>NC_050473.1:23390661-23720661 GCF_013373865.1 Monomorium pharaonis | reverse complement strand
TTAAGCATAATTATTGTATATCACAGATTAAAATGCGAATAATTAAATCTATAATTCAGATGTACGTACAAATGGAATGATATTTTTCATATTTTTGATTTCTTCATTTTTGAATGGCAAATAATAACATTAGAAATAGTTTTGTCGTAATCATGAAATAGTGTTGTAATGTCGGAGAAAACTCACGTAAGTTTCAGGCCTCCACTCGCGATCTTTTATAATTTCCGAAAAAATTGGTTCTGTCAAGCGATAAGCAACCGCTATGGAGCACGTTCTCTTAGGACAGGACTCTCTCGTACTTGTCGACATTCGTGCACGTGCACCGTAGACGTTATCACGACTATTAAATCACTTTATTATCGCGGCGCGTTGCTCACCGAGTCACATATCGACAGCACACACTTCCTTTTACGCAAGTAAGTCGTCCAGACCTGGACAGCGCAACCCTCGAGGATCATTTCTGAATGCGTCTGGATCTTGGAGGTTGTTCCAAATCTCGCGCCCTTTTTCTCGCTTCGATATTTCTCAACGAGGAACACGCGCGCGCACGCACACGCACATATACACACACGCACACACACGCTCTCTCTCTCTCTCTCTCTCTCTCTCTCTCTCTCTCTCTCTCTCTCTCTCTCTCTTTCTCTCTCTTTCTCTCTCTCTCTGTCCTCTCCCCCTCCCTCTCTTTCTCTCTCTCTTTCTTTGTTACACCCTCGTAAGATTTTTCATTTAAGATAAATCTTGTCAAGCATAAACGAGAATCGACGTGATCGAAGGAACTCGTTTCTTGTGTTCGCGTTCGAGCTGGCGCAGCACGGCGGTCGTTTATCATACATTCTAACGTCTAATCTTTTCTTTACGGTCACGATTCCTCTTTGAACGCGAAAAAAACCGCGGCACATTTATTCACTCGACACTTATTCGTTCGTGTAAGAGTGTAAGAGCGATTCATTACAAACTCGTCGTGATTCGGGATGAGTTGGTCGCGGCGGTCGCGGTTGCAATGTGAGAAAATTGGAAAGATCCGTTGCGCTGTCGCACGCGCGAGTCCAAGCTCCCGACGAATCGGCGCAAGCTCCAAACCTGGAGCTTCGAATCTCCAAGAGTCGATTTTACTATTATCTCTCTCTCTCTCTCTCTCTCTCTCTTCCCCTCTCTTTTTCTCTCTCTCTTCCTCTCTCTCTTCCGCCTTCCTCACCGTTCTTTTTCCTTTTCTCACTCCCTTTCTTCGTGGAGATGTGTCAAACGAACCCTGATTCGTAAGTTCGTCTCAGCCTTTCTCTTAGCCGGTAAGGTGAGCAGAAATCTCGTCGGTTCTTAAAGACCGATGGCTCGATCGGAATGAGACGAGAAGAACCCAGAGAAGAAAAGATGGAAAAAGTGAAGGAGAGGATGTAGAAACGTACAATAGAAAGAGAGAGACGGATAAATCGAAACGAAGGAGAGAGAGAGAGAGAGAGAGAGAGAGAGAGAGAGAGAGAGAGAGAGAGAGAAAAGAGAGATGAACAAAAGAGAGAAAGAGGTAGCTCAAAGCACACGCGTACTCAGTAAAGCTCGTAGTGTAGCGGCAACGGCGACGACGGCAACGGCGACGGGTCGACCGCGACTGAATCGTTGTCGAGTCGACTGGGGTCGCGAGCTTGAATGAGCGAGCGTACCTCGGGCTCGTGAGTGGGAGAAAGAGGGAGACAAACGCCGGGCAAAAGGGACGAGGATAAAGAGGGGGGTAGTAGAGGGATGTATGTATAGCGTCGAGGGAGAGCTTCAGCCACGACTGCCAATGCTAGCGCAGAAATTTTCAAAGACTCTGGTTTGTAATATTCAGAAGGATTTACGCTTCTTTTTTGGAGTGATAATTTTAAACTTGCTCTAGCAATAAGAACAGCCTCTTCTACGTCGCTGTATTCTCAATCAAGCCGCGATATGAATCTATGTCTGATAGAAGTATCAATGTGGAACGGCAACTATTATATTTTATGTAGAACAATATAACTGAGAAACAATTTTAATACCATTGATTAATATCATTGATCGAATAGAATTTTCAACTTTATTGATTGCAATATTTTAGAAAAAAAATGTCATTAATAACGTGACAGGAAAGTTACCAATTAAAGAAATAAGCTATACACCTAAAAAATTGGCAGAAAACTCAAAATTACCACAGTATATCAATTCTTTTCTTTTTTTTTCTACCAAGTATTTAAGAGGACAGAAATAGAGAGAAATGTGAGCGTTATGAGCGAAATCAATTACTCGTAAATATATGTAGGACCTTATATTTAGATGAAAATCTATTATTTAATAATAATAATGTTATTAGTATTCGTCAATACGGCAGATATTTTACATATCAGCAAAATGATACGTAAATCCAGAACTAACTATACTAACCGCAATCGACGAATATACATTCCACTGTGTTTATAAAATTGAAGAAAGATAAACTTTCTCATTGAGAGTAATGATTTTTATTTCATGATATACAGCCTTTCCTTTACAAGATTAAAATTTTTTTACATTTGATAAATGCAAATGTATGTGAGTTTGGTTGAAATTAAATAAATTAATGAAATTTAATAATTTGAACATAATGTTTCATTAGTATTAGTAATTATTAATATAGTATTTTAAAAATGATTTAGTGCATGCTATTAAAAAATTCAAAGTGAAATTGAGTTATCCAACTTTGTCATGAAAAGAATATTTTATATTTTCGGCAAAACTGTGTATTTGTGCAGCGCGCAGAGATAAAGTATTAATATCTTGTCAAAATATAAAGTTATATATTTATATATAATATATATGTTATATATATATATATATATATATATATATATATTTAAATATATATATATGTGTATATACATATAATTTGATATATATACTTTAAATATTTTTAATTGTACCATACTTCTTTTAACTGTTCTTTTCTTCTGATATTAATATTATACTTTGGTAATATTTGATTGACAAAATTTACTCCTCTACAACTCACGCACAACTTACTACAACTGCTAATACAAATGACATGTTCGATGTTTTTTATTTATAAAATCGTAAGCTTTTGAGAATGCACAATTATGTAAGTGAGACGAATATGTGAAGTGTATGTGTTGAAATAAAAGGCGGACAATGCGAGAGAACTTTTATAAATATAAAACAAATATGTATATGATAAAAATTTGTTTTACACATACATATTACACACACACACATACATACACATTTTATGCGATAAATAAAAGTAAATTACTTGTCAAAAATTTTTAAATATAATTTTGGTAAAATCAATCTTTTTATGTATACAAAAAATTGAGCATTTTTTACTCCCATTTTAAACAAGATTTCCTTTTAGTTTCTATTTAGTTTGCATATGCGTTACCACATATATATTATAATTATGGTATGTGTTTAATGCGCGCTACAATACGATAATGCACAATAGCGTTTTTATGCGTGCATTGCATCAACATGATAGCTCACATATGGCAGTTTTTCTTTTAATGTACAAACATATATAAGACATATAATATTTAAACATAATGAAAGTTTGCGAAGACGCATCTGCGTGAATTAACCGTTTAACAGCCGAATTATTTCTGCCAATTCGAATTAGATCATTTTTTGGTATAAGGAGTTTTTGGAGTCGCTGATTACAAATCTAAAATCAAAATTAAAAAAGTAAAAATGGCAAATCTAATATGGCCGACTCAAAATGTAAAAAATAAACAAACTGTCTTCAACCGCGGTACACAGGTGTTTTTGAGGTCGCCGATTATAAATCTGAGGTAAAAACTGAAAAATTAAAAATGGCGGATTTAATATGGCGAACGTGAATTTCTAAAAGTGAGCTAATATATTAGTACACTCCAAATTCGATACTCGGAGGTCCTTAGGGCCGCTGATAACAAATATAAGATTGAAATTTAATAATTCGAAATAGTAGATCTGATGTGTCGAAAAAAGTCTGCAAAGGTATACAATTTCTCATAGAAATTATTATAACTTTATTTTTAATGAATTAGGTAATTTATCCATCCAGTTGACAATATTTTACTTCAGTGTTTGAATTTATCTGCACATTTTGGCTCGATTTCTGAGGCGACGCCTACTGTTCTTCCACTCCCGCTCGTTCTTCACCATTGCTAAGGATAGCTTTTGGCATTTTATTATAGTTAGGGGTAGTTATTTTTTAAAGAAATTTTTCGCACATATTCTTGACGCGTTACTCTAAAACATATGTATATATAAAATTGAAGTAAAAAAGTAAGTTTGCTATGCTTGCTATAATTAATGGTTATTTATCATTTTTCAGCAATTTCCGAGCTTTTTGACAGGGTGTGCAGCTGAAGGAGTGCGACTTGCATACTCGCCGAATTTTTCGTAAAATCCATCCTTCCTCTTTAAAACGAAACCTAAACGATGTCGATAATTTTATTTTTGTAGAAGTTACGATTTTTTAAAGTAGGTGGGGGTATATGTCCCACTGGCCGTTAAGGGTTAATTGTAGATTCAATTAATTAGTCTTTTATATCGCAAAGATGATTAAATAGAATACTTAAAGAAAGTATAATGTATTTCAAATGTTGTAATATATTTCAGAAAGTACAAAAACATTAAACTTATTGAAATTCCCAATTCTTTTATGTAATACTTTATATTATAATGACTATTAATTCAGGAATATAGATTATGTTGTCGCTTTTACTTTCGACAAGATATTAAGAGCGAAAGCGTATGATTAATTATGTTTATAATTAGCACGTAAGCCACAATATCTAATCGTGGTTTGACTAAAACGACTAGATATTCTAGGGCAACGATGCAATCAATATCTTACACATACACGAAGCACACACCTACTGAGTACAAACATACACACACACACACACACACACAATCTGGCACAATAAATAGAGATCGAAAAAAATCTGGCACTTCTTCCAGGAGTTGTGTACTACTCGTGTGATGGTATTGGAACTCACCGGGTGGAAGTCGAAATTGCGATCTATTTCACTCAGCATGAGAAGGATTTCTTCTAAAACATGATTGCGGCAGCTGTGCACGCGTTAATATTATATGACATCTAGCCGCGGAATCAACTACCGACGAAAATTCCAGTCTCGCGTGTCACCAGCAAATAACCGATGGTTAGATATTCACACATAATCATAATCACTCATAAATCATACTTCATTTGTATCTAATAATATGTATGTATTGTCGTTAGCAACTGCGTTATACCATAAGTCGTAATTAATTTGAACTACGTAATATTTTCTCACGTGGTGATTGGCAATAAGATGTTTAGAACGGGAAGCGTAAATATAAAATGAATTTATCTCGATTTATACATTCTCTCTTTTAAGTTAGAGTTTTTCGGTTTTATATCAATAAATTTTATCTTTAAGATAAAAGATGTACGTGCGCACAAAGAGATTGGAAACAAAATTTTGAAAAAAAAAAAAAAAAAAAACAAATTCCTATAGCTGTAGCAAACATATAGCAAGTTATATTGAATGTATGGTATTATACTTTATATGATCAAGACATTCAAACATTTCAAAAAAATATAATCGATAATTTATGTTTTTTTTCTTATCTTTTTATGATTAGACTTCTAGAAATTCTTAATATTGTAATTTTTTTTTTAATTGTAGAAAAATGTTCAAAATACAAATTTGTTAGGAAATAAATAAGAAAGTCATACCTTTTTAAAACAGGCCACATAACATGCATGTCTTGAAGACATCTTAAAATTTTACTAGAGAATGTCCTAAAGACGTCATAAAGACAATTTTCTAAGACGTCTTTCATTGTTAGAAGACGTCCTAAAGACGCAGCCGCAATAGCCGCGATGTAGTTTGCATAACCGCCACTATAGGTGCGGTGCTCTCTTTCTCGTGATGTAATTTACATCCTGAGAGCATATAAGGTCACCCACGGTGACAGATTAACTTACGATAGCAATCGTAGTGAGCTCTCAATCCTCTCAGAGCCTACGTAACAGATTTTTTTGATCCTGATGGAGAGAATTCCACGAGTCTTTGTATCTGTTTCTCGAAGAAAGCTCTGTGGGCCTCCGCGTGAATGTATAAAACTTTTATAATTGTCTAAAAAGAATTCTAGAAAAGGTCTTCTAGACATATAAAAGACATTTTGTCTCATACAGATTTTAGACTTCCCGGGAAAAAATGAAAGAGATCCGAATGAATCTTATCAGATCTGATCACTCAGATCTGGTTTGATCAAAATACTGGCCCTATCTGATCAGATCCAATCAGCCATGCAATCTTAGCAGGCATGGTTACCTTTACAAAAAATGTAATCTAATCTTATATAACTCTATATAACTATATAAGTTTGTATGTGATATAAATGATATAAAATTTAAAATTTTATAAGCTCTCTCCGAGTTACGGAGGTCTATGAATTCTCTTTGAGTAACACAACAAAAATAAAACTACAGTTTCCTGTTAGTGCTAGGTAACTGGATAGTCTTCTTTTATAGGCTTTTTGGAGTAAATTTTCTCACGAGAAAGAGAAGCACCGCGTCCTCGCCTAGCAGCAATCTTGCGAACTATTCGCTGAGGCATCGTATTGTGATTTGATCATATATAACTTTATATGACTGTTTAAGTTTGTATAATTCTATATTTTCAGTTAAAATTTGTAGAAAAATTGGAAGAAAAAGGATGTAACTCAAATAAAATATATAAGTTCAACGATCGGAAAGAACGGACAAAGGAAAGAAAGTAAGAGGCCAATTTTTCTCCTTCTTCATAGTCGCTATATTATAAGTCTTAAGCGTACAGTGCTAAGTCAGGAAGACTCAAATGTAAATATGTTTTTCGGTCGGTTGATCCGTAACGACTGCTGCGAGGATTCGACATCAACACGCAGTGTTCCCTAAATTCGCAAACCAAAGTATGACGAGTATATACGATTCGATCCATAGATCACGCAGTCAGAGCATGCAAAATAATATCGAATGAGATAAATGCCTATAAATTATATGATACTTTTTTAATCGAATAATTATAATGTAATTCCAAATATATATAGTATCAAATTGACAATTATTGTCAAATTGGTAGGAACTTATATGTGTGTGCGTGTGTGTTAATTTTTCAAAAAATAAGACAACTATTTTTAATATAAAAAAATCAATTTTTTGTCCAAAAATCATTTAAGGTCCTCCTTCACAGGAGTTATTATGTATATTTGATATAATGTCCAACATTAGATGTAAAATTTAATAATAATGATAAAAACAAAATTGTTATAAGTTCTAACTGATAAGATATGCTCAGATCCGGTAAGATTTGACGCACAATGTCTACTCAGGTCGTAGGAGACCTTATTTAACGGGTTACACCAACCTAGCGGGAAAAAAAATTCGATTATTTTTTTATTACATTTTCTTGAAGCTCCAAGTTTCGAGAATATATCCTGAAAGTTTTATGTTGATATCTGCAAAAATGCCGGAATTACAGAGAGTTGAGTAAAACGGGATCGAGCGTTCGAGTGCTCGAATTGGAGCAATATCAACATAAATCGCCACTGGACGATGATGTGATTAAAGCCATTCGTCCAATATTTGAAAACAACTTTCTAGTGATAATTTATTGGAGAAATGCGTCGGTGTATTTACGCAAAACGTTAACGAAAGTTTGAACAATCTGATTTGGCGCATAGCGCCAAAAGTGCAGCACAGCGGTGCACACGTTGTGCAAATTGCTGCCAATATTGCTGCATTAATGAAGGTGCTGCCGCATATTTATTAAAGATAATAAAAGAATTGTGCTGCATATTGCGAAAATCAAGACCGAGCGCGCATCGATGTGGCCGAAGTACGAGCGCAGAAGGCGACGCGCGAAGGAAGGATTGCTCGCCGTTAACAGAAGTCTTCACAGAGCGCTGCTGCTATTGATGTGGAAGGAATCTCATATGGCCCCGGAATTGCCGACTAGAGGTAAAGTGCAAAATTCGGCTGTTAACAATAGTAAAACTAAACTTGAAACTTTAAACGCGTTTTTCTCGAAACATGGTTTTCAAAGTCGGTGACCACCAGATCTCAAAAACTAATCAATGGATCGTTTTCAAATTTTTACACAATACTCTCAGAAACATTCTTTTGTCGGTGACGATCTATTTTTTTTATCGATCTTCATCAAAAATTAAAAAAAATGAAAAAGACAAAAAAAATTTTTTTTTTATTTTAACTTCAACTCATCGCCATTTTGTAACAAACGATAAAATCGACAATCGGCAATCGTCACCGACAAACCACTACTGTTAGCTTAAAAACACCATTTTGTTTTTTTGTTTCAGATGGATCGTTTAGACGGGACAGTGGTCAAGCAAAATGCGTTTCCAAACCTCAATGTGTATCGGCGGCCATATTTCTGCTTTCCGTCGCCATTGTTTAATAAAAAAATTTTTTTATATTGTCGAAACATAAGTCAATTATCAAACAAAATTTTATTTAATTTCCACTACCCATTTAGGAGGAATAAAATATCAAAGTTAGGCCTGTTTTTCGACCGTGTAGGTTGGTATAACCCCTTAATCTAATAGTGTCAGATTAAATCCGACGAGATCTGATTCGACCAGCTGCTCAACTTTGTAGGCCAAAAATGGTCAGATCTGGTGAGATCGGAGTTTAACATATCTGGCTGGATCTGATCATATCTGACTGTGCAGACTTGACGAGATAAAATTGTATCCAATCAAATCTGAGTCTATTTGAATTTTAGATCTGGTTGTATCTCATTTTATCAAAGCAGACATAATCAGATCTTCTCCATTTTTTCCCGGGTTACCTAAGGAGGACCAAAATCAATGATCGAAACATCGTATAATTAATAAAACGATTTTTGCCAGAAAGTCGAGTTACATTATCAATTTAATCATATAAATTTAAAGTTTATTGTAAACTAGAATTAAGGAATAAGCAACTTCAGTTTTTTCTAAAAGAATTTAACAAAAATAATTTTAATTCTTTTCTAAAAAAAGTTTTAACAAGAGTACACATGACATAAGTTTTTATATTTAAACGATATATTGATAATTTAACATATTACCAAATTATTATTTTGGCATAACACATATATACTGTTTTTCAAATCTTTGAATATTCACGTAACAGTTACTTCATTGACATTAGTCGGTCGAGTATTGACATTCTGGCCGAGAAATGAGAAATGTCGTTGATGTGCAAATAATGAATAGGTAACATCCATTCACGATTAACTGCACATCGTACATAGTCAACGCATGCACATCGGCAATGTCATCGTCTGTTTATTTATGTTCAATCATACTCCTGCAATCAAAATTCAGCGTATGAGTAATCAAAACAGCATATCTCCATTATATCATTTGTGTATTCTAATTAAAAAATAATAAAAAAAGTATATGCAGATTCATATACTGACATATTTAATATAAATACGCATATATTACCTCATTGTAACGCGCGCGCTAGCGGGTGTGTGTGTGTGTGTGTGTGTGTGTGCGTGTAAAGTGTGTGCAAGTGTGATACATGTTACACATATAAGAATTGATTAAATCTACAAATGTGCTTATATAGTATTACATTTAATTAAAAATTATCTAATTTATTGTCATTTTAATGAATAAAAAATGTTTTAAATTAGAGAAACTACACTAGAAAGAGTGCAACAGTATCTACAATAAATCACGAATCAAGACATTTGGTAAACGATACAGATTAAACATCCGGTCATATATTGAACATAAAATCGATATTGATATCGAGCGAAAACGAGGAGTCAGTCATGTAGCTCGATAGAATTCTCTCGAATCGATTTGAATCAATATCTGTCCCATCTGTGGATGACAATTGGAGAATAGTGATAGCTCTTGGACAACGTCACTTATCACGTTCGTTATACGAAAATGACATCGACATTAACTTCCGAAGTCAATGATGGTAGGATCCACCGATTAAATCAGCATATTGCTGCCTTCGTAAGTAAGTTCACTTCTTTGCTATTATTCTGTCTTAACTAATTCTAAACAATGCAATGTCTTTTTAGAAGAATTATTGAAAAATTTAAAACATTTAAGGTATTGTATATGGATTTAAGATATACAAAATAAGGAATAAATACAGAAGATATTAATAAAACATTTTGAAATCGCTCGAGGGATCCAAAAAAATTTTACATAAAATGTAGGACTTCACAAGCGCATCGAAAAGCGATATTTATTTGATTTTTAGTGCAAGTATCGAGAAGCACTTGAAAACAACATAAAAATTTTTAATAGAAACACCTATTTTTATTTAACATTTGTTTAATTGACATTGAGGTCTTTTAAGAATGTTATAAAAACTTTTTATTAGTTAAGTAATTTTTGAGATATAAATTAACAAAATTTAAATGTATTGTAATAAAACTTATCAAACATGTCACATATGATAATATGTCAAAATATATTAAAACAGCCCCTATTTACAACTTTAACTGCAAATTTTTCAAAATTATAAAATGTAATAATTTAATAGATGTGATTATTCAGTGCCCAAAAGGACTACAACGGGAAACAATTATTTTTGTTCTTGTTTTCTATTAAATAGTACTATTTTTTTGTATTTACTATAAAATCAAATTACAAACTTGAGCAATAGCCTTTTATACTTGTAAGGTATATTTAAGATATATGCACAAGTTTTCAGTATTCATTGTCGCGTAAAACATATAGTTACACAAACTATTGAATATGTAACACAATGTTAATTTAAATTAATAAATAATAATAAAAATATAAATCTTTTCTTATTTTTTTTAAATAATCTTATTCGGATTATATGCACAATTAAAATTTTTGTTTCAAGAATTCAATCAAATTATTTTCATGCAGATACATGTAATGTCTTACTACAAATGGGCTATAATGCCATTCGCTTGTGCACTCGTGCACACGCATGAAGAAATATAATCTGAATTACAATAATAATTAGAAATTGTTACAATATATAAAAAAAAAAATAATATTATAGCATAAATATAACATCACACTTGAATACTTAACTATTTGGATAAGACTACACATTTCAGTTTAAATGTAACTTTTTTAAGTATATGTAATAAAACAGTGGTTTTTTGTCTGGATATTTAGCTTCTCTGGGCGGTTTTGCCCTCGGTGTCACACTTGGATGGAATTCTAGCGCTGGAAAAGTTCTTCGAAACATCTTGAACGCTAGCGGTACCGAAATTGGCCTTGTCGGTGGTATCTTAAATGCCGGTGCTTGTGTCGGCATGATATTTATGCCTCTTTTTATCAAGTATTTTAATCGTATCACAGCCATGTCCTTGACTATACCAGGATTCATTGTCGGATGGACATTCATTTGCAGTGCTGGTCAAAAAGTATGCCGTGTTATACAATTTAGTTAAATTACATTTAGTTAAGTTAATATGTTATTTGCCTATAAAATACTATATATAAACAGATTGGATAAAATTAAAGTATAAGAAATGAAATTAAAATAATTATCCGTACAGCAATAGATGTAATGGACATAAAATATTCAGTCTTTTACAGCTTTTGCTTTGAGTTTTAACATTAATTTGCTCTAAGTACTAAACTTTACGGTTAGCTTCTGGTCAGCTTATTTATAAAGCTTAGGGATTACTGTTTAATTACTTGAAATATTTCTTGCTGGAAAAAAATCTCACAGCTTAGACACTTTTGTGTTTAGAACAAAAAGCTAAACTAAAAGCTTACTAGATCTACTGTAGATCGAATTTCAAAAAGCGATCTTAATTAATCAACAAAAGTGACGTTATAAAATTTGCATAGATTTCGCTCCTTATAATTGGCCGATTTATATGTGGCGTAAGCGGTGGCGCATTTTGTATTTTGACACCGATTTACATCGCAGAAATCGCAGATCAGAATTCACGAGGACGACTTCTCATGTACTTCCATCTTTTAATCAATTGCGGAATTATGTATGCCTTTGTAATCGCCCACCTGTTAAACGAACACGATGTTATATGGAGGTACTTGTAACAGTAAATATATCTTTCTCTGACGAAATATATTATAATTTAATTACGCTCCATAGAAGATTATTATTTTAACGTCTTTTCTATTTTTATGTTATTTAATTTTTGGTTGTAATTATATTTCATACCAATCGAAGGGATAATAAAAATTTTGTATTAAATGGTGCATTAATAGTGTGATTTCAATATGATTTCAAATATTAGTAATCAATGATAAACTCTTATGTCTAATAAATGAACACTATATATTAAATGTAATATATATCAATACGTTACATTTTTCTCATTTAAAAGTTAGCGTAAACGTAATAATGTATAGGATAATTAGGTATAACTTCATTTGTGCTGTAACATGTCTTTTGATTGCTCTGGTAAATCTATTGCCTGAAAGTCCTTTGGGTTATCTTATGAAAAATAACGAAATAAAGGCGAAGGATTCTCTAAAATGGTACCGCGGTGAAACTTATAAAGATAACGTTGAAATGAAAGAATTGAAGTATCTCGTAAACCATTCAAAAAAGGTAAAATTTAATTAATTAAATGTACTTTTATGTAAATCTAGATAAAACAAGATTTTCTCAGTTCTGGATTAATTACAATTAATTAGAGATGTGCGAATTATTCGAATTCGAATCAAATTGAATCGAATCTGACGATATTCGATTCGATCCAAATCAACATAGTTCGAATTAGGAAGATTCGATAACGACGAATCATTGCAATTCGAATTTAAATAAAAAAACCGCGTAAGAAGACTTACAACCCATTAAATTCTATTGTGCATCCAGCGCCTTTACGGTCAGAAAATTCTTCTAAAGAATTTTAGGCTGCGTTCGGAAACATCACCCGGATGCACTCGAGTATCGTTCTGTCTTTGTTTACTACCCAAAGTTAAACAAAGACTTTTAATAAAGTATAATTTTTTATTTTAATATATGCTTAAATGCTTTTCATTTTACTAACACATTTCTCATTTGATGTTAAGGGATCACATATCACAATTAGTCCTCTACAATTCTGCTGTTGTAACGGAATTTTACATAGGCTCGCATAAAGATTCCATTTTGCATTTTGTCTTAAGTATTTGAATATTTATTGTCAGTTATAATTATACTTACCAATACTATGTCGTGATTTGTGGATTATCTTGCTAGACTCTTGGTGCAAACGGAGTAAGTTGCACATTGCACAGTTGGTCGTTACGAGACTTCAGACTTCGTTAATTCTGATTCACCTATTCGATGTTTCAAATGCTTATGTCACATTCCTGGCTTGCAGGATTCCTAAGCGTTGATTCGATTCGAATTCGAAATATGGGTGATTTGATTCGATTCGATTCGGCGATATTTTTGTCAATTCGATTCGATTCGATTCGAATTTTTTTTTGCAAATTCGATTCGATTCGATTCGAATTAAAAAATCTTGATTCGCACATATCTACAATTAATATATGTAAATATTAATTAATCTCTAAATTACAATTTTAGATTTTACAGATAATAATATAAATTATTAAATAAGTTATAGAGTACTTTCTAGCATAGAAATTAAAATAAATATTTTTAAGGTAAAAAATTTTAATAAATAAAGAATAAGATATTCTTTATGTTAAAAAAATTATTTTAAAATTATTTAAAAAATTATATTGCTTTCTGTTGTAAATTCTAAAGAATTTATCTAAAGTTATTCTCTTTACAGATTACAATAAATGTTTTAAAAAACCGACACGTCGCAAATGCTTTCTTGACGTGCTTCTTTGCGTTCTTAACCTATCAATTAAGTGGTATTAATATTACAATTTTTTATGCATTGACACTTTTCAATGTTGGTGGATCGGGAGATTTAACAGCAAGCGAACAAACCGTCCTTATTGGTGGAGTGCAAATATTATCTTGTTTTCTAGCAATGGGTCTGATAGATATAGTTGGACGACGAATATTGTTAACTGTATCCTCGACATTTATGGGAATATTCCTGATACTGTTAGGTAAACAATGGTACCCATCAGAGTATACAATATTCTTATCTATTTTCTGTCTTTTCAAGACTTAAAGCACAATAATATGAATGAATATAACATCAAAATAATCGAAGAGGGAATTTTGACTAACAATTGCTTTTGTAGTATTATAAGTAATGTAATTGATAAACTCATTGATAACAAAAAGTTTTTTAATCTCTCTCTCTCTCTCTCTCTCTCTCTCTCTCTCTCTCTCTCTCTCTTTCTCTCTCTCTCTCTCTCACTCTCACTATCTCCCCCCACTCTCTTTCTCTCTATGCATGTATGTGCAAAGAGAATTAATGAATATTTAAGATGTGTTGAAATTAATTATAAGCAAAATTTTATGAAATTGTATTTGCAGGATGGTTTTATAAATTGAGAGATCAAGATCCAGAATATGATGATATTTTTTTTTGGATGCCGCCGGCTTGGATGATCCTTTTTTTCATTGCTTTTAACATTGGCGTCGGACCAATTTCGTGGACACTGTTAGGCGATATCTTTCCTATGCAAATCAGAGAGACTGCTATTGCATGTGCAGTCGCTTTTAATTGGCTGCTATCTCTGATAGTAACAATGACATTTGGGGAAATGGTAAATACTCTCGGTATATCAAAGACTATGTGGCTTTTTGCTGGATTTTGTTGGATAGCTGGAGCTTTTTACGCCTTAATTGTAAAGGATACTCGCAGTCACAGTCTGGTTAAAATACAGAAGAGCTTTGACATTGAAGATGAACAAGTAGAAATAAACAGTATAGAACAAACTTGAGGTATGGTTGCAATGATGTGAATATCTCGGTAATATTAAAGAGCAGTTTTACTAAAAGATAAATATTTTCTGATATGTGCTGTACAATAATGATTTAATAGCACTTTTCTATTTTTGTAGTATTTAAAAAATTTAGCCATTATTTGTTTAGCATTTAAAAAATAATTCGATAAGTCGATCAATTAGCTTCGTTGTAGTTGCTACATAGAGGACAACGTAGCCAAAAAAGTTGTGTTTCAAGCGATTTGTGTATTGAATAAATCTATCACTCTTATTATCAGTCATTAAATAAATCAGTCATTATATAAATAATCCGGAAAGAAAATGAAAAATTATTACTGAATGAATAAAGAATTATCTCTTTTCGCAATCGTGAAATATTGAATGTGGCATTTACATTAACTGCTCGTAAGTTCAGATACTGCCGTATTTTGTATTGGCCAAAAATATCTTTAACGGATGTATCAGCTTTCTCATTTCAGTTCCATAATTTCAGTTTTTTTTATAGAAAAAGTAACATGTAACTGCAAAAGCAACAGAATCAAAAAATAATTGATACCATTAATTTACATATATATGCATATGTATCGTTTACACATTAATTTGTCTCAGTAATATCACGTATCATTGAACATTATTAGATTTATAGAAATTGCAATAATCAGTTAACCATCCGTTTCAAAATAAATAATTTTTATTCTTACTGTATAATCTTACTATATCTATTGCTGTAATTAAAAATTAAATGCGGAACAAACACAAATTGTATCAAATTGGTTCGATCGATAGATACTCTGCAAGAAAAAATGTTACTTTCTTTTATTCTTTTAATAAATTATAATTATAAGTTAAAATTATAATTTATTATAAAATAAGTTAAAATTTTCTTATTGATAGTTTTATAAATACAATTTATAAGCAGTATATGAATTTGTAAATAATAAAAAAATTGTTTACAGATATAATTCTTTGTAAGATTATTGTATAGTTTCGTGTTTTTTTAATAAAAATATCTTTTTATCAACTTTGACTCAACGCTTCCGAATTAAAGGGTGTTAACTCCGAAGTCGTTTGAAAAGGGCATTAACTTGGAAGCCGATTGAAAAGAACATTAATTCGGAAGCCGATTAAAAAGGGCGTTAACTCGAAAGCCGATTGGAAAAGACGTTAAGTGGGAAGCCGTTTAAAAAGGCGTTAACTCGCCTGCTAACATTTTTCGCTTTATTTTAATTTCGCAGCACCGTCGAAATAATTTTAGTGCTTGATTTAAAACATAAATATATTGAAACAAAAATAAATATGCATATAGGTAGAGCACCAAAATTTAAGAGTTAACGCCTTTTTAACCAGCTTTCCAGTTAACGTCTTTTCCAACCGGTTTCCGAGTTAACGCCTTTTTCAATCGGCTTCCGAGTTAAAGTCTTTTTCAAACGATTTCTGAGTTAACACCCTTTTATTCGGAAGCGACAGCACTGATATCAATTAACAAAATGATAAGTTTGTAAAAATAAAAATGAAATATTAAGCTGCCTATGTCTGTTTTTTATTTTAATAAACTAATCTTTGATTATAATTATTATTATACATACAAGAAAAAAGGATAAAAAATAGACAATATGATCGCAAGCATACATTAATGGATAAGTATAGAAAGAAGAATAATTTTATTAGATAAAAAATAATTTAAAATAAATATTAAAATGTCAGTATATTATTTATTGTGCTAATTTATCCGAGATTAACATTTTCATTCCATTATTTTTATCTTAGTTGGAACTTTTATCACTAATAAAATATTACTTTTTATGTTATACATTTCTGTTGTGTAAAAAATTTAGTTTATTTTGGATATACTCTAAAATGAACAATCTATAATGTTAAAAATATAAAATTCTAATAATATAAAGATAAAATAAATTTAAAGATATTTTTTAAAAATTTAATTTTGGAAATCTAATTTTAATTTTAAAAATATATTGCATCATGTATCATAGACACATATATGTATATTAATTATTTTATTAAAAAGTGTAGTTAATCACGTACTTTATATAAACCTTTATATAAAGATACGTTTTCGAGTAAAAATTTGAGTTAAAATTATATATTGTCACAACGCAATTATAAAAAACCGTATACCTATGTATATAGTTACATGTGTGCACAAAATTAAATTGCAATCCGAGCAATCAGAATATATCCTTGAGAGCGAGACTTGTAATTAGTTGCCAAACCTAGATTAAATTTGCTCCGGAAATTAATCCAATCAACCTGGAGTGCTATAAGTTTGAAAGTTTGAAAATGTATCGTTTAACTATTACCACAAAGTTCGGTTCTCTTAATCCACATACCATTTCTGATTTTGAGCTCGTCACTTTATGAAACTTTGTGATACCAATCAGTTCAAATCAGATCCAATATGAACACATATGTATGATACTTTACTAGTTAACTGACATACAGGTTTTGATTAATCAAGTTCCACAATCCGATTTCTTATTGAGAACTGGTACATTTATGTCCTATTATACATTGATTTATATCCTATTATATGTACTACTTATACAGTATGCCTGATTGTAAATGTATTTTTAACTTTCCCAAATAGCACACGGAGGTCCTTAGGACGTCCTCAGGACGTCCAGGACGGACTTCGTGGATATCCTGAGGACGTCCTGATTTTATCTCGGGTCGAGCTCAGGACATCCTGAGGAATAGCAAACGAGCGCCACTTTTTAGTCCTCAGGACATCCTGAGGACAGTCTATCGGACATCCTGAGGACA
This sequence comes from Monomorium pharaonis, assembly GCF_013373865.1. Lineage (NCBI taxonomy): Eukaryota > Metazoa > Arthropoda > Insecta > Hymenoptera > Formicidae > Monomorium > Monomorium pharaonis. Next base: position 23,703,063 of record NC_050473.1, on the reverse strand, counting down.
GTCCATCGGACGTCCTGAGGATACCATAGGATTTCCTCAGGACATCCTCAGGAATAGCAAACAATGACCACTTTTTGTCAGATTTTTTAGATTTTTTTTTTTAGGATTTTTGATAAATGTATCGATTTTTTATAAGAATTGAAACGTTTCTCAGAAAAATTTAAAAAATAAAATATTTCAATTAATTTAGAAAATTTTTTAAATATTTCTAAGTATTTTTAACAGTTTTTGAGAATTGAAAAAAAACTTTAACAAAAAATTAAAAATTCTAATTATTTCTACGATAATTTTGTAAGAGGAAGAAGACTATACATGTTTCAACGACAGTTGTACCTGTTAAAGCATGTTTAATCTCTGTACCCGAGAAAACGGTCACCCATCCAAGTATCAACCATCGCCGACGATGCTTGACTTCGAAGACCATACGCATCCTAACGCTTCGTGATGATCCATGAGTACTTCTTGTTTATGCATACACATTTGTTATAGATCATTACAATAGATGTTGTCAGAAGGATGAAACATATATAGTTAACTTATATTTTTATAAATAAATATAAAGTTTTACAGTTTTTTAAAACCATTTTTACATATGCGCACGAAATAACATGTGGAATAACTTATTAAAAAAACTGTTTTCCGCCGTTTGTATAAAATAAAATTAAAAAATTATTTAATGTCATCTTTTATAATTTTTTAGTATTGTTAATGTGCCATATTGTTTCAATAAGTGTAGACATTCAATCTGACTTTAAAGTCAACATTTTTACATATTTGATTTTGCAATACATTCTAGAAATACGTACAATATTCAAAGATTTCTCACTTGCTGTATTAATTTACCCGTTTTTTTCAAAAATTACTATATGTCCAGGATGTCCCTGAATACTATTTTAGGATGTCCTGAGGACTTTCATAGGATGTCCTAAGGACTCTCTTAGGACGTCCTAAGGATTGTCTTGGAATGTCCTAAGGATTGTTTTAGAATGTCCTGAGGACTGTCTTAGGATGTCCTGAGAACTTTCAGGATATCATATTCTTAGAACATTCTGTGCTATCTAAAATGTCTGGTATTTATACAGTTATTATATTTAAGTTTATCTTCAGACATTTTGTAGCTAATGAAACTCTTTATACAATATTTTAAGAATAACGTTTTCAGCTAGAATACATATATCCTCAGGACATCCCAAGGATGTCCTCAAGACATGAGTAAAATTTCAATTTATATTAATACTATTACAGAATTTAACATTCTAAACTTACTTTAGAAGTCAAATTTATACATAAAATGTTTATAATAATAAAACTATTATATCCTGACAAGATCCCAGGACATCCCGGGACATATTCAGGATGATCCTGAGGACGTCCTGTGCTATCTGGGTTGTTTACGCTTATTTGCATGTATGTGCAAGTATTTCATTATAAACATTTTTCTTCTAACAATAAGATATTAAATATTTGTGTTAACATTAAATATTTTATAGAAATTCAATTCTATGTTACAGTACGTGTTATAAAATAAGTAACGTAATATAACAATATACACAAAACTATGAAAGCCATTATACAATTAACTTTAAAATAGTTTATTAAATTTAAAAACCTTGAACAAGTTTTGATCTTGATACAACTTTAAATAATAAATTAATAATTTAAGAAAAACTCTAGTTCAAAAAACACATTATTAAAACAATAAATACAAACATTGCTTTATTTTTAAATTCCTGAAAAATAAAGACTAACGGTACGCGCGCGCGCGCGTTTGTGTGTGTACATATGTGCATACACATAATCTTAAATAGATAAAAATTTTTGCATGTAAAATAATATACATTTTATACATTAGTTGATTCTGTATGTACACGGACAGAATTTTCTCTTAAAAATTATCCTAAAAATTATGGTAATTGTGAGACAACGTGACTCAAAGAATTTTACTATACTTTTAACAAAATTTACTAAAACTTTGCAGTTTTATTGAAATTTTAGTAAATTTTACTATACTTCTAATAAAATTTACTAAAACTTTGCCAAATTTTATTAAAATTTTAATAAATTTTAATAAACCTTGTTAAAGGTATAGTAAAATTCTTCAAGGTTTACGTTGTCTCACAATTACCACGATTTTCAGAGTAATTTTTAAAAGAAAATTCTCTCCGTATACATAATAATTTATTAATAAATGATCTAGGATAAAGCGCAAACCTCCGCTGAAATTTTAACCAAAGCTCACCCTTGATTAAAGAAGAAAGTCCCTAAAAGGATTTTTGGCGACAAAGCCTCGTTTGCTCCCCAGTCCCTTTCAAAGTTTTTACAGTTTTTACTAAATATCTCCGAAAATACTGATTTTAAAGAAAAAAGTTTGAAACAAAAAATGAAGCTCATAAATAGCTTTACAAATTTTTATTTGTAAAGCTATTTATGAGGGTTATATATATTTTTTACGTAAACTTATTATTTTGGCTTATTATGACCCAAAATAACTCGGCGGGGGTCAAATTGATCTCGTCAAACATTTTTTTAAATTTCTGTTTTATTAAATATGCAAAAATTTTTTAATTTAAAAGTTATATATATTTATTTAATGTAAATAAAAGTTTAATTACAAATTTGAAAAAAGTAATTTTTTTACAGTTTAACATAAAACAGAAAATTTTTCTATAATCTCGTTTTGCGGGAAATATATCTCGTTTTGCGTAGAAATTCGCAAAGGGTTGTGCAGAAAACGCGTGGCGTGGCTCCGCCCCTCCCTCTGTACCCTCTCCTCGTAATTTTTTCTAACCTAACCCACAGATTTTAAAGTCGATATTTGATTAATGCGAAAACATTGAAAACAAACAGCGTGGAAAGTCGCAAACCTATGGTATGTGGTACTGTACAAGCGTGGATGTCGTTTATTTTACGTTTTATAAATACAATACATGATAAAAAAAGTAACCTTTTGTGTTATATGTTAAACTATAGTAATGTTTGTGTTTTATTTTAAATTATAGAAATATGTATTTCTGTTTTATGTTAAACTGTATTTAGCGTGAAAGACGCGAATTGTACGTGCGGGAGAGTGATCAGACGAAATTAACGAGGTTAATAATTTACGAGTATAAGAAAGCTTTATTAGAATTTGCTCGTACACAAGACGCGACGTGTATGCTTAATCGTTAAGTATCTCATAGACGACTCTTCCGTGAACTCCCATTTTCCTCCGTTCTCTCCGCGCTTATCCCTTCCTGGTAACCCGTCCTTAATCCGTTATTATGGTTCATTTTAACTATTGCTGTTTTTCGTTTTTAACGGCCTTGTCAACTTTGCTCGTCGCTGTTCGCGCGTTTATTTTTCGGGCAACGACCGCTTATTTTTCGGGCAACGACCGCTTATTTTTCGGGCAACGACTTGCCGGTTTGCGGGCATATGGCAACGCGATCGCCACATGTAAAAAAATTACTTTTTTTTCAAATTTGCAATTAAACTTTTTTTACGTTAAAAAATATATATAACCTTTAAATTAAAAAATTTTTGCATATTTAATAAAACACAAATTTTAAAAAATGTTTGACGGGCTCAATTTGATCTCCGCTGAGTTATTTTGGGTTATAACAGCCAAAATAATAGATTTACGTAAAAAATGTATAACTTTTTTGTGAGATTTTTATGAGCTTTATTTTTTGTTTCAAACTTTTTACTCTAAAATCAGTATTTTCGGAGATATTTTGTAAGAACTGTAAAAACTTTGAAGGGGGCTGGGGGGCAAACGAGGCTTTGTCGCCAAAAATCCTTTCAGGGACTTTCTTCTTTAATCAACGGTAAGCTTAAGTTAAAATTTCAGCGCAATCAGAGGTTTGCGCTTTTCGGAACTGTTAGAAAGTAATATTTTGTTGTTTATAAGAATGTAATCGCATATATGGCTAAATTGGAAAAGTTATTCAGGTTGCTTTGGAAACTCGTTAGAAACTGCTTCGTGGCAGGAAATTATTCAAAATTACTCTTTAAGGTACATTGTTCCTGAAATGCATGTATGTGATGATAGTTAATAAAATACTTAGTTGTTAATATAGTTCTAATTTAATGTTTTAATTACTCCTCGATAAAATACGGCAAAAATATATATTTGATTATAAATGTGTTTTTTGCTGTGTTAAACACTTATTTAAGGGGGGGGGGGTAAGTAAATTCAATAATTTTGATGAATTTTTTTGCTTAGAAAATTAGTTTATCATCTGGAGAATGTGTTTCCACTATTTTAAATCAAAATTTGAAGTCTAAAAAGAATGCCCGTTTCCACCAAAATGGTTCAAAATTTGAACCAAGTTTAAACTACGATTAATAATATTTATTTTGCATTCCATCAATTTTTTAATAAAAGTTTAATCGATTGATCGGCGTTTATTGTAAACGCCAATTTTTGGCCGGTTAAAGTTTGAACAGCGTTAAGCAGAAGAATTTTGCAAAACGTCAGTATACTCTTGAAAGTTATATGTGCGATGCATTATTTTCTGTACTTGGCATTGTACATATTACGTTAAAATTATTATGGCTTATTATGATATTTTGTCATCATCCGATGATGAAGAAGATATTGTAGGACATATTGACAGAAGGTTTAGAAGATTTAAATTACGTATGAATTAATATTAATTAATATTTTCCCAACATGTTTTCAGCGATTGTACAGTTTGTACAACTCCTTTCGAACGGGATATGAATTTTACTTGTAAGTCCTCTCAACAATCTTCTTTATATACAAAAACTAGACACCACAAACGCGCGCTTCGTGCGCGCTGTTTAACTTTTTATTTTTTACTTTTAAAAAATATATTACAACAATAACCATCTATACAAATTTGACAGCTCAAAATACAATCGCAATGACAGTTATTCTCGCAACACGAAGTAAGCGCAACGAGAGAACCAATCAGCATCGCGGAAAAGAGGCTTCATTACAGGCTTTTTTAAAGATAGGATGCTTTTTTTAAGATAGGAAAAATATGATACATTTTAAGAATTATTTTAAAGTAAAATTATAACATTATTGTACAATAATGTAATTTCTTATTATATTATCACCTGATATATCTCTTTATTACTTCTTCTTAACACTTTTTCTGCTTCTTCTTTCTACAAAAGTCGAGACTCTCTCTTTCTCTCTCTCTCCTCTCTCTCTTTCTATCTCTATATCTATCTATCAATCTATTTCCTTTCCTTCTTCTTTTTTTCCAAAAGATTGTAAAATTTTAAAGATATTATTATAAGATATGTATTATTTAAAAGTGTAATACATTTTATGAATATGATACATTTATGAATATGATAAAGATATGATACATTTTATGAATTATTTTAAAGTAAAATTATAACAAAATTATATAATGTTATTTCCTATTATATTATATTATTATCTAATATATCTCTTTATTACTTCTTACAAATATATGAATTATTATTTACCTTATTAAAACTTCCTGCACAATTTACACACTTTTAATATTATTATAACCAATTTTGGCTTAAAATTGTTAAAATACAACTGTCAAACACAACTGTTAAACACTACGAAGCATGCGGCTCAATGATCAGGCGAAAGAACCAATCAGTGCCGCGGATTAAAGGCAACAATTCTTCGAGACTTTCGAGATGACTTCGATACATTCGATAAATAAATAACATGTCTTTTTTAAAAAAGGAGGATACTACATATAAGGTTGGACATCTGTCAACAACATAACCTTGAAATATTAGTGAATTTTTATCAGTATAATATATTTTTTTGTGTGCGAAAATGTCGAGTTTTGAGCCTAATAATCGTGATTTGCAGGAACTTTTGATTTACTTCTTCAATTTGAAGAAATCTGCAGCTGAGGCGCATCGATCGCTTGTAGAAGCATATAGTGAGGCTACCTTAAGTGAGAGAAGTTGTCGTGAGTGGTTTCAAAAGTTTAAGAATGGTGAATTTGATATCGAAGACAAAGAACGTAGCGGAAGGTGTACAAAGGCCGAAAGTGTACGAAGACACGGAATTGGAAGCATTATTGGATCAAGATTCGTGCCAAATGCAAAGTAGTGGCAAGCGATCGACAATGCTTCGAATTAAACATAAGGTTCCGTTCTTTCACAATAAATGTTTTTGATAAAAAACGGCGGAAACTTATTTGTACATCTAATATATGTATACATATATATATTGGGTATTCTCCCAAATTTCTGCCAGATTCTTATTATTAAAAAAAAACTTAGGTGCAATATAAAATAATTAAAATTGAAGAAATTATAATATTAATTATGTTTTCTTTTCTAATAACCATTGTGATTAAATCGCCTTTATCGTAACATAACACGCTCGTATCAATGTTATTACGGAACGATGCGTCGTAGTTGACTCAGAAATCAGACAACACTATAACATCCTAAATGAGAGATCCATTTGATATTAAAAAAAATTATCATAAAGATAATGTTTTCAAAAATAACAGTTTGTTTACAATTACTGTGCACAAAAAAATGCACAAAATTTAAATTTATCATGTACTGAACAAAACAGGATAATAAATGTACTATTAAATTTGTCTTAGAATATATGATCTATATAATTAACCATGTAATTAATCATTTGAACGCTTCAAAGTATTAGTGCTAAATAGATATAAATTTCCATCAAATTATTAAAGTTATGGAAGAAGATAAATTTAACAATAAAATTAATAAGTAAATAAATTAATGCTATTTATTTTTAATATGTTTTGCAAAATTTAATTGCTTTTATAAAAAATAATATAATTGCGTCAGTTTATAACATATATAGATATATGTGGACAATAACAAGTACCCATATCGATGAGTCAAATTGGCGTAGCAGGTACAGTACAAGGTTTGTAATTCTAAGGTCCCAGGTTCAAACTTACCAACGGCAAGTAAGAATAAAATAAAATAATATAATTTAAATTTAATTAATTAATAAAAATTTGTCCTAACTTTAGTATGTGCTGTAGATAAAAATAATTTAAAAAAAATGAAATTTTTATTTTATTTTATTTTTCTCTAGTTGCAGTTCAAAGATATCCGATTTAAGAAATCTTTTAGATATCAGTTTCATGATATCTTTCTGTTCTCAAAAAACGGCGTATTAGTTGACATTCTGACATATCATTATGTTATCTTTTAGAAGTCTCTTAATGTTATCATTTTCAGAAACAGGATCATGCGTGAAACGGAATGCATGTAACTGTTGTGTGACGGTTAGATAACACGTTATATAACATGTTATATTGCTGAGTCGGAAATTGTAACTTACATGTAAGTTACGTGTAATTTCAGAGTAATGTAACCTGTTATATTCGGTTACATTGCTGTTACATTGCTACTATATTTCCGTGTTCATTGGGATATTATGCTTGTAACTTAATTAAAAACATCATAAAATAACAAAATAATTAAGAAGAATACAAAAATCAAATATTATTTTTTACGTCACGAAATACTGGCACGGTCGGTCTATCGAGTTTTTTGGGGAATACTCGCAATGTGTTTGACGCTGACGTTTTATAAACCAAGGTCTGTAGATGAACGATAGGAGGGGAAGAAAGGTCTTCCCACTCATATTTAATTATTTGGCTCCAAAATGGGGGCCGTAGCTTCCAGCTGTTTAACCTAAGTCAGAGCTGTCAATGTATCAATATACGAAAGAGATTAAGTGTAGACAACCCAGTGAACACATTTTACAGCGGCAATATAACATGGAAGTTACAAGTAATTTAACATTGTTATTCTTGTGATATGTAGGTGCTATATAACATGGAAATAACCTGTTACGTAATATTTGTTATACGCAAGTGATATAGCTGTTATACATCGTTTTGGCGTTACAGTTATTCAACAAAAATTGTATAATCGTAATATAACACGTTCGTATCAATGTTATTACGGAACGATGCGTCGTAGTTGACTCAGAAATCAGACAACATTATAACATCCTAAATGATGGATCTATTTAATAATAAGAAAAATTATTATAAAGATAATGTTTTCAAAAATAACGGTTTGTCTACAATTACTGCGCACAAAAAATGCACAAAATCGAAATTTATCATGTGCCGAACAAAAACAGAATAATAAATGTATACTATTCAATTAGAATTACGATCTTAGAATTACAATCTATATAGTTAATCATCTAATTAATCATTTGAACGCTTCAAAGATTAGTGCTAAATAGATCGCAATTTCCATCAAATTATTAAGATTATGGAAAAAGATAAATTTAACAATGAAATTAATAAGTAAATAAATTAATGCTATTTATTTTTAATATGTTTTGCAAAATTTAATTGCTTTTATAAAAAATAATATAATTGCGTCAGTTTATAACATATAAGTATATGTAGACAATAACAAGTACCTATATCGATGAGTCAAATTGGCGTAGCAGGTAGAGTACAAGGTTCGTCATCCTAAGATCCCGGGTTCAAACCTAGCAGCGGCAAGTAAGAATAAAATAAAAAATTACATAATTTAAATTTAATTAATTAATAAAAATTTATTCTAAATGTAGTATGTGCTGTTGATAAAAATAATTTAAAAAAAATGAAATTTCTATTTTATTTTATTTTTCTTTGTAACTGTTGTATAACGGTTAGATAACATATAATTATAACATGTTATATTGCTGAGTCGGAAATTGTAACTTACATGTAAGTTACGTGTAATTTCAGAGTAACGTAACCTGTTATATTCGGTTATATTGCTGTTACACTGCTGCTATATTACTGTGTTCACTGGGAAGAATGCTTTAAAAAATTAATATAATCAAAATCATTACATTAAGAAGTGATAAATACAAGTGACAGATTGCAGCGACTTTTCAGGCATGGGTAGCTACTGTTACTAAGTTTTTTTACAGAGAGGAACCAAGCTTCGTCTATCACTAGTCTTGTTGCTAAACAAGTAAAAAATTTTGTTTGTTCCTTTTTGGGGTTAATGGACCAACGAAGGTTAATTGTAAAAACATTACAATCAATTAATTTTTTTAGTTTGTCACTTAATTAATTTTTTGTACTATTAAAATTAAATTATATTTATCTTTATGGTTTTTTGTTTCTTCAAATTGCAATAAAAATCGTTATTTTTTGTATAATATTAAGCAATGCGATATCATATTAATATTTGTAATATTATTTAATTGAACATTTATCTTCAATAAATTTTTAATAAACATTTAAAGACAAATTTGGATGTTTTTGTTGGATGTTGGATTATTTCTTTAAATGCCTTCTTCCTTTTCGTTTTCTATATGGCACGATTACAAGTAACTAATAATTTTTTCTGGGGTCAAATTGATCCAGTGTGACCATTATTCTTTGAATAAATTTTTTTTCACCCCCTTAAAGATTGAATAATAAAAAATCCTGTTTTAGAGAGTACTAGAGATCATTAAAGGAATATTCTCACAAAACACAATGTTATTAGTCGCGTTCATAATTATATAATGATATCTAATTAATTATAATGTATTAAGAAAATTTGTCTTGGCTCGATAAATTGACCTGGTTATCATATTATTTTTGATTCTCACAAAATTTCATGTTTCTAGATTTAAGAATCTAGGCTGGGCATCGATGAATAATGAGCCAGTCAATCAGGACCTTAGTCTTTATAGATTAATTTCATTTACCACCATCAATTACAGAATATGAGAATATTGGATTTCATTACCAAAGTAATACATGACATATTTTTTCACACTACCGAAGTAATGCATGACATATTTTTTCACATTACCGAAGTAATGTATGACATATTTTTTCACATTACCGAAGTAATGCGTGACATTTTTTAATAAATTACTTTAGTAATGGGTAATTGTCCCCATGTTGCATTATTAATTATTTCAGTAATGGATAATTGCCCTCATGTTGAATTATCCATTACTTTAGTAATGGATAATTGCCTCTTGGTTGCATTATCCATTAAAAATGTAATGCATAATGGTTTGTGTTCTGCATTTTTTATTATCCGAGTAATGAACATTTTATTTTTAAATAATCACTCATTAAGTCAACAATGCACAATGCTTTTAAATCCATTTTTCATTATTTTTTTCAATGAACAATGCATTATTTTTAAATTATTCTTTCGGCAACACTGATATATATATATATATATATATATATATATAGAGAGAGAGAGAGAGAGAGAGAGAGAGAGAGATTGATTGATTGATTGATCTTTTATTAGCTTTCTCAGCTATTTTCAATACATATATATACAATTTTATGCTACATCATTAAAAACAAATTCTTTTAGCATTCGTTTAAACATTTCTAAACGATTACAATGTTTAACTTTGTGTGGTAATGCGTTGTACATTAACACATCCTCATAAAATAAACTTTTTTACGCGCTTCTTGTTTTTCGGAATTCAATAACAATATCCCCTGTCTGCCTAGTTTCGCGTTCTCCCTCTACTATTCTAAGTCTATTACTAAATTGCTCCGGCATCATATTATTTAAGATCTTAAAAATAAATATGCACATATTGTAATACAGCCTTTGTCTTATGGTCATAAATTGCAACGCTTGGTGCATACATTTAACTTTGGTACGTTTGTCACATTGCAATATGACTCTCATAGCTCTATTTTGCGCTATTTGGAGCCTACTTAACTGTGTATCCCCCATATCTATTAGTAGCGTTGCACAATACTCAAAGTGAGGTGCTATAATTGTCTTGTATATCGTACATCTAGTGTAAGCCGAGATAAAGTTCCCTATTCTATTTAAAAAACTTATTTTCTTCCCTATTTTCTTTAGCATGTAATCACAGTGACCGCTGAATCTAAGTCTATCATCAATAATTATGCCCAAGTACTTTATTATTTCTACGCGCTCAATCTCATTTCCATCCAAACATCTCACAATAGTATTGCCTCTCAATTCTTTCCTTATACCTCTAACTAACATATATTTTGTTTTCCCCGCATTCATTTTCAGTTTATTAATATTCATCCATTCCTCCACTACGTTAAATGCAATATTCAATTTCCTCTCTATCTCCGCACTACTCTCACCTGTTACATATATTAACGTATCGTCCGCAAACATTTTTATATTACACACATCCGAGCAAACGTTAACAATATCATTCATATATATTATAAACAACAATGGGCCCAATACCGAACCCTGTGGCACTCCGTATTCCGTAGTCAGTATCTTAGACCATCTATCATTAAATTGAACTTGTTGCATTCTATCTTTTAAGTACGACCTAAACCATTCTAGAACTGTTCCTGTAATACCATACTGGTATAATTTCTCTAATAATCTTCCTCTATCAATTGTCTCGAAAGCCCGTTTAAGATCTACAAAAATAACTCCTACTATTTGTCTCTCACTAATAATCAATTTCCATTCATCTATAACTGTTTGAATTGCTGTTTCACACGAGTAATTTTTCCTAAAGCCCGACTGATGTTCCGTTATAATATTATTACTTTCTAGGTAGACCTCAATTTGCTTTTTAACTATTATCTCTAATACTTTTTCATATATTGGTAATATATTAATAGGCCTATAATCACTTGCCCTCTTAGGTTTCTCTACTTTTGGTATTGGAATTATCGTGGATGTTTTCCACTCTTTCAAGAAACAATCCTCACTCAATGACTTATTTATTATATCACAATATTCCTCTTCTATGACACAAAATACCGTTTTTAATATATCGCTAGTTATTCCTTCTTCTGTACCTTTCTTTTTTGGTAATTCCCTAATGATTTTTCTTACTTGTTCTGTCGTAATTGATTCAAATTTTTCTAGCTCTCCCATCTTTTCAATACAATAAATAGTTCTCTTATTTGTGCTCGTTGTATAATTCTTATCTATAGATTTTATTATGTCTTTAATACTTTGTATATAATATAAGTTAAATTTATCAGCTATATCACACTCTATATTATTGTCTAATATTTCAAAATCTATTTTTCCTACAACTTTCGCGCCTATTGGTCCTCCTCTAATAATTTCTTTTAATGATTTCCACATAGTTGTGGGATTGTTACTATTATGATCAATCATGTTTTCATAATATTCTTTTTTCTTTGTTCTAATTAAACTAACTACTGCATTTCTTTCTATTTTAAATTGTTGCCAGTTTTGTTCCGTGCTATCGTACAGTGCTTTTCTATAAGCCTCATCTCTTCTAGTTGCTAGCTCTTCTATTTCCTTTGAATACCATTTTTTCCCTTCCCATATTTTCGGTATTTTAAAAATTTTCTTAGGTGCTGAGATGTCTAGCGCATCTACAATACTATTAATTAAATTCTTTGCCTTTACATTAATATCTAACTCATTAATATCTAAATCATATCTTTTTTCTAAATTACTCTCCACTAGCTTAATAAACTCATGCGCATTATATCTACTATAATCCCTGCCACTGAATTCTTTATATTTATTTACAGTCTTGTTTGTATTTATCACGACTTTTATCCACGCATGATCCGTTATCTTAGGTTCGTACTTGACTTCTACATTTATATCTTTATTCGCAAAAACTAGATCTATAATTGTTTTACTATTTTCGGTAACTCTCGTTGGTTTATCCACATATTGCTTCATACCTAGACTTTGCATAGTCGTTAGTAGTTTATTTGTATTATAAGAGTTTGTCATACAATCTATATTAAAGTCTCCTAATATTATACACTCTTCTTTTATCGTTAATTCTTCTACTATCTCCTCTAAGAATCCTATAAACTCTCCATGTGACGCACTCGGTGAATGATATATTACCATTAACACTCCTTTAAATAATTTTTCTTTCACTTCTATTGCAACGCACCACACAATCCTTTCTAATTTTTTCAATACTACTATTTCATACTTGATATCATCTCTTACATACAGAGCAACCCTCCCTGTATTTCTATTTTCCGCGTCGCATCTAACCACACTGTATCCCGGTACACTTATTTCACTGTCTTCAATTTCCGCAATCAGTCTCGACTCCGACAATGCAATAACTGCCGGATTTAATTTCTTCATAATCTGATGCTGTATCTCGTCCTTATGTGCCATTAAACTTTGCGCATTTGTATATATTATCTGATCCTCTTCTTTCTGTAATTGCTATTTTTTGGCTTCCCATCCACCTCTCCTCTTCTCCTCTTCGATAGCCCTCTTATATGTCGGGCATTCCGGATCCAGAGCATCATGATCGTCTTTTATTTTTAAATTATATGTTTTTATTTTAAACATACAATTTACACATTTGTTCTGCTTCTCTCTACATTCACTTGCTTTATGCTTTCCTGTACATTTATGACACGTTTCATCTCTCGTACAGTTTTTTGCAATGTGGTAGAATCCCCAGCACTTGAAACATCTCTTTATGCTGAAGTGATTGAACACAGGACATTTTCTCCAGCCTATATTCAACTTTTCTTTTTTTAACATCAATTCATGTGTTACTTCATCTACTTCAATTATTAAAGATCTACCTTCTTTTCCTTTTCTTCTAGATTGACTATCATCCATATTTTTTCTTTTCGGGATTTTCTTAACTATGCTTATACGAGATTCACCAATACTATTCTGTTTCTTTATTGTATCTATTAGCTCATCGTCATCCAACTCTATTTCTTCCTCGCTAATATTAACAATTTTTATATTCGGTTTCTTTTGTAGTGATTCTGTAACATTATAATTGTCACCTAGTTTAGACTGTACTACATCTTTTAATTTATCTATTTCTTCTCCGGTCTCACATCCTAGAATTACTGTTCCTTCTCTTCCTTTTCGTTATCCCCATTGGCATATTCTTAATATCAACTTTTTCTTTTATTATTTTTTTAGTGGTCTCACTTTCTTGCTGAGTCTTCGGTTTGATGATTATGATGTTTTCCTTCTTTTTCTTTATTGCCTCACTGTAACTGCCGCGCACATTTTCCGCTGACGCCTGCATTCCTCCTCGTATTATTTTTCGTAGGTCTTCCATTTCTTGTTTAATAGCTTTTATTTCCTCTTGCACTGTTTCCTTAATCAGCATTTTTATTAGTATAAGATTATATAGTATAAGATAGTATAATTACTTTATAAATGCTATATACGTAAAAGTCAATTTTATTCAAAATTTATTTTAATTAAAAAAAATTTTTTCTCGAAAAATAAACAGCGTAGTTAAATGAAAGTATTTATGATGTAAAACTTTTATATAAAACATTTTTTTATATTTTGTTTAGTTTACGAGATATATCGAGAAAAGGTAAAAATATCTCAACCTTTGAAGGATTTCACTCCTTCAAACCGTTTATAAGCCCAAACGGAAAATTTTCTGATTTTAATGAAACTTGGCATAAATGTTGAGGGGGTAAATACATTAATTTAGAAATGTTTTATTTTGATTCAAAACCAGCTTGAAGGGGTGAAAGCACGCTTCAAAGTTGAGACATTTTTGCGTTTTCTCGATATATCTCGTGAACTAAACAAAATATAAAAAAATGTTTTATACAAAAGTTTTACGGCATAAATACCTCTATTTAACTATTCTATTTATTTTTTCTAAAAAATTTGTTTTACAAAGAAAAAAAAATTTGTTCTTGAAAAAAAATTTTTTAAAGAAATAAATAACATAGTTAAATAGAGGTACTTATACTGTAAAACTTTTGTATGAGACATTTTTATATATTTCGTTTAGTTTACGAGATATATCGAGAAAAGGCAAAAACTCTAAATTTTTGAAGGATGGTTTCAACCCTTTAAACCGTTTATAAGCACCAACTTATAATTTCTAAATTTATGTATTTACCCCCTCTACATTTATGCCAAGTTTCATTAAAATTAGAATTTTCGGGTTCGCGAGGTTCCCTTGTGAGTTATTTAAGTAAAACAAAATAATGGTTTATAATCCCCTTCTCTCCTCTATATTATTATATTAGTACGTTAATATTAATAAATAGAATCTATGAATTCTCTTTACAGATTGTTTAAGGCTTCCAAGAATATAAATAAGTAAAAAAAATACTACTTAATATTTTATTTAAATTATAATTTGCTTTAATGTTACTTTAAATTTAGAAAAACTTTGTATAAAAATATTTTTAATTGTAGGTGAATAAAGTTTAAATGTAAATTCTACTTTGAATTTTTGATAAAATTAAATTTGATAAATTTAAACAATTATAGGCAATTTTTAAGAAAAATTGGTTTTTCCTGCATCTGTACGTATCCAGAATAGATTAGAAGTACCATATTGTATTATACATCTTATATGTATAATTGTATTATACATATAAAGAAATTATTCTTTAAAAATAATTAAGATATCCGTGCTATGTTAGATATAATTAGATGTAAATTTTTTTACATCCCTTTAAGATTTTTTTCTTCTCTTTGCTATACATTAATATTGTTTATTATTTCAATATAATATTTGACATTTCTTACAAATTTCGTTCATTTTTATTTGCGACGTTTGCAAGTGATAGAATATTATCACTACATTATTGTTATCTGTCAATAGTACGCATATTACGTATGCGGAAAGGAATAAAGTGTAGTACTTACGCAATTCTGAAACAATATAGAAACGAGTATCGACGAGCGTTATCATTGTGTGCAAAATGATAGGACAGTCGGTCTATGTTCATCGTAAGGAACAATTGTCTCTTTGTGCATTTTGTCAGTAAAACACTTGACACGATACACTTTATACGGTGCAAACTACTAGTCTGATCATTTACGAAAGTTACTTATGATACACTAGTGTGTCCTGACGATGGAGTTTTGTTGCAAGTTTTACGGAAGCATAGAATGTATGTGAAAGTTAAAATTGGTACAACAATTGAATCGGCCGTGTAGCAAGTTCAAACTTTTATATACGACTATCATTTCTATATTTTAACATAAAAAGAAACATACTAAATGCAGGAATTTTATTTATTATTTATCTGTTACGATATTTAAAACATTTTCTTTCATACTTCACATGTATACGTGTTCCGCTTTTATACCGCATTTGTAGGCTAAAATATCATTCTTTCGTAATTTTTGTTCTAACTATCAATCTACTATAATATTAATAAAATCAAAATATTTTGTAAATATATAAGGCAATATTTTGTAAAATTATTATATAAGCTATTGCTACGTAGGAGATATAATTAGTAAATCAGAATTTGTATGTACCTATACTTTTCAATTTTATGTTAAAAATTTTATTCTTTTACACTCTCTGTCTCTTCTTTCTTTCAACATTATATAATTTAGTATCTATGGGAGCTTTCCAGCAAGAGACACAAATTGACATAGCAATAATTATGTCTGTGTCTCTAATTAAATGTCAAACAAAGACAGAAATACTCTGCTGTGTCAATTTGTGTCACTTGCTGGAATGCTCCCATAATATGTAACATTTAAGTGCTAATGGATCAAAGGATTAGTTAGTACAAAATATTGAAGTTTTAGATTAACTTTACGTGTGACAAATGTAACAATGAATGACTGAAGTTTTGCACGCCTATCGAAAATTCAAAAAGCGCGGGAGGAAGGAAGGAGAATGCGTTAATTGCAAGCAATATTATTGTATGCTTCGATGATTAAATTGATAGAATATTCACGCAAAATGTAGAAAGATCCACAGGTTTCAATCATGGCTAAAGTATTTACAATTTTTCGGGAATTCAAAGAAAGGAAGAGAGATCTCTTACAGATTCTTATTATTATTATCAAAACTATTAAATTGCTCATCAATTTAATTTGTGATATTATGTATTCCGGTTTTCATGTAAGGAATGTGTTTCAAGTCTGACAAATATATGGAATGCAATTTGTATAAATTTGAAATTGTAACATCTACTTAATATTTAATAAATTATTTGTAAACAAACATTGAAACATCAGCGTTGGCTCATAGTAATATTATTCGTCCTTTTAATTTTCTATTAGTTAGAAAAAAATGAATACTGTTAACTAAATGTTTTTGTTATAAAAAGAAATAAAATGTAAAATTCTATGCTAAAATAAAACTTTTGCTAAAATAGGCATCTATGATTTTGACGCTCATTAGTTTAGTAACACTTTTGCAAAAATGTGTAATGTTTCGTTTAAAGTTTCTTTTCTAACTGCCAAATTAATAACTTTTATAAAATAATTGAATTATTTTTTCATATTTATATATAAGCTATTATTTCATATTTATGAGTATCTCATCATATTTATTCTCTTTACCTTTTCACTGCTGTTTCAAAGATATCCGCTTTTGCTGGACTTGTTACAACTTAAAAGATAAGACACCTGAGATATTATCAGTTTTCAGTTTACTTTATCTTTGCATTGGGATAAAAGCAAACGCATCTGTCATACAGTGAGTGATTATTTGTCAGAACAGTAATTTATCTTTTGAAGGAGCTAAGTCTAAAATATTTTAGCTGATGTACCATGCAAACAGGTATTTTTCCTACTTGCACTATTAGTGATACAGAGAAGTAAATGTCTGAATGATTCAAAATAATTGCGTGTAATAAATTATATAAAACACACATAGAATGTATATATGTGGATAATTCAAAAACAAGTCAAGGCTAAAGTAATCTTGGTTTTTAATCATTCAATAATTCAATTATATTATTGATGGTAAATTATTGAAAAGACAGTTGTATGTTAATGGCTCAATTAAATTATCTATTATTAAATAAAAATATTGATATCAGACGAATTATTAAATGTAAAAGAAAATTTGCATAATACGATGGACAGTAATGTATTCCCGGTCAAAAATTTTTCATGTAAAAGTATGTAAAAATTTATAAAATTATGTATCAAAGTGTCCATTAAAATTTTATATTGTATATTTTTATATAATTTTACATAATTTTGATATAATTCTATAGATACACATACTCTCATATAAAAAATTTTTTACCGTGAAAAAATTACTTATTTACAATTATATATAATTACACATAATTATATTTAATTACATACGATCATATACAAGTAATTTTTTTTTAATAAAAATTTTTTCATATAAAGTATATATAAAATCTATAGAATTATATCAAAATTATATAAAATTATTTAAAATTACATAAAAATATACAATATAAAATTTTTCATGGACATTTTTAATATATAATTCTATAGATTTTTATATACTTTTAGAAGAAAAATTTTTGACCGGGTTGTTTTAAATTTATATTTTAAACATTTAAATTGTAAATTAGAAAATAATACTTTATATTAAAAATTATACTTTTCGTGCTTCTAATTCACCTTTTCTACAAATTTAAAAAACATATGTAACCTAGCTAAGCAATTTTAATATACATTTAACATAATTCATAAAGCGCTTATTATTCAACAAAAACAAATTAATTGTTATTTTTACTAAATTTCTTATACTTAAAAGATTCAAATCTACATTTTACAAACACACACATTTTAGACAATATAAATTCTAGAAAAGTATAGAAATTATAATACTTTATGAGTTACGCGTGCACACACACACACACACACACACACACACACACACACACACACACACACACACACACACACACACACACACACACACACACATACACACGCGCGCGCGCCAATACATGTATACATATATATTTATTTAACGTAAACAAAAGTTTAATTACAAAGGGCATAGCGGAATAAGCAGGTGAAATCTGCCCCCGCACTAATCGAGCTCAAATTGATATCATTAGTTGGCACCCTTGAGATGTAAAACTTTCCCAAATATTAATTACAAAATTGCATTTTTGGGGGAGTTATGGAGGGGGAAAGAAAAATAAAGAAAGTGGTTTTTTTCGAAAATGGTTGGACCGATTTTAATAAAAAAAATATATGTTGTAAACATCATTTAGACAAGTTTGAGAAAATTTTAAGTAATTTTTGTGGTAAAAAAAAACCCGATAAAAAAATTTTTGAATTTTTTATGAATTTTTTGGGGGGTGATAGTTCTGAGATACCACTTTTATATTTTCACAAAAACATCTCTAGATTTTCTTCTTTAACACATTTTTTTTTTAATTAACCGGAGTGGTGGAACATGGTTAAAAATAATAATTCACACCGCGCCGCCGTGCCGCGCCGCGCCGGCTGGGCGACCGGGCCGCGGCGCACGGCGATTGTTGTTATGTTGAACTTACATACTAGTTGCAGTGTTGCAATGTTTAGTTGCCAAGAAAAATTATAATATAATAATATAAAATATAATAACACATATAATATTTCCAGGACGTCTGCAATTAGCCTATAAAACTTATCGTTTCGGCAGTTTACCACGAAGAAATCGCCTCTCATATTATCTATCATCGAGGTGCTTTTTTAATGTGAGTTCCCTTGCCTCTCACATTATCTATTATCGGGGTGCTTTTTTAAAGTGAGTCCCCTCGCCTCCTACATTATCTATTACCGAGGTCCTTTTTCAAAGTGATTCCCCTCGCCTCTCACATTATCTATTATCGGGGTGCTTTTTTAAAGTAAGTCCTCTTGCCTCTCACATTATCTATCATCGGGGTGCTTTTTTAAAATGAGTCCCCTCGCCTCTCACATTATTTATCATCGGGGTGCTTTTTTAATGTGAGTCCCTTTGCCTCTTACATTATCTTTTTGGCGAATGGACTCACATTAAAAAAGCACCTCGATGATAAATAATGTGAGAGGCGAGAAAATTCACATTAAAAAAGCATTCCGATAATAGATAATGTGAGAGGCAAAAGAACTCACATTAAAAAAGCACACCGATGATAAATAATGTAAGAGGCAAGGGGACTCACATTAAAAAAGCACCCCGAACATATGGAATTTAAAAACGTACTGCAATCTCCTCGTGATGAACTGCCGAAACGATAAGTTTTATAGCCTAATTGCAGAGACTGAGTCCCAGATGCGCACAGTAATAAACGGACACAGCAGGCTGAGTGAAACGGACACAGACCAAATGTGCACAGACCAAATGCACACGGACCAGATGCACACGGGCTAAATGCGCACAGACCAAACGGACACAGTAACCTACAAACTTATTACATGGGTTGCGACTTTTCGGGCATCTCTATTTGTTCCGTATGCATCTGATTCGTGCGCATTTGTTCTGTATGCATTTGGTCTGTGTCCGTTTCACTCAGCCTGCTGTGTCCATTTATTACTGTGCGCATCTAGGACGCTCCCATTGCAGACGTCCTGGAAATATTATATGTGTTATTATATTTTATATTATTATATTATAATTTTTCTTGGCAACTAAACATTGCAACACTGCAACTAGTATGTAAGTTCAACATGACAATAATTGCCGTGCGCCGCGGCCCGGTCGCCCAGCCGGCGCGGCGCGGCACGGCGGCGCGGTGTAAATTATTATTTTTAATCATGTTCCACCACTCCGATTAATTTAAAAAAAAATGTGTTAAAGGAGAAGATCTAGAGATGTTTTTGTGAAAATATAAAAGTGGTATTTCAGAACTATCACCCCCCAAAAAATTCATTAAAAATTCAAAAATTTTTTTATCGGGTTTTTTTTTTACCACAAAAATTACTTAAAATTTTCTCAAACTTGTCTAAATGATGTTTACAACATATATTTTTTTTTATTAAAATCGGTCCAACCATTTTCGAAAAAAACCACTTTCTTTATTTTTCTTTCCTCCTCCATAACTCCCCCAAAAATGCAATTTTGTAATTAATATTTGGGGAAGTTTTACATCTCAAGGGTGCCAACTAATGATATCAATTTGAGCTCGATTAGTGCGGGGGCAGATTTTACCTGCTTATTCCGCTATGCCCTTTGAAAAAAAAAAAGTAATTTTTTTACAGTTTAACATAAAACAGAAAATTTTTCTACAATCTCGTTTTGCGAGAAATATCTTTTGTTTCGCGTGGAAATTCGCAAACGGTTGTACAGTGAACGCGTGGGCGAGGGAGGGGCTCCGCCTCCTCGTAATTTTTTCTAACCTAACCTAACCCACACATTTTAAAATCGATATTTGATTAATGCGAAAACATTGAAAACGAACAGCGTGGAAAGTCGCAAACCTATGTGGTACTGTACAAATGTTGATGTCGTTTCCCAATGAACACGCTGTGAGCATTTACGGAACATTTATAAAACATATTGCACATAAATGTTACAGACCAGCACAACGAACTAATAATGTGACAAGTATGTCATTGACGTAACGAGACTATAACTGTTACGTATGTCTGTGTTGTCACTTTTTCGTTGCATAGTTACGTAACATTTACATAATTTTGTTGACGTCAATAAGCCAAATGTTAATGTTTCGTAAATGTGATGTTACTATTGTAATGTTATTGCGCCATCATGTTTAATACATAACAATTACGTAATTTTGATAACGTCAATGAGCGTAACATAAAAATTTTGTAAATGCAGCATAAATGTAATAATGTTATTGTGACAACATGTTTAATACATAACAATTACGTAATTTTGATGACATCAATGAGCGTAATATAAAAATTTTGTAAATGCAGCATAAATGTGATAATGTTATTGTGACATCATGTTTAATACGTAACAATTATGTAATTTTGATGACTTCAATGAGCTTAACATAAAAGTTTTGTTAATGTAGCATAAATGTGATAATGTTATTACGACATCGTATATCTTTAACACCTTCCGTGCCACGTGAATCACTGTAATCCATTCTGGACTTCCCACTGTTACTATTATTACTTATTAATTATTTACTAAGCATAAGAAGAAATATAATTTTATTAAATAAAAATAAAAATAATAATTTGTTAAATAATAAATAATTTACAATTATGCGGAAATTTTGATTATAGCCTCTTGTAATTATTATATCTTTTTAGTTTACATACTGCATTTAGTAAAATAGTTTTGTAGTTAGTATATACGCAATCTATTAAAATCAATAACATTCTACTTGAACCAGGTAAAATCTATTTACATATCAGCCGATTAGAACTTATTCTATATTATATAAATTTAAAAAGTATGTAGTTCGCGGATTGCCGCTGGGCGACGCACGCGGCATCTTTCTCCTAATGCAATTTACACTCCAAAGGCTACATAAACAGACCACTCACGGTGACAAAAACCGGATCAATCTATGTTATCATAGTGAGCTTTCGGGGCATATGTATTTTTTATTACGTCTTAAAGACACATCTTAGCTGTTATGGCTAAATTTTAGCTTCCGTAAGAAATCCTTTTTAAGAAAAATAAAGTAAAAACGACATAATAGTTACAAGAAGAATCTTTCTGGTACGTAATTTTATACGAGCATTTTACGTTAATTTATACGTAAAAGTCAGCTTATACGTAAAAGTAACGTTATTTTATACGTAAATGTGACTTCATATACGTAAAAGTAATGTTATTTTATACGAAACCATTATGTGTATGTTCCCTCTCTCTTTTTCCGATTTTGTTGCCCAGAATATGCTGACATTTTGACCAAATTGTAACTAGAAAATGACGTAACTATTACGAGAACAGTGGAACATTGTTCCATAATGATCACATAAATGTTACGAATCAGTGTTTACTGGGTTGTTTTATGTTTTATAAATACAATACATAATAAATATTATCTTTTGTGTTATATGTTAAACTATAGTAATAGGTTTACGTAAAAAATGTATATAACCTTTTTTGTAGAGCTTTTTATGCGCTTCATTTGTTGTTTCAAACTTTTTTCTCCAAAATCAATATTTTCGGAGATATTAACGGAGTAAGAACTGTAAAAACTTTAAAGGGGGCTGGGGGGCAAACAAGGCTTTGTCGCCAAAAATCCTTTCAGGGACTTTCTTCTCTAATCAAGGGTAAGCTTTGGTTAAAATTTCAGCGCGATCGGAGGTTTACGATTTTCGGAACTGTACCCCAATAATATAACAATAATATACATATAATATACATTTAATAAGTATACATACAAAATAATTTATATACTATAAAAAATATATATCTATACAAAGAGAAAAAGAAAAAGAGAAAGAGTGAGGGACAGGGAGAGGGAGAGAGAGGGAGAGCCAAGAGAAAAGAGAAAAGTACATGTGTACTGTATACTTATAAAACAATACACATAAAACACAAGATATAAATATGTTTATATCTACCTATATAGTACATTATAAATGCATTTCATTATTGTTCTATTTTAGAAGACAAAAATTTATTTTTGATTACATACAAAATACATTAGAAATACATTAATGCCAAAAAGTGTTGTTAAATTTTATTAATCAATGTTATCGAGTTCAGATATTTACCACAAATGTCATATATCATGTAAAATGCTATACGACCTATACGTAATCCAATACGTAATTTTAATTTTTTAGATAACATATCTGGACATATGTTATAGTTCTTAATGTGCACAATGTAATTTATGTATATATGTACTTGAAAAGGACCGAAATCTACGGTCGAAACGTAGTGCGTTAATTTTGAATTATAGGCCAGTTAGATCAAATCTAATAACTATCAGTTTTGTTTCTTTAATATTTTATTTTAATTATCCTCTGCATTTAAATAATTTAATTATACTTATTAACAAAAATATAATTATTCTAGTCAAGGTAATTTTATTCGGCTTATTGCTATCTTTTTTGGTGGTAAATGGAGTCAAATCTGATTGCAATTATTTTCAACATTTGGAGCCTGGACAAACATATTATGCGTATAATTCGGAGTTTCCTTCCACGTACAAAGGTGAAAATCATTGCATTTGGAAAATGGAAAGTTCCACTGTTACTACAATAAGTTGTTCCATTCAAATGGTGAGTTTGTTATATTAACGTAAGTAAAGAAATGCCTTATATGATTTAAATAGGAAAGCGTATAGAAAAATTGTAGCATTGTTCTAATTTTAAAATATAATGTATGATATATGTATATTGCGTATCAAATTTTATTAACCAAATTTTATAAATTATTCTAAATGTAATTTACATGCAGCAATCTTTAAAAAATTGATGCTAGAAATAAATGCTTGCATAATTGTAATGTAATCATCTTATCATAATTATTGTTAAATGCATTTTAGAAAATAATTTTGTAATTATTGTACAAATTATTGCAAAACATAACTTGTTAAATTTAAGCATTATAAAGTAAGAATTTTAAAAAGAAATTTGAAATAACTTGCATAAAATATAATATTATTTCAATATTATTTTAAATATATGACAAATGATTAAATAAATTATTTATCAAAGATTTACACATTATAATCACAAAATTCTTTTATAACAAAAAATATAATTTCTTTTTCTGCAAACATAATAATTATTGCGAAAGTTTCCTATCTAGTGAGTTAACGCCTAAAATGTTTCTTTGTGAATTTATAAGCCTATTTTAATTTTACATACACACACATATATGTAAATATAAATTCTCTTAGAAGTATTATTACCCAGTAAACACAATAATATAGTAGCAATGTAACAGCAATGTAACCGAATATAACAGATTACATTACTCTGATGTTACACGTAACTTACATGTAAGTTATAATTTCCGACTCAGCAATATAACATGTTATATAACGTGTTATCTAACCGTCACACAACAGTTACATGCGTTCCGTTTCACCCATGATACGCATATCCCGTTTCTGAAAATGATAACATAAAAAAATTTTTTAAAAATAACAATGATGTCAGAATGTTAAACAATGCGCCGTTTTTTGAGAACCGAAAGTTATCATGAAACCGATATCTAAAAGATTTCTTAAATCGGATATCTTTAAACTACAACTAGAGATAAAAATTTAAAATAAAAATTTCATTTTTTAAAATTATTTTTATCAACAGTACATACTAAATTTAGGACAAATTCTTATTATTTAATTAAATTTAAATTATATTATTTTATTTTATTCTTACTTGTCGCTAGTAGGTTTTGAACCCGGGACCTTAGAATGATGAATCTTACACTCTACCGGCTACGCCAATTTGACTCATCGATATGGGTACTTGTTATTGTCTACATATACCTATTCATATGTTATAAACGGACGCAATTATATTATTTTTTATAAAAGCAATTAAATTTTGCAAAACATATTAAAAATAAATAGCATTAATGTGGCGAGTCAGGGCTAAAACGCCCCTGACAGTACACCACCACAATACGTTGTTAGAGAAACAGGACCACGCGCCCCTTAACAGTAGACTGCCACAAAGGCACAGTAAGAAATTCGAGATCTTACTTTCCAAAAACACGTTACGCACGTTCACCACTAGAGGCCCTCCTAACTCAGGAGTAAAGTGACAGTTACCAGCCTTTATAAGGAGCAGCGGTGAACCGGAAAAGCACTCTTTGCGCTCTAAAGCAGACAGTCATTTTGCGAGCGGAAAGCACTACGCTTTACCGCCAGTACAGATACCACGGCGACTACTCAGGAATGTTGTACCCCTCGTTGTGAGTACGATTTTGGGATCGCTGCCAGAGATCTCGCGAGGAAGGTATTTCGTCACATACACCGTTATTTGTCTTGAACACTTTTATTCTTGTATTCAGTTACAATAGTTAGATCGCGACCCCGCAAGGCAGAGTGTCGCGTCTATGAACTTGTTGTCCACGACCCCGCAACGCAGAGTGTCGTGGTTGTATATTTAGTATAAGTTATCTCGGCGATACACGACCCCGCAAAGCAGAGTGTCGTGTGTAGTCTTAGTTTGTCTACTTCGAATTGACCCGATCCTCACCTTCTTTCGCCGGTTTATATATCCGATAATTCGGTAGTTGGATCGAAAGAAGGGGAGGATTGCGTGAGAGCGTAAATCGGTCAGTATTCCAAATTATTGCTTAGACAGCAAGTGCTGTCTAAGGAGCATTGCGCTAATTGTCGAGCGGATTGCGCGAAACCTCGCGCGATGCGCTCGATGCTGACTGCAGCTGACCGACTTACGTCATCGTGTTACTGACACCTTATCGTTATGAGTGTGTCACTCATAACATCCCTCCCCCCTGATAAAAAAAAAATGAGGGTTCTGAATTTTCGCTTTTTCGCTTATAGTTATATCGCGTCGTCAGATTGTTTACAATTTTCGTTTTTTCGACGCTTATAAACTATATATAATTACAATAATAATTACAATAATTACATTACAAGGTGTCGGATGTCGTATATACAATCTTTCGTAAAAAAAAATTTTCTTTTGACTTAAATGACGAATTATGCGCAAAATAGAATGTTTAATTTTGGGTGCCCTATTATAAAATTTGTTTCTGTCTTCTTTTGAGGTATTCTCCTCGTTTCGGTTTTACTTTCTTTCTTTTTCATTATGCTTCTATGAACGGTTTTAGTCTATTTGTGTGTACACGTGTTGACGTCCTGCCCTTTTTTATTGTATAATTTGCGTCTGAGTGTTTCTCAGTGATTACGTAGGGTCCCGTCCATTTTGCGTCTAGTTTTTTAGATCTCCCGCGGCGGAGAGTCTTATCATATTCTAATGGCATATCATCCTTTACGACGTACATTGGATGCTTTATCTTATGCTTGCCTAGCTCGATGGTCGCCTGTATTTTTCCTATTGTGTAGACCTTGTGGCCTGTTATCCCGACGAGAGCTATTTTTTCATGGCGTATTTTGATTTCGCCTTTTAAATTTTTTACTTTTATCAAGAGAGTGTGGCTCCGGAATCGAATAACGCGTCGATTTTTCCTGATTTGGTCTCTCGTATTGGAAGCGTGACTAATTGTAAGTCAAGTCCGCTGTCTTTGTGTGCGTCTCGCTTTACATGCGTAACTTGATACGCTGCGGCTGTGTGCGCCGAACTCAAGTCATCGCTCGAACTCTCATCGCTGTTGCTATTCGCTGATTCCGAGCATTTTGACTTTTTAATTTCTTTATTCTTATGTTTGCTATTTTTAGCTTCAGCCTTTTTATTGTCTTTGGCTCTTTCTTTGGGCCAAGGGTCACCTTCTTTTTTGGGGTGCCCGTGTAATTTCCAGCATTTGTTCCGGGCATGTCCGGATTTTTTGCAGTAATCGCAGTATGCGTTTAATGTATTTACGCGAGAGCGTCCTTTCGGTCTCGGTAATTTAAACTGTTTGGCATGTCGACTGTTTCGACATTCTCGTTCATTGTGACCAGTTTTCCCGCACTTTACGCATTGGGGAGTCGGTTTATAATTATTCTGCTGAGATTCAGTTTGGACCTCTTTCTTGTGTCTATTGGTTCGTGGATTAGGTCCCTTGACCTTTCCTTCTGCGCTTGCTTTTGCGATTGTTTCATAATGTTGAGTTGTCCAATCCCTCGAAGTCTTATTAATCTCGGGGATTATATTTCGTGCTTCTTTTAAGCTTGAATATTGGATGTGTGATCCGTGCTGGTGCCGTAAATCTCTGAACGATCGCCCATGTGAAGGATCTAGCGTGTGGCTAGTAAGGCGTCGCGTATTCCTGGCCATTTTCCTCGGCGGAGAGTGGACTTCGTTTCCAAGTTGAGAACGAAGTTTGCGAATTTCAATTAATAACTCATGGAGCATGTTCTCCATGGGGTATATCGGTCGCCTATTTATTTGTGGCGTTGCCGGTGTATTTCCATTTTGCTCGTGTGAGTCCTGAAGCTCTTGTGCTTCTTTTTCGGGTTCTTCCCGAATTACGCGGGGTGACGCATGTAACGGAGAGCGTGTCGACCGTCCCGCTACGTCTGTTCCCGTTAATGAACGTGTGTCCATATTGTCAATGTTTTGCTTGGTGGACATTTACGTTTAGTTATAAGCGTGCGTGCTGAGTTCGCGTTACGGCTTATTTTGTAATATCGCGTATGTCGCGTTGCGCTAGTGCGTTTGCATTCGTATGCCTTTGAAGTACAGTAGCTATCTTAGCTATGTCTTTTTACGGTAATCGCGGTTACCGGGGGTCAACCGATATTTTGCTCTATTCGTGTTACAATTTTATGTCGTCCTACGCTTGTTTCGCGTAACAATTTAATGTTTGTCGGACTCACATAAGTACGATGAGCTGCATGGTGCGGCGATCAGCTGAGCCTTGTCACGGTAGGTCTCGGCGTCGTCTCGAGTTTCACTCTTATCGCTGACGCGCTATGTACGCTCCGGCGTGGCTGGCTTCCTGGCCTGTACAGCTGATTGCTCGGTGACGCTTGGTTCCTCTTGGATCTTCCTTTTGGCAGTGCAAATCCCACCGCTGCCACCACTGTTGTACCCCTCGTTGTGAGTACGATTTTGGGATCGCTGCCAGAGATCTCGCGAGGAAGGTATTTCGTCACATACACCGTTATTTGTCTTGAACACTTTTATTCTTGTATTCAGTTACAATAGTTAGATCGCGACCCCGCAAGGCAGAGTGTCGCGTCTATGAACTTGTTGTCCACGACCCCGCAACGCAGAGTGTCGTGGTTGTATATTTAGTATAAGTTATCTCGGCGATACACGACCCCGCAAAGCAGAGTGTCGTGTGTAGTCTTAGTTTGTCTACTTCGAATTGACCCGATCCTCACCTTCTTTCGCCGGTTTATATATCCGATAATTCGGTAGTTGGATCGAAAGAAGGGGAGGATTGCGTGAGGGCGTAAATCGGTCAGTATTCCAAATTATTGCTTAGACAGCAAGTGCTGTCTAAGGAGCATTGCGCTAATTGTCGAGCGGATTGTGCGAAACCTCGCGCGATGCGCTCGATGCTGACTGCAGCTGACCGACTTACGTCATCGTGTTACTGACACCTTATCGTTATGAGTGTGTCACTCATAACAGGAAGAAGCCAAGACGCTGCAGTGGAGACTCCGGGCGCTCACGTTGTCACCAGTCCGGAACACGCGGCCACCTCGTGTACTGCTGGCCGAAGGAGATCTGAGGATCTGGAGGTACACCTCCCCACGGTACCAGCTGCCGGGCCTACTAGAGAACCTCGCCAGGGACAGCTGCAGAGTCGCCACGCAGACGGATACCACGGACTGCTGCCGGAGAGATCGGGCGACACAGACAGCCCTCGGAGTCATCACCACGAGTGGAACGCAGACCAACCGCAGTAGTCAGGCCGGCAGACCGAAGCGGAAGAAGGCCAAATAACGGAGACCATCGAAGGAAAGACCGTTCAGGGCAAAAAAGTATCGTGTCGAGGAGCCTGCTGCTACGCCGCCCAAGAACGAGACCGACTGCAACAACAACGAGGAACCAGCGTACCGGGTTACAATAACCAAACCGCCAATACGGTGGAGGCCTAAGGCCTAAAGTCCTTTTCACAAACGGCCCTTGTCAGGGCCACTTAATATACGAAAACATAGTAGTATATATGTACATAGTGTATAGCAAAGAATAAATATAAATTCTGTTTCCAACTACGGCCTAGTTCACTGGTGAAAGACCTATCCCAAGCGACCAAAAGAAACGAACACGCCGGAACGAGAGAAGTTCCGCCACAATTAATTTATTTACTTATTAATTTTAATGTTAAATTTATCTTTTTCCATAACTTTAATAATTTGATGGAAATTGCGATTTATTTAGCACTAATACTTTGAAGCGTTCAAATGGTTAATTAGATGGTTAACTATATAGATCATATAGTCTAAAAAAAATTGAATAGTACATTTATTATCCTGTTTTTGTTCAGTACATGATGAATTTAAATTTTGTGCATTTTTTTGTGCGCAGTAATTGTAAACAAACCGTTATTTTTGAAAACATTATCTTTATGATAATTTTTTAAAATATCAAATAGATCTCTCATTCAGGATGTATAGTGTTGTCTGATTTCTGATTCCGTAATAACATTGATACGAGCGTGTTATGTTACGATTATACAATTTTTGTTACATAACTATAACGCCAAAACAATGTATAACAGTATATTACTTGCGTATAACAAATGTTACATAACAGGTTATTTCCATGTTATATAGCACATACATATCACAAGAATAACAATGTTACATTACATGTAACTTCCATGTTATATTGCTACTATAAAACGTGTTCACTGGGTAGGCAATAAGATCCAGATGTGATTGTATAAAGCCTTTTTTAATTACTTGTGTTATTTACTTGTATTATTTACTTTTATTACTGGTTTAGTTTCAATTACTTTGTGTTAGGTATTATTATTTTATATTGTAAATATCATATACGTTTTTAAATTTACGCATAAAGAGTAATAAATGTAGCGTATAGAATTACTCTCTATGTCAAAGATTTAAATTCAAATCTACTCACAATATATTAGATTTTTAATTAATCGCCACACTTGGAAAGTAATGACGAACCACTGAAGAGTACTTTTGTCAATCCCACATATACATATACGGGGCATTTTTTGTCAACCGGACCTCCCCCTTCCTTCCATTACAAAAAAAATCTTAAAAACTTCTACTAGTGACCAAAATGTAGCTTATAACTTTAACTTTCGAAAGCACTGTGGCGTTTTGAAAAATCCAATATGGCGGCTCCAGTACGGCGGCTGGAAACTGTGTACACACCAGAAAATTTCACTTATATGTGAATTCATCGTTTGAATTATGATAAACTTCTACAGGAAAAGCATTTTCAAGAGTATTGAAGGGTGCTCTTTCGAAATCTGGCATCAATTTTTTATTTTATAGATCTCTAAGGGTTGGAAATAAGGGTGGAAGGCGTGATTTCACGATTTTTCAAGTTTTCTGTTATTAATCAGTAAAACAAAAAGTTTCTATTACATATTTCAACTAGTTCGCGGAAAATCCATACATTTTAAGTTTTATGAAAATTGAATTTTACAAAACTGAATAGGAGATAACAAGATATGGTCATTTTATATCTAAATTCGATATAAGCATACAAAGAAACGTCGAGAATGATATATTAAACGCTCTGTACGTGTATTACCACATCATTTTTGAAAAAATCCACCCCCTACCCCTAATTTTCACTTTGAGAAAATTAAAGAACGTATGGATTTTCCGAGAACTAGTTAAAATATGTAATAGAAACTTTTTGTTTCTGTTACGAAAGCGCAGCAAACGCTGCCGGTTTTATCAACTGCTTTCTTCTGAGACACTCGTCAACGCTAGGTGGCAGTATTCCCCCTTTTTTTTACCTTACCGACGGCCACTTAATACATATGTATATATATATTCCATCTTTTACTCAGAACACACTCGTGTATTCTACACTATAATAAATCTGTCTTTATTTACGTAATCAAGTTCGACATTCAGTTAACTCCTTCATCACCACCTCAAACTCTGCAAACGAGTAATAATCGTCACAGTTTCACTGATTAATAACAGAAAACTTGAAAAATCGTGAAATCACGCCTTCAACCCTTATTTTCAACCCTTAAAGATCTATAAAATAAAAAATTGATGCCAGATTTCGAAAGAACACCCTTGAATACCCTTGAAAATGCTTTTCCTGTTCATCTTGATTCGAACGATAAATTCACATATAAGTGAAATTTTCTGGTGTGTACACAGTTTTCAGCCGCTGTACTGAAGCCGCCATATTTTTTCAAAACGCCACAGTGCTTTCGAAAGTTAACGTTATAAGCTACATTTTGGTCACTAGTAGAAATTTTTAAGATTTTTTTTGACAGAGAATGCCTCATATATATTTCAAAGACTGCATCAAAAAGACCTAGGAATATATCTGGCTCAAAAATCTGGTTAAATCTATATGTGTTTTAAGATTTATGAAACTAAACATAAGTCTAAGAACCTATGGAGACTAGATCTCAAAACAAATCTAAGTATATTGTATTAAGTCTAGAAACGAGGTTCTCTGTATTAAGCCTAAAGAAAAATTTGAGTCACAGAGAAATTCTTTAAATTGTTGTGTCCCTTCTTCAGAGACACGGTATTTTAGGGATCACTGCCGTACTCCTCGGGATCAGGTCTCGTAAGAGATAAGCCAGTAATGGTTTTGAATACAGTATATATATTCTTTAACTAACAATAAGTTACACTGAATCTACTAAGTTACACTGATTCGTATTGAAATATCCATGACGAGTATCGTGTCGAGCGACATACGTTCATCGCTGAATACTGTGCAGTTAAGTCCGTGGCAAAGTATCATGCGACATACGTTCGTCGCTGTATAATGTGTAGCAAGCCCACTCGTTATCTTTACATCGGTGTTCATATACACCGATTTTTGGCGTTTAACCGGGGAAAGTACTTCCGCGGTCACTGGCCTTCGGTCAGTGCTCTTGCTTAGCCAGCAATTGCTAGCTATGCAGATTTCACCCCAAAATCAGAAGATTTTGGGTGTTGTTTAAGCAACCGGGTGCATTGCTCGGTGCGACGCCCGGTATGTAGGCCGGGCGATGCTCACGCGCGAGGTGTCACTTAACATCTTTTATCACTTGCGACATTTTTTGTATGAGTGCATCACACTCACAACAAAATCTATGACGTCTAGAGACTAAAACAGTGTCATTTACTTTCATTATTACTGCCACCGCTACTGCCACCGCCACTGCCACCGCCGCTGCCACCGCCACTGCCACCGCCACTGCCATCACCACTGTCACTGCCACAGCTACTATTACTACTACTACTATACTGAAAAAAATGGTAAAATCAATGAAAAAGCAACTTGTTTCAATTAAACGGTGTAGTTGCGGGCTGCCAACTAAATAAATGATTCATGCAATCCATTTGTTATTGATTGCAATTTTTATTATGCATATTAAACGAATTATGCATATATGTATGAATCAATGACATATAATATTGTGGTGAATACATATTAGAATGTAACAAATTTTTAAAGTTGAGAATTAAATACTTTATAATTATGTAATAATACTAAATAAAAACATTACAATTGTATTTCAATATTAATCATGTACAACTTATATTTGATTTGATTAAATATATAAATAAATGTATAAGTTATATATTTGAATAATTTATACATATGATTAAATTAAGCGTTAATTTTTGTCTTGAAAATAAAAAAGTGATTGTTTTATAAACATTTTTACACACAATTAAAAACAAAATTTGTTTTAATAAAAGAATAATATTGCATTAGTTCAAACTAAATGTGCTTGCATTAATTTTAATTTTTCTTTTAATAAGGTTTTTCTATTTCATCCAAAATAAATTTAATTTAATAAAAATATTATTTTCATTAAATAAAAGTTTTCATAATTCTATCCTTCTCAATCCCTTTTATAGATTGACATATTTCAGTTTAATATTATATGTCGATGGCGAAATCTCGCTTTCTTCCGCGCTCTTGACAAGCTCCTCTTATTCATAAAACAGTGCATTTTGTTTACGAGATAATACGCCACGTAGCGGTGGGTAGTTAAAAGAATATCATCCTAAGAATAAAATCGTCGCTTCCGAATAAAAGGGCATTACCTCAGAAGCCGTTTGAAAAGGGCATTAACTCGGAACCCGGTTGAAAAGGGCATTAATTCGGAAGCTGATTAAAAAGGGCGTTAACTCGGAAGCCGATTGAAAATAGCGTTAACTCCGAAGCTGATTGAAAAAGGCTTTAAGAGAGTTCCTCTGCTCAGGTCCGACACAACAAGTGGCACAGGGGTTCAAGTAAAGAAAAATATTCAAATGACTATCTTGTTGCTTTCTTCTTTTTGCTGTATATGGTTTAAAGTTAATAATGGTGAACATAAGAAAAAAATCATAAAGTACTACCTTCATTACTGAAATAATTATTTTAAAAATTAGGAATAAATATTTTTCACTATTATACCACTTAGATAACTAAATACAACAATTTGAAATTCATGTTATATCACTAGCACACATTTACCACACTTACGTACTGTATTACTTCGATTATTGTAAACTTTTTTTATCTTATCAATTATTTCACTCAAACGAGCAAGTGCATCGTTTCAAAAATTTAACAATACTTTTCTGGACAGCTAAGATGTATTATTGTAAAGTTTCAGTAACACCTGTTCATTATTTCTATGTTTAATACAACAATAAAAACTGAAAAATCCTGAAAATTCATCGATTCCCATAAGAACCCATGTTAATAAAATATTTAACCCGGGAAAAAATGTTTATAAATAATCATATATAATTAGATCTGGTATATATACAATTATATATAATTATATATGTTTTTATATGGTGTATTATCTAATCATATATGGCCTCATATGCAATCAGTGCTCCTATATACTACTGTGTCCAAAAAGTAAAGTGACATAGCATTTATTTAAAAAAACCTTTATTTGCTTCCAAATCAATTTCATCGCCTTCAAAGTAATTCCCCCCCCCCCCCCCCGATACAATGCACTTATGCCAACGCATTTTCCAATCTTCAAAACAGTTGTTAAAGTCGATTTCCGAGATGGCCTTCAGCTCTCTCTTTGATGCGGCTTGTATCTTCACTATCGACACAAAACGGTGTTCCCGGAGCGGTCTTTTGAGTTTGCTGAATAGCCAGAAATCGCACGGTGTCAAATCAGATGAATACGATGGTTGTGGAACGATATGGGTCGAGTTTTTGGCGAAATGGTTACGAAGAATCAATGCAGTGTGAGACGATGCATTATCGTAATGCAAAAACCAAGAGTTGTCTCACCACAATTCCGGCCTCTTTAGGCGAATAACTTCACGCAAACGACGTATAACGCTCAAATAATATTCTTTGTTGACAGTTTGACCCGGCGGAAGGAACTCAAAATGCACAACATCACGATAATCAAAGAAAACAGTCAACGTGACCTTAATTTTTGAGCGACTTTGGCACGGTATTTTTGGTCTTGCCTCACCTTTAGCACGATATTCACTTGATTGATCGGTTGTTTCCGGGTCGTAAGCATAAATCCATGTCTCATCTCCCGTAATAATGCGTTTTATCTTGTCCTGATACTCAGAAAGCATTGTTTCACACACTTCAACGCGACGATGTTTTTCCAAAAAATTCAGTGTTTTCGGTACCAATCGGGATTTGACGCGTTTGGGGCCCAAAACATCCTTTAAAATGGTATTGATTGATCTTCTTGAAATGCCAACATCATCAACAAGATCTCTAATTGTTATTCGATAGTTTGCAAGCATCAAATTTTTGATTTTTTGGACGTAAACTTTATCGGTTGGGGTTGATGGTCGACCGGGACGCTCTTCGTCTTCGACACGTTCTCGGCCTTCTTGGAACTCTTTATACCACTTGTAAACATTTTTTTTTACAAAACCTCATCACCAAAGGCTTTCTGCACCATCCTCAACGAATCAGCAGCAGAAAATTCATTCCGCAAACAAAATTTAATGCAAATTCTTTGCTCAACAAATTTAGACATTATAAAAATTGAAAAATTCACTTTTAGCAGCTCACAAAACGAAGCGTATCTCAAACACTAATGAATATTTTGATGTGAAACTTGGCACGGATGTGAAAGGCAGTCCTACCAACCTAAAAATAAAAGCAATTCCCTAAATATATTTTTGCGCGCAGTTTAAATTCAAATGTCACCTTACTTTTTGGACACAGTAGTACAATCAAATATAGCACCATATCTAATTGTATATAATTGTATGTGACGCCAGATATAATGCTATGTGAGCAGTGCAGTCTACATATATATAATTATATATAGCATTATATACAACTATATATACAGTCATATATAGCTATATATACTAATGTGGATTATCTGGGCCCATATACAATCAGATATAGCACCATATTTGATTGTATATGGGCTCAGATAATCCACATTAGCATATATAGCTATATATGACTGTATATATAGTTGTATATAATGCTATATATAATTATATAATTATATATAGGGTGCACTACTCACACATCATTATATATGGCGCCACATACAATTATATACAATTAGATATGCAGACTTGCCCGTTAGTTAGAAAATGTCCCAGATGCGCACAGTAATAAACGGACACAGACCAAACGGACACAGTAATAAACGGACACAGTAACAAACGGACACAGTAACAAACAGACACAGACCAAATGCGCACAAAGCGAAACGGACACAGTGCGAAACGGACACAGTAACAAACGGACACAGATCAAATGCGCACGGACCAAATGCACACGGACCAAATGCGCACACTGCACATGCGCACACTGCACGTGCGCACGGACCAAATGCAATCTATGTACATTGCAAGCAGAGTAAAGTCCACATCGGTTAGCGGCTTGGACGGGGTGGGTGCGGGAGGGGGACCGAAGGCCTCCCTTGCACTCCCCGTGTGTGTGTGTGTGTGTGTGTGTGTGTGTGCGCGCGCGCGCGCGCGTGCGTGCGTGCGTGCGTGCAAAGCATTCACTGCATCACATGGGTTTGCAACTTTCCGTGTGTGCATTTGATCCGTGCGCATGTGCAGTGTGTGCATTTGATCTGTGTCCGTTTCGCTCTGTGCGCATTTGGTCTGTGTCCGTTTTGCACTGTGTCCGCTTCGCTCTGTGCGCATTTGGTCTGTGTCCGTTTGTTACTGTGTCCGTTTCGCTCTGTGCGCATTTGATCTGTGTCCGTTTCGCACTGTGTCCGCTTTGCTCTGTGCGCATTTGGTCTGTGTCCGTTTGTTACTGTGTCCGTTTGTTACTGTGTCCGTTTCGCACTGTATCCGTTTATTACTGTGTCCGTTTGGTCTGTGTCCGTTTGTTACTGTGTCCGTTTCACTCAGCTTGCTGTGTCCGTTTATTACTGTGCGCATCTGGGACTCACTCGCTAGTTAGTGCGTGGCGCCGTCGATAGGCGGCGTACTCTCTCGAAAGCCAAGTGCAGCCGATCGGCTACATAAAGACCATCCGTAGCGTAGTTAAGGCAAGCAAAAATTAGCTTCTTGTTCCTGTTCGATGTGGAAGAGGACTGCCACTACTTTTATAATTTACTCATTAGGAATATCTATATATGGTTATTTATATATAAATATTTATATATCTGTATATAGTCACATATACAATCTGATACGATTGTATATAATGTTAATTATATATAATTATATATAATTATATATAATTATATGTGGTTGCATATAATTATATATGGTTATGTGGTTATATATATTTATATATGGTTACATACAATCGTATACGATTGTATAATACCATTTTTTTATACGATTGTATATAATGTCAATTGTATATAATCATATATAATTATATATAATTATTTTTTCTCGGGAATATCTAAATAACTAGCTATTTCAGCTTTCTGAAAATTTGACAGTCAATTTATATTACTAATTTGAACTTCTCTACAAAGTTTCATGAAAATCTGTTCATTTTAATTTAGCAGCCGAATTCTTTTAATTCGCTTGCTAAAATTTTTTGCTTTAATTTTAATTGGTAGCACTGTTAACAAACTTTGATTTTTTACTATCGCGTGTTTTGTTAATGCTTTGACATTGTATTGACTTTATAGACTCTTCTCCTGTGACAGTGTAGTATCGTGAGCTGAGAGCATTGCAGCGCAAAAATTAAATTCTTTGTATTTCGGCAGTGCTGCCAACTTAAATTGGCACAGGAAAATAAGGTCACTGCAGTGTCAAAACATTAACAACACACGCGATAGTAAAAAATCAAAGTTTGTTGGCAGTGCTACCAACTTAAATTGAAGCGAAGAATTTTAGTAGGCGAATTAAAGCCCTTTTCAACCGGGTTCCGAGTTAACGTCATTTTCAACCAGCTTCCAAGTTAACGCCCTTTTCAATCGGCTTCTGAGTTAACGCCATTTTCAATCGCCTTCGGAGTTAACGCCCTTTTCAAACGGCTTCTAAGGTAACGCCCTTTTATTCGGAAGAGACAAAATATACTTCACACAAACTTATTTATTATTGATACAATATATAAATAGTTCGAACCAATATTCAACAATATTAAACATTAAATGCATCTTATTTCCATTCTACCATAATGTATTTGTATAAATTACAATAGCATTAACTCTTTGGTTGCTTTGTTTTAATCATTTCACGTAATTGAGTTGATAGCATTACTTGAATCATATATTTTACTTCAATATTATTAAATTGTATGTATTAATTTATTTACAGGAAATAGAAAGATTTTATAATAATTACATATACGCTTGATGCAATAAAAACGTGTACTTAATAATATATTTATCTACATAGACACAACATTAATAATTACATGTATTGATTGTATCAAGCCCATATGTAATTAATATAAACACATTTCCATTTTTCAAACACACTTGTTCTAAAGATATGACTGTACATAAATGCAATAAGGAGTCAATATAACATCTGATAAATTCTTGATTTATTCTAATATGTAAAAAAATATACAAATTTAATACATTGTATTTAAATTAAGAAAATAATGCATTTGAATCAATCAAAGTACCCTCAACTCCGCGGTTGATTTGTTTTTATTATTTTACGTAGTTGAATTGACAATAGACATAATTATATGAATTACATAGAATTCAACTACATATAAACAAAACTATTAATTGCATATGCAATTATAATAAAAACATATGTAATTGAGATATATAAATATATCAATCATTCAATCACATTTTCCAAAAGCATTGATATTACTAAACCAGCTGTCACAATTATTAAAATAATTATTGCTGATTTTCATTCATTAATATTGATGTTACTTCAATAATATTAATTTCATTTACACTGATTTAATTGATATAACAGCATTTTTTTCTGTGTATATCTTTAATTATGATTTTAAGCATAATGTAATACTTTTATTTTATTTCAAAATTTTTATTAATAGAGTTGTTGAAAATACAAACGATTAATTTAATAAAATATTTTACAGAAATATGATTGTCAAAATAACAGACTTACTATTCAATTTTATGGAGGTCGCAGCTACATCCTTTGTGGCTCCAACAACACATTCGACTTGCAAGGAATAAATCCAATTATAACATTTAACTCACAGTATAATTCGGAAGGTCGATTTTTATGCAAAATTCAGATTTCAAACGATTGGAACAAAAACTGTCAATGTGGTTGGAAAAAGGAAGTAAGTTTAAATTTATCTTTTTAAAATGATATTTTTGAGGAAAGATTATTTATTGCTTTTTCATAATTTGACTTTAATAAACTGTGCAACAACATATAAAAAAATTTTAATAAGTTAAGCATCAAAAATAAAGTATTATTTATTCACAATTAGACTAGAATAGTAGGTGGTAAGGAAACCGGAATAAATGAATATCCCATGATGAGTGGACTTGTTGACGCAGCTAAACAAATAATATTTTGCGGTGGTACTATAATATCTAAACAATATGTGATAACGGCAGCTCATTGCATACATAATAAATACATACCTAATATTGGCGTAATTGTTGGTGAACATGATACAGCTACAGGTAATTATTAAATTATATATGTATACATAATTTATACACACACACACATACACACACACACACACACACACACACACACACACACACACACACACACACACACACACACATATATATATATATATATATATATATATAATTAATGTTTAAGGTAAAGCTTTATTAGAGGAAAGTTGTCAATACTATGAAGGTCTTATAAAGCAATATTTTTTCGGAAAATAAACATTTATTTAGGTCTATTAAGCTGTCTAAGGCAAATTATCAGAACACAAAAAACAATATATGGCAATTTTTTGGAATTATTTGCTTTTTTTCTGTTGAAAGTAATTTTTTTGCTGCAACAATAAAAAAAATACGAACGGCTAGATAGCTTAAAATTAAGTTATTTAGCCATTTGAAAAAATAGCATATACATACATTACAGCAAAAAACCCACATAGTACATGATATCATTAGAATATCCTGTATTCATACTGTGAACATACGTACCGTATATAATGTACTGCGAATATTCTTATAATATTTTCTATAATATATCATTATTAGTATATTATTTCTCGTACATTTTTAGAATTTACTTTTGCAATCTAAATATCTTTTAATGTTTAAAGTTTATTTTTAGCGTCAAAAAATGTAACGTTACCAAAAATGACGAAATAATTTCTTTATTTTGATTACCGTACTGTAAATATATATATAACAATATATATAAATATATAAAAAATTTCTTTTGCATAGATTAAACAATGTGAGTATATTATTGACAATATTAAATTGTCGTGCTTCTGGTTTCGGGACACAGTACGGGATCGCTGCCGATGACTCCTCGGGATCAAGTTACGTAGATATAACGTCGAGAGTAGTTATAAAAAGATATATATTTACTCCAACGTAGTTACAGTTCTCAGTTATTAAACCTGAATAGATAAGTGTCGCAAATGATTAAGTACAATTTTGTGTTACGACGAGCGACATAGATTCGTCGCTGTATTAATTATTAATGAGCCCGTTCGTTCTCTTTTTGCGGCGTTTATATACGTCACTTTTCGGCCTATTGCTAGGGGGTTTCTTCCGCGATCACAAGCCTTTGGCCCGTGCACTTGCTTAGCCAGCAATTGCTAGCTACGCGCATTCCATCGGAAATCAGGAGATTTCGGGTGGAAATCGGTTGGCAACTAAGTACATTGTCCAGTGCGACGTCCAGTGTGAAGGCCGGACGGTGTCATCTTGCACACGACATCCTTATGACTCGCGCTATTCTTGGTGTGAATGTCGCACACTCACAACAAAATCATTTTACATGTTCGTAGCATTTTTTAATTTATATTATATAGCAGAATGAAATAGTGCACTTGTCAATAAGACTATATAATAGTAGAACTATACAGAGTTTAATTAAAGCCACAGCATTAGGGGATTTATTTATTAAGTAACTCAAGTATTTATTTAGTAACTTATTCCAATTTTTATATATTTTTGCGCTACATATTACGACTAGTAGAATAGTATAAAGTATTTGTATAAATTAACAAGAATTGTTTTAATCAAAGTATAAGTCTTTTAGGAATCTTTATATATAACAATCTACATACACGTTCTACATATACATCTACATATACATATATAGGGTGTCCCAAAACATGTGGGTCAACGCTCGTAAAAAGGTAGAAGGAATCGAGATGAACATAAAAGTCCAATATTGTCTTGGGTTAGGTCCACGAGATATTAATAGATATTAACGTATAGAATCTGCAAATAATCTAATTAATTTCTATCGTAATTGTGAACAGTAAATTAATAAAAGCTTCCCTGTTCAAAAAATACGATAGAAACTGATAGAAACATATAGAAATTTGATAGAAATTTAATATGATTTTATCTGAATCTATCGTTTCTATCGGACACTAGATTTCCTGCCAGATAGAAAAGTTATAAAATTCTATCCTTTCTTATCGTATCTGAAATAAACGATTAAAACTTTATCTGAATACGACTACTTTTCTATATGATCCTATCTACTTATCGTTCTGAATATGAAATTTACGATTCAAGGTCTATAAGACTCTATATGAATTAATCTGAAATTGTTCCTATACGTTTCTATCAGATGTATTCCAATTTTGGCGGACATAAAGTTCTATCGTTTCTTATCGTATCTGAAATAAACGATTAAAACTTAATCTGAATACGACTACTTTTATATATGATCCTATCTACTTATCGTTCTGAATATGAAATTTACAATTCAAGGTCTATAAGACTCTATATGAATTAATCTGAAATTGTTCCTATACGTTTCTATCAGATGTATTCCAATTTCGGCGGACATAAAGTTCTATCGTTTCTTATCGTATCTGAAATAAACGATTAAAACTTTATCTGAATACGACTACTTTTATATATGATCCTATCTACTTATCGTTCTGAATATGAAATTTACGATTCAAGGTCTATAAGACTCTATATGAATTAATCTGAAATTGTTCCTATACGTTTCTATCAGATGTATTTCAATTTCGGCGGACATAAAGTTCTATCGTTTCTTATCATATCTGAAATAAACGATTAAAACTTTATCTGAATACGATTATTTTTCTATATGATCTTATCTACTTATTGTACTAAATATGAAATTTACGATTCAAGGTCTATAAGACTATATGAATTAATCTGAAATTGTTCCTATACGTTTCTATCAGATGTATTCCAATTTCGGCGGAAATAAAGTTCTATGCAAGAGTGTTGGCAGTATGGGGTCACCGGACATTTGCGTGCGGAGTGTCTGATAGTGGAGAAATCGGAAAATGGACGACATGAATCCGGGCCCAAATGTTAGGAGATTATTTTCTTTTAATTGAGTGCGTTGGGACGCAACTGTCGGTTTTTTTTAAAGTTCTTTCCGTTTTTTTTTGTTCTTGTTCTGCTTGTTTTGTTTTGTTTTTAGCAATTTTACCGAGAGAAACGGACACATGAGGGCTACTTCTCGGGGAGAAGGAGGGGATTTTATTAAGAAAAGTACTTCGCTCACGGTTTTTTGACCACGGTTTTTTCGTGGGACATTGGGCAAATGCCGAGGCAGGACGCTATTAGCGCTAAAAGCAGGCCTACTCGTTTCAGGAATGGGGGTATAGACATACGTAGAAAAAGACAAACGTAGACGTTGAAAAGGGACGGATGATGTAACAGGTATTTCCTTCTCTCCTACACGCAGGCATGTGTGAGAAAGAAGGAAATACCTGTTATATCGTACGTAAGCCTTACCCCCACTCTTGAAATTTGGGACTATCCTCGGTCTAGATATACTATGTCTAAGGCTAAAAGTTCATTCTATCCTTGTTGTTCAGTGAATGTCGAAAAAAGATAGAGCACGCTTATAGCGCCAAAAAACGTGCTCTCCGAACCCAAGTAGAGTGGAAGCTGGCCGTGTCCGCGATTCGCGCCATCTAGCAATTCGGAGACTTACTACGTGCAATTCTCTCTTTCACAAAGCTTTGCTCTCTCACTCCCTCAAGATAACCTCCACTTTAACCGTTGCCAACCAACTTTGTCGTTGGCAGCAAGTTGGCAATAAATTACATTGTAAAAAAGTAAGAAAAAATGACCCTGCGGTGCTACGTCAAAAATTGCAACAAGAATAATAATGTTAACAAAGATGTATCCTTTTTTCAACAGCTGACAAATTCTGAACTGTAAGTATAAAATATATTTAAATAAGTTGTGATTAAACATCAACACCACTTAACGGCATTTTTATTTTATGCCATGAATGAAAATAGATATTTCTGTTTAAGTTTAAAAATAAATTTTTGGGAATTATTTAATCATTAGAATTGTTATTGATCTTGAATCAATGAATTGATTCTATGGTATTGTATGATATATGCTGGAATTCTCTAATAAAAAACTGTTTTATAGGCGAAAGAAATGGCAGGAATTTGCTGGTGTACAAGGGGATTCTCCAAATCATCTCCGTATTTGTTCGGATCATTTTGAATAAAAATGTATCAGGAAAAAGTATCCAAGGCTGCTGCTTGTTCGTGGAGCGATGACTACCATTAAACCTCATCGCAAGTCTCCATCACCACCAATTATTAAATATGACAAGGACAAAGTGGAGATTTATAGATCGGCCCTTGAAGGTACCCACATAGAAATGAAACCTAAAATAGACGTCCATTAGACGTCTGCCATGGAAGTTTGAACTTCCAGTGGACATCCATTAGACGTCCAATATAGAGTCATTAGAAATCCACAGTTCTGCATTGCGTACGTCTATTAGACCTCCATTAGACGTCGTCAAAGAGGTCTATTAGACGTTGTGTGGATTATTAATAGAGTCTTCACGGAACCTCGATGGATGACTGACGGATATTTTGTGGATTATTAATAGAGGCTTCATGGAGTCTCGATAAATGATTGACGAAATAAAAATTTTAAATAAAAATTTCATTTTTTAAAATTATTTTTATCAACAGTACATACTAAATTT
This sequence comes from Monomorium pharaonis, assembly GCF_013373865.1. NCBI lineage: Eukaryota > Metazoa > Arthropoda > Insecta > Hymenoptera > Formicidae > Monomorium > Monomorium pharaonis. The sequence continues at coordinate 23,659,297 of NC_050473.1, read as the reverse complement.
AGGACAAATTTTTATTAATTAATTAAATTTAAATTATATTATTTTGTTTTATTCTTACTTGCCGCTGGTAGGTTTTGAACCCGGGACCTTAGGATGACGAACCTTGTACTCTATCTGCTACGCCAATTTGACTCATCGATATGAGTACTTGTTATTGCCTACATATACTTATATGTTATAAACTGACGCAACTATATTATTTTTTATAAAAGCAATTAAATTTTGCAAAACATATTAAAAATAAATAGCATTAATTTATTTTACTTATTAATTTTATTGTTAAATTTATCTTTTTCCATAACCTTAATAATTTGATGGAAATTGCGATCTATTTAACATTAATACTTTGAAACGTACAAATGATTAATTAGATGGTTAACTATATAGATCATATATTCTAAGAAAAATTGAATAGTACATTTATTATCCTGTTTTTGTTCAGTACATGATGAATTTAGATTTTATGCATTTTTTGTGCGCAGTAATTGTAGACAAGCCGTTATTTTTGAAAACATTATCTTTATAATAATTTTTTAAATATCAAATGGATCTCTCATTCAGGATGTTAGTGTTGTTTGATTTCTGAGTCAACAGTGACGCGCATGGACGGCTCAAAAATCGGACAGCATTGCGATATCTTTTATGAGACATTAAGCTAATATCATTTAGCTGATGTCATAAAGATAACATTTTCAAGAAACTTAAATGAAACTCTTCGATGAGATGTCTCAAAGACCTCTCTTAGTAGACGTCTCTGATAAATGTTACCATTTTGAAATCATTTCCAAGATATCTAAATGTTTTCTTTAAAAAGTTCTCTTAAAATTTTCATTCTGACAAGTGGGTTGTTTGGGTAACTTCCACCATGGAAGTAAATGTTCCATAGAGCTATGAAAGTTTAGTGAATCCCTAATGGACGTCTATCTGACTTCTACCATGGAGGTAAATATTCCATAAAGCTATGGAAGTTTAGTGGATCCCTAATAGACGTCTATCTAACTTCCATCATGGAAGAAAACAACCAATGGAGCTACGGATGTTTAATGGATCCCTAATGGATGTCTATCTAACTTCCACCATGGAAATAAACTTCCAATGGAGTCATGGAAATTTACTGGATCCCTAATAGACGTCTATCTAACTTCCGCCATAAAGGTAAACTTCCAATGGAGCTAAGAAAGTTTACTAGACCTCTAATGGACGTCCATCTGACTTCCACCATAGACGTCCCATGGATCTACGGTTTAATGGACGTCCATTGGACATCCACTGGATGCCAATTTTTATGTGGGTAATTTAAGTAGAAAATATTTATTTTTAAAGTCCATTAAGGAAAGCAAGTCATGTAAATCGAAATTTTTTAGCAATTTTTTTTCTTGCTTAAATTTATAGGAAATTTTCCGTAGAATCTGAAAAAAATAGTAGAAACCGATTTGAGATTTCCTTCTATGTTATTTTTGTCGAAAAGTGAACGGTTGAATTAGGCGGAGCACTCATGTACATGAATCGAAAACTTAGTCTTTCGATCCCTCTGTAATAAATGTTAACCTGGCTGTGTTAGAATAATGTTCGAAAAACAGGAAGATCTGCTCTATGGCCCTGGAATCGCAGATTAGCAAAAAACTGTGGTAAGTTAAAATAAATTACGATTTTTTCATGATTTTGTTACTCGAACTTCAAACGCGTTTTTCTCCAACAAACTACTTTTTTAAAATTGGCGTGCAAGATAACTCAAAAACTATTCATCCGATTGAGTTCTCCTTGTGCATACATTTAGATAAATACTTTCCTCATAAATTGAACTTTTATTTGTAATTGTATTGTTTAAATAAATTATTTTTATTGCATAATTAACACGAAAATTTTTTGTAAAAATCAATACTTTTTTTTCTACGTGTCGCCATTTTTATAATTTTGCATTATTTTCTTTAACAATAGGTTCAATTGATAACGCAAACCGTACAAAAAAGAAATCTATTTGGTTTTTTTGTTTCAGATGAATACAAGTAGCGCTACATTGCACGCCGACAAGTGACTTCAACGTCGACGCATTAGATTTACATTATTATTATTTATAAAATATATATTATTTTTCTGTCAAAAAATGTTTTTTTAGTAGTTCAATATTACAATAACATACCCTGAAAATTTCAAAAGAATTGGTTGTATAATTTCCTTAAACAAAATTCCAAAAAATCACTCAATTTTCAGCGCGTTACATGACTTGCCCCCCTTAATGATCTTGGAGTTTTCTTAAATTAACAATTAGCTTATAACCCAGAAAACATGTTGCCGTCAATTTATTGACAATTTGTCATTATGGCTCAAAATTTTTGATGCCTCAGGCAACAATTGTTTTCTGGAAAGCACCTGCTTAATTTTCTCCACAATAAAATTTATATTTTATAGGAGATTGTTTCCATCCATCGAAGAGAGTGGTTTTGGATATACAAAGGGTAAATAAGATTCATAGTCGAATCTTATTTAAAGATCGTCTCAAGCAATGTCTTAAGATGCTAATACGGGCCTGTGATTGGCTGATAGCATCTTAAGACAGTCCTTAAGATGATCTTAAATATAAGACTCGACTATGAATACCGGCCATAAAGCAACTATAGAACAACCAACAACAATTAACATTGAAACCAACGATAACATCAAGATTGTGTTATCAGGTAAAAAAAAAGGTAAAAAGTGAAAAGGAGTGTTGCATTTTTTATCAGCTGTCTTAATTCCGACAATTGTACAGAGAATCTCATTCACTGATTTCCACATTCCGATAATTGTAAATATTTTGTAATACGTCATATTGTTGAAATAAATAACAAAACATATATAACTTGATGTTATTATTATTTAAATAATTTGATTTTCCCTTTTTTTATTTAATTAATAATTTTACTAAATCTCAAGATTTGAATTTCGGCGCTATTGAAGAGTAAAGATTTATAGCGACTTCCACTGGCAAAAACTCGCTGGCACTAGCAGCACTGAGTGCTTAAAGTGTATATAACTCCCTCATTAATACTACACTTTAAGCCCTTAGTGCTGGCCAGTGCCAGCGAGTTTTTGCCAGTGGAAGACGCTATTAGGAAGGCCTCCGAGCTGGTAGATGGCTCTGAAACTCGGACACGCTATTTAATATTGTGCTCTTATGGCAGCTTCCACTCTATCTGATCCTCTTTGACTCGATCGACACGCGGCGGCGTGGACTCGATCACCAATTACGATACATAGGATGCGTTCCGTTTTATGCGCATGGTTCAGTCTTGTTTGTCAAACGTTTATACGAGGATACAACAGTACAAATCCTCACTATTCGTCCTAGGCGTCGGGTGACGACGACGTCGACGACGATGACTACGACGTATCTTAAACAAATTTATTCTTGAGGGAAAAATTTTAATCGCGATATCTCCGCTTGTAAATCACGTAGTGGATAATTAAAAACACTTTTATTATATAAATCGGATACGAGCTATATTAAGCTTATTGAGAAATGAATCGATTCAGTCGTTATTGAGATCCGATAACTACGGTCTTCTCGCAAACGACGTCTTGCGTAAAAAAAGGCAGGTGGTGCCTCGCTGCGCGTACACTTGGCGCGAGGCACTACCGTGCCTCTTGATAAGTCTGTATATCGATGATCTCCCTATACAACCAAGATTTGATCAACTTATTAGTTTTCGTTGTGAGTTGGTTTAGTGGGTCTTTTTTTATTTTTTTATACGTGGTTTTATCATCCAGAAGTTTATTTTTTCAATGTAATCTTTTTTATCCATTATGATGGTGACTTGACCTTTATCCGCCTTGGTGACAAGATCATCGTTATCCATAAAGAATTTCTTACAATTCTTAAACTCGTCAAGCAGGTGTCTTTCCATATATAACATATGTTTCTTTTTATTAAGGAAAGAACAGAGAGAATCTGCGAACACTGTTCTAATGTAATTAATCGAATTGTTCGGAAATTTATATAAGCTAATTCCAACGTTCTTCACAGTTTCCAAAACAAACTTCATACGGTCTTTTTTGTCAGATTGATTAACTGGCAAACAAAATTTTTCACCTGTTGAGGATATTGTCTGGTGGATAAGATAATACACGCGTTTCTATTTTGAACTCGTTTATTGCACGACGAGCATGCTCGCCATCTTGAACATCATTGCCTCGGGGCCCCCCCAGCCGCCCTCTCTCGGGAGTCCCGCGATATGCGACAGCGCGGCGCACAAGCGCTCGATCGCGGTTTTCAAACCAATCGGAGAATACTCGACATCCTTCCCTCCTTGAAAGGCTGTCTTTCAATATAATCTACAATGGGAACTTCACGCAATAATTGCTATGTATGCCTAACGTAAACAAATTGCACTTTCAAACAGCTGATCCTTTCTAACACTAATAACCAAATTAGAGGTAACATACGGGTAGAATTAAATGATTAAATTAATACACTGGAAAGGAAAGGGGGAGACTTTAAATTTACTGAGATAAAAACACACAACTATGTTTTGAATTCTATAGATAAAAACCGCGACGTAACTTAATTAGAAGATAACTCGTAATCGTTAATTGGCAACGGGCAAAGTTTTTTAATCGGTCTTTTAAGTAGGCCACCACTAGTTTTGATTGTGGCGATTCGCACAATCCCGTCGTCTCCTGGAAACGTCTCCGTCACTCTACCAAAACTCCATCGCAGCGGGGGTAGGTTGTCATCCTTTACTAGTACCCCAGGTAGCAAGGTGACGTTAATACGACGTCAATAATTCGTCATTTAAGGTCGCAGACGTCATGTTACCAAATTAAAACGTAATAGTAACGTCATTTTTTGACCTATTAATTACGTCAGTCATTTATCCATCCTACAACGTATTTCCGACGTCATATTCTTGACTAATTAACAACGTCAGTTAATTGATCATTTTACGACGTATTAATAAGATTTTATTAGTGACTAATTACTGACGTTAACTATAATTCTTTGTAATAATTGACGATTTGACCTCAAATGACAAATTATTGAGGTCTAGTGGACGACACCTTGCTACCTATAACTATCATTATTTAAAGATTGGTTAATAAACAACATTATTAAAATTAATATAATATTTTATATAATTAATACTATCAATATTTTAGAATCATCCCAGGCAGCACATAATATTTATGATAAATATTTATTAATATTTATTAATATTTATTTTTTCAAAATATTATATAAATATTTTACACATATTTTATATATACGAAAAAAAAATCTTTATTCAACATATTAAAATATAAATTAAATACTTTATATAATATTTATGATAAATAAAAGATAAAGATTTGTATAAGTAATATTTTGTAAATATTTATAAATATTTCATAAATATTTTTATAATATTTATGATAAATCTTTATGATTTGTCAAATCTAAGACCACAAAAATATTTATAAAATATTTAGATAAATATTTATAAAATATTTAAATAAATATTATAAATATTTTATAAATATTTTATAAATATTGCGTTTTGTCTGAGGTATAATTTAGCTTTATCAAAAGAACAGAGCAAAAACATATTTCTATAAGTTATTCCACATGTTATTTTGCATATGTAAAAATCAGGAAAAAAACTATAAATTTATATTTATTTATAAAAATATTAGTTAACTACAAGTTTCATGTTTCTCGCATCTATTGAACTGATCTATAACAAATATGTATTCATGATCATCAAGTGTTCATGGATCATCACAAAGGGCTAAGTAGCGTACGATCTTCGAAGTCAAGCAACGTCGACGGCGGTTCAGAGTTGGATGGGTGACCGCGGAAGTTAGGCAATTCCAAACGTGACTATGGTGTGGTGGGTCGTGATGCTTGTTGAGAAACAACGTAGATTTTTTTTTACATTATAATTATGTTATTTCGATATTTTCATAATGCAAGTACTGCATATATAGGACATGTACCCGAAATATTTTCTAAAACGTCAAAATAACGGCTTTTACTACCTGGGACAGTCATAAAAATGACGTTAAAATGTCGTCTTTATTAAATGTAACCTAAAAACCTATGTTTTTTCATAAAAATAACAATAAAATACCGTCAAATGTACGATACTAGCTTCTTGAAAATGACGTCAATAATATGAAAATAATGACGTATTTTTGACGTCAATATATGACGTCGTTAAGATGAGACAAATGTACGTCAGTTTTACGACATTTAGACGTCATTTTATCTCGACATTATGACGTCTGGTTCGTCATAAAATGACCAAAAAATGCCGTCAATTAGACGTCACCTTGCTACCTGGGACCATGGCTCCCGGCCCCATATTCTTTTGGCCAGAGAACCACTTGCTCCTGGTCTGCAACGTTTGCAAATATTCACTGTGCCATCGCCTCCAAAAATGTTGACGAACTTTCTGCAAGTGCTGCCATCGTGAAAGCCTATTATTTGAAACAGCTTCAAAATTATTCTGAACAGGTTCTAACAATGAGTTCCCATAAGGAAGTGGACGACGGTTAAGGCTAGCAGGTCGTTAGGATCAGAAGACAAGGGTGTGAGAGGTCTTGAATTTAAGACCGCTTCAATCTCTATTAATAAAGTGTTATACTCTTCATAAGTCAAAATGAGCCCTCGCGATACCGTATTTAGATGTCGCTTCATCGCCTTCACCGCAGCCTCCCACAACCCTTTAAAGTGAGGGGATCTGGGGGGAATAAATTTCCACTTAATCTTTTGATTTGCTAATTCAGCACTGATCTCTTTTTCGTCTCTTGCCAGAAATTCATAAATCCCTCGCAACTCTCGCGCTGCTCCCACAAAGTTCGTAGCATTGTCCGAATATAGTTGCAAACATACGTCTCGTCTTGCTATAAACCGTCTCAAAGCTGCCAAAAATGCTTTTGTAGTCAAATCCGTTACTAATTCTAGGTGCACCGCCCTCGTGCTAAAGCATACAAAAACGGTAACATATACATTTGTTATAAAAATTCTGCCTCTTCTTCTGCTCTCCCTCATTTGAAGCGGGTCCGCATAATCGATTCCTGATACTGCGAAAGGCTTCAAAGTCTCTCTAACCCTAACCTTTGAAAAATTCGCCATTTTCAATTCAGGTATACAAGGCTTGTATTTAAAACAAGTAACACAACTGCGCGTCAACCTTCTTGCTTTTTGGCGGCCATTCAGCGGCCAGAACGTCTGTCGAACAAAACTTAATACTTGCTCCGGGCCACAATGTAGTCGTTTTATGTGTTTTTCTCGGAAAATTGATGTAACCACGTGATGCCTTGCCGGCAGAATTATCTGATGCTTCTGATCTGGTGTGAGATCTGCGTGCCGAAGGCGTCCTCCTACCCGTATTATTCCTTGATCATCAATAAAGGGATCCATCTTCGCCAACTTATTGATCTTATTGATTGGTTGTGATGTCTTTAAATCTTTGATTTCTTGTGCAAAAACATCTTGCTGGATAATTCAGGTAATGGAGGTCTCTGCCTTGTTTATCTCTTCTACCGCTAGTGGGCCAGTCCTCTTTGTTTCCTTCAGATTTGTTATAAATCTATGACAGAGGGCGATTACACGCTGTAACTTAGCATATAAAAAATATTTGGTTAAGAATTCAGATGGATTACACGATGTTACTATTGCTGCTACCGTTCTTCTTTCCGGTATATCTGTGTAAGATATATTTGGCGGCTGAGGCCAATGTTGTTTAGATGTGATTCACTCAGGACCTTCCCACCAAAGCTTGTTTTCCTTTACTTGCTCTGCTGTGATACCTCTAGATAGGAGGTCCGCTGGATTGTCAGCTGATGGAACATGATTCCAACACGCTTCAGATAACAGATCTTGAACTCTTACGACTCGATTAGCCACAAATGTCTTTAATTGATTAAGCGGTGTTTTTAGCCATTCTAGCACTATAGCCGAATCGCTCCAAAGATAGGCGTTAGCGATGTTTCCTTGACAAGCTAACTATTTTTAGTAGCTCCGCCAATAGTAAGGCAGTGCATAGTTCTAATCTTAGCAACGTCATAACCTTGAGCGGTGCCACTCTCGTTTTGAACAGATTAAGCGAGAAGTCGCCTTCCCATACTTGTCACAGCTGATTGCATATAGGCACGCGCCGTAAGCCTTCTCCGACGCATCCCCAAATCCAACAAAGTCTATCTTCTGTGTTCTATTGCTTGGATTTATGTTTCGAGGAATGATTAACTCGTTGATTTTATAAAGATAATCATAATGCGTATTCCACGTAGCATACAACAATGGGGGCAGATGAGCGTTCCAATCTACCTTTGACTTTCATAGCTGCTGCATAATCATATTAAAATTGATGAGTACTGGTCCTATCAGCTCTAAAGGGTCGTATACTTGTGCTATTTTTGACAATATGCTACGTTTAGTTACTCTTTCTTCATCTGCTGTCATAACTTGGTAATGCAGCGTATCTTCATTAGAATTCCACAACAAGCCAAAGGTTCTGAGCTTCTTCTCCACTAATGATAAAGAGATTATCTGTTTCGCATGGGTGGCACTCACTTGGACACGGTTCAAATGGACATGGTGCATTTGGACACGGTGCTTATGTTTATGAAGTTAGCACCGCCATTTTGAAAAACAATAAAAATCAAAGTTGTGCTAGATTATGCTAGGTTTATGCTACATTGTGCCGCAAACCGCATTTCGATATCTCAAAGAATAAAGCAAAAATTGAAAAAAATCGTTTTTAAGGCCCAGCACTGCTATTTTGTCAGAATGAAAAAAAAACAATTGTGCTAGATTGTGATAGGGTTGTGCTAACTTGTGCCGCAAACCGCAGTTCAATAACGCAATTAGTTTATTTAATTTTGAAAAACAAAGAAAATTAAAGTTGCGTTGAATTGTGCTAGGGTTGTGCTAGCTTGTGTTGCAAACCGTAATTCCGTAACGACATTAATTTATTAAAAAATCGCAATTAAAGAATAATCGCAGCGCCGCTGGCACATACTGCGCAGATTTCCTATAATTCGGCTTTTTAATTATCCGATGAAGACAGTATTGCATATCTGAGTTGTGCTAGCCTAGCACAAGTCAGCACAACCTTCAAAATCTTTGGCACAACGATTTTAAGAGCAAGTTATTCTTGCAAGCGACCTTTAGCACTCGGCTTCTGTGTCCATTTTTCGGGTTTATAATTATTTAATGAAGCTGATATTGTATATCTAAGTTGTGCTAGCCTAGCACAAGTCAGCACAACCTTCAAAATCTTCAGTACAACGATTTTAAGGGCAAGTTACTCTTGCAAGCGGCCGTTAGCGCTCGACTTCTGTGTCCATTTCTCGAGTTTGTAATTATTTAATGAAGCTGATATTGTATATTTGAGTTGTGCTAGCTTAGCAATAGTTTTCGAAATAAATATTGTCACACTTATGTTAATTTTTAAGATTGTAAGAAGCTGGATATTTTGAACAATTTTTTTTGGTGTAACACTTCAAAAACAGCCACAACCTTAAAAATATTAGCGGTATTAGCCAATGCATTGATTGCCTGCCCAGGACACGCCACGTGGAGGCTACCGCTGAAATCCTAGTGTATTACTATATGTGTTTTATTTGTTGTTTTTTTTAGTTTTTTGTTTTTGTCTTTAATTTTTTGTTTTTATTATTTTTTGTTTTTTAATTTTTATAGTAGACTAGAACACAACATTGCGCGCGCTTCGCGCGCGCCACTTAGCATTTTTATATTTAACATTGCACTTATTCTTCTGTAATATTACTCTCACACACTTTATCATATTTAATGCCTTTCTCTATCTCACGCTCCCTCACTCTCCCTCTCCCCCTCTCTAAATGATTAATTATAAGTATTAATGACAAGTATAAGTATATTATGTCCTATGGGTACAATATTAATTCTGACATAATTTCCTTTCTTCTTTACTCTCCTTCTATATCTCTCACGCTCTCTCATTCTCCCCCCTGCTCCCCAACGCTCTAGCGATCGCTAGGCGCTCTCATCGGCTATCGCTCGCGCTCTCGCGAGATCTCTCTCTCTCTCTCTCTCGCTCTCTCTCTCTCTCTCTCTCTCTCTCTCTCTCTCTCGCTCTCTCTCTCTTCTCTCTCTCTCTCTCTCCTCTCTCTCTCTCTCTCTCTCTCTCTCTCTCTCTAAAAAAAAAATATAGCCAATAACATGTAATTGCGAGCTGCCAACTACATAAAATACTCAATACAATAATATTTACTGTTAATGCAAGTACAATGTTGATACTGCAATAACATATATTATTGCACTAATACTTGACAAAGCTATTTGTTACGGTCATGATTTTTATGAAATAATTCACCAAATTAAATAATTCACCAAATGAAATTCGTTACCTTTATTTAATCAAATTTTAACCAAATACGAGTATCATTCACTGCTGTCACTTGCGAGCTGTCATTATATTACATTTATCTTACGCAACACGAAGTAAGCGCAGCGAGAGAACCAATCAGCATCACGGAAAAGAGGCAACAATACTTTCGAGACTTTCGAGTATCGATGACCATCTCCATTTTAAGATAGGATAAAATATTTTTAGTAGATAATATTTTTAGTAAATATTTTAGTAGATATTGCTAGTAGGTAAGATATTTTATTAACATTGTATAGTAGATATATGAATAATGATAAATTACGTATCTTTCGAATGTAGTTTTACCGCACTAGTGTAATGTTTTTGGTGTTAAGCTATACTCTTACGTATATGCACAAATGTGCCTGAACTTCGATTTCACTGTCGATATTCTGTGGCTTCGCCTTTGCTTTCAAATTATCAAATAACAGCCAAATGGAGCCAGTTTTAATGTACGCTATGTAATGGCCTACTGAATTTGGATTGTAGGTCCCTTTGTACACAATAATCCCGGCTAACTAATAGATCGCGTTTTCCGACATTATAAGACGATCTGGGAAGTCTCTTAATTGTTGTAGCTTATCACCGCCGAAGACTGTATCAATTATTAACTGCAGGCATATTTCATTTCACACATTGGAAGCTCTCCATAGCATTTTCTGAACTGAGAATCGCCTCGATATAGAGCGTCAGGAAGACTGGTCGGACCATCTCTCATCTACATGTCAAAATTGACAGACATGATAATTGTGCGTTTAACACAACCGAACATCGATTCCCATTGGGAATTATGGGTAAATCAGTGCAGAAAGTCATACTGGTGTTAATCCAAGGATACGGATCCGCGTATCTAAACGTTTTTTGTTACGCCAATTATGTTCGGCTCGCATTTCTTTGAGATCAAATTTTTTTCGTTCTCTTCACTTTCAACATCGGTCAGCGGAGCTGTGATCTTCGGTATTTTTTGTGGAATCAGACAAACGTCCTTTTTCATCGGTTCTGCCTCCTTTTGTACCAGCATCGATATATCTTGCTCTTGGCAGGTTTGATTTTCAGATAAAACCTTGGAATCGGTATGCCGATCGCGTTTATCTTCATCGAATCACAAAACGAGTTAATTTCCGTATCAGCCATCGCTATCTTTAGCTTTCCTGGTAGTGACAAGATGTGTCTCGCGACAAATTTGTCCACGCGCAATGGTAACGAGACATTCTTGAACGTACGATGTTTTAGATCATTGAATTCGGATTCGACTGCTGTCGATGTGGCGTTGACCGATCCGTATCGAAATAAACCGCGCATAATTTCAGTAAAAAGAGGAAAATACATGAGCAATGCTTTCAACTTTTTAGCGAATTTAGGGCATTAATATCCGTTTATCTCGATGGTCCTCTTTTCAGCCTCAATCCGTTTAAGAATGTCTCTGTACAGCGTTTCTATCCATTGATAGAGGTTCGAGTTTAACATATAATTTTCATCCGTCTCGGGATCCGGAATCTCTTCTATTCTCTCCTTGTCATGTATGTCGTTTTCCACTTCGACTAATGACGATCCTCGGATTTCCTCTGCAAAAAAATTCCGCGATTGTTCCACGTGTCCACCGGGTTGCCCGTTATGATTTAGAGCTAGCATCAAAATTGCTGTCGCTATTTTCGTAAACTTCTCCAAGGTTTCCTGCTTTCGTAATATTGCCGTTGCCCTCAAATAAAACTTCCGTACTTGAGGATGCTTATCACTAAAGCACTTCCATCTCGCGAGCATATTCGAGAAGTGACAAACATCAAGACGTATGAGGCATGGAGATACTCTGTTCGTATCGGCGTTGTTTGTCAAAAGATCAAAGCAAATCATTAAATACTGCTTGAGATTGAGTACTTGACCAAATGCCTGAGCTACTGCTCCGAGAAGTGCCTTATCAAAATCAGTAACGCATTCTTTGGGCACACGAATCACGGATCGTTTTGCATAGACAGTCTTCAAAAACACTCGTAACCACATCAGAATGTCGTCAGTGCTCTGCGCAGAAGACAACATTTGGATGATAGGTGCAGTCTTATTACTTACTTGCGTCACGATTTGATGTAAGTATATGTGCGGGCACAAGTCTCTATTTGGCAGTTTTAACTTTTTGACTAAAAATCCTGTACCGTCAATATACACAGTATCATAGTAGTGATCGTACACTGCTTCTTGTTCCTTAAACCAGTACATAACTATCAGCGGATTAAGGCCGATTCTTTTTATCGCGCCGTTATATTTTTCGCTATACATCATTAGATGGAGAATTATCTTTCAAATATATTATCAGATTGAATATTTAGGAGTTTATCCTGTCGCTCTTGCTTTGCTTTGCGGAGTACCTTACTGCTGTACAGATGAGGTGGTTCCTTTTCGCCTAAGCTTATCATCAACCTATCTGCTTCATCACGGCGCCATTGGCAAGGCAGTTTGTTGCCTTCAACTAACTGTGTGGCGATAGTGGTCCGTGTTTTGCCTCTGATCTGCCGTTTTTTAACGTGCTTCACTGGATCAAAACCCTGAATAGTGCATTCTATAAGTATGTTTGCGTCCGGTTGGGATTTGTTCGCAATACGCAGTAGAAATTCACATTTACATTCAGAACATTTTCCCGTTATTATTGCATAAATACCGGTCTCTGAATTTTTTGCGTTTCGAAAAGAAATAGCACATGGCATTTTAGTTTCCACCCATATCTTTTCATATAGTATGCTAGTCTACGAGTGTCTTTTTAAACAATACAGATCGCGTTTTCTTCCATCCTGGAACTTGTATGTTACCGACTCAGGTTGAATTTTCGGCCACAATTCAGTGACATTAATGATAAATTCAATAACACCAGGTATGCTATTGTTTGTCGATGAGTTGAGCGTTTTCGAGTTTGTGGACATGTCTTTATTGACGATACCAAGGGCTTTCACCAATCGGCTGGAAATATTTAATCTACGACCGAGAATTATAGTGTAAATATTTTGTGGCGTCATGGTCGGGTATTCGGCTATCAATGCTTTTGACAAAGCTTTAAAAACTGCCGAACTTGGTGGAAGGACTTTGCCATTTCCGTCCAAAACATTAGCACCGTTAGGCAGCTCCAGTAATTGCCAAAGTTTCGATATATTATGTTTTTCATTCATCGTTTACAATTCAAGAACTCTAGTCGTAGAACACTTAGATTAGATGGCTAATAAAAAACAGCTTTAAAAAGTTGGAAAATTTAGGCAAAAAGGACAAAATAACAAATAGTAAATACGTATTGTTGCATGCACGTGCCTCTGTTTTGCATTTTCTCTGTCGCCAGTTGATATCGATTTACGTGAAACGATCGATGGGCTAACAACAGAAAATCGTCACCTGACTCGCGGCCGAAAAGAATACAATTGTAATTCTTTAATAATGAACCCGTTCTTTCAAAGAGACGTCCTCATTCTTTACGCATGCGAGTGCGTGAGTGCAGAGCTGCCAGATTCACGGATTTGGCACCGAGTCGCGACTGTGGAGGGAGTAGCCTATAGCAGAAAACGTTGAGAGTCGACACAGCCCGGTTTCAATTGTCCTCAAGCGCCCTCATAACATTAACGGCATAAACATGTACTACATAGCCATTGTTCACGTTAGGACCGAGGATAACACATATGTTTATTAGTTTTGATTGCGCTCCGTGCTAGCTATATGCAAAATGTCCGCGCAATAACGCAAAATTATGCAAAATAATCTTGAGATTTGATGACTGAATCGGTTTTTGCTGTTATAATACCGACACATTTATAACTCGGAAATATATATTATTGAAAAATATACATAATTTTAAAAATAATAATCGAATATCGGCTTTATTAAATAATTACAAACTCGAGAAATGGACACAGAAATCGAGCGCTAACGGCCGCTTGCAAGAGTAACTTGTTCTTAAAATTATTGTACCGAAAATTTTGAAGGTTGTGCTGACTTGTGCTAGGCTAACACAACTTAGATATACAATATCAGCTTCATTAAATAATTACAAACCCGAAAAATGGACACAGAAGCCGAGCGCTAACGGTCGCTTGCAAGAATAACTTGCTTTTAAAATCGTTGTGCCAAAGATTTTGAAGATTGTGCTGACTTGTGCTAGGCTAGCACAACTCAGATATGCAACACTGTCTTCATCGGATAATTAAAAAGCCGAATTATAAGAAATCTGCGCAGTATGTGCCGGCGGCGCTGCAATTATTCTTTAATTGCGATTTTTTAATAAATTAATGTCGTTACGGAATTACGGTTTGCGGCACAAGCTAGCACAACCCTAGCACAATCCAACGCAACTTTGATTTTTTGTTTTTCAAAATGGCGGTGCTGCGACTATTTTTTTAATTGTGATTTTATAATAAATTAATTGCGTTATTGAACTGCGGTTTGCGGCACAAGTTAGCACAACCCTAGCACAATCTAGCACAATTGTTTTTTTTTCATTCTGACAAAATGGCAGTTTAAAACGACTGGGCCTTAAAACGATTTTTTTCAAGTTTTGCTTTATTCTTTGAGATATTGAAATGCGGTTTGCGGCACAACGTAGCACAAGCCTTTTTTTGTACGAGGTGGGAATGCATTTACGCATACCCCCGCCACGGGTGTTATTCGGGCGGGGGTTATGTGAGACTCACGGGTTTACGATCGGGAAGGCTAATCCTTCCCGACCGCGTGCAATACCCGTACTACCCACTAAACCCATCTCGAATGGCCTCGGCCGCGCGATATGGGGAACCCACCGGAGATCACTTCCAGCATTACTGCCGGTGGGCTCCCCCGCGCCGACGCGCCAATGGCGCGTGCGTCTTGTCAGGCGAGCGGGGCAGGTGTGATGCCCCGCTCCCCCGACTGGTCTATTGTGGACCTGGCCATCAGCTGGAGGGCGGCGGGGGGAGACTGTTACCTCAGGTCTCCCCCGGCCGCCACTTCTCTTTTCTCTTTCCCCCACCGTCCACAATGCGTGTAGGGGGGGGGTAGAGACGGGGGGGACGGGTGTTCGGTCCCCCCCTTTTCTCTCGCGCTGGGAGAGTCGAGGGCAGGGGGCAAACGTCGCCCCCGACTCTCCTAGCGCGAGAGAAAAGGGGGGGGGGCTGAACACCCGTCCCCCCGTCTCTACCCCCCCCCCGGTACACGCATTGTACCCTGTGGAAGTACAGGGCCTCCGTCTTGCGCCGCGCCCTTCGAGGCCCAGGCTCTCGATGGCGCGCACGGCTCGCTGCACGGCCTGTTCGGCCGTCCTTCTCGCTTCCCCTCAGTTTGACCCCCCGGCCACGACGATCGTGTCGTCCGCGTAGCAAACGATGCCGCAGCCAGGGGGGAGGGCAATCTGCGGGACCGCGTCGTAGCCGAGGTTCCACAGCAGGGGTCCCAAGACCGACTTCTGCGGGACACTCCGGCACACGGCCCTCCGCACCAGGACTCCGTCCTTGTCCCGGTAGACTAACCGCCTGCCTCGCAGATAGTCCGCTACGATCTTCCTGAGATACGCGGGCACCTCGTGACGTACGAGTGCCCCGCGTATCCGATCGTAGGGCAGGGTGTTGAACGCATTGGAAATATCCAACGCGACTCCCATCGCCACCCCACCCCGCTCCACCGTCTCTCCCGCGAGAGCATGAACGCGCAAGATCGCGTTAATCGTCGATCTGACGTAGCACAAGCTTAGCACAATCTAGCAGAACTTTGATTTTTATTGTTTTTCAAAATGGCGGTGCTAACTTCATAAACATACGGTGCTTTTAGACACAATATCTTGCGCACGGCTCAAATGACCACAGTGCATTTGCACCCGGTGCATTTGCACACTGTATATTTGGACACAAAAGAAATTTTATTAAAAATGTACACCAGTTATATGCACATGTAAAATTTGACCACTGGATATTTGCACACGAAAAAATGCCCACCGTTCACTTAGACACGTAAAAGTTGCACACCATTCATTTGCACATCGCTCACTTGCACACCATTCACTTGCACACCGTTCACTTGTCCATCACTCATTTGCACACCAAGAAATGCGCACCGATCATTTGCACACGGAAAGATGCGCACTGATCATTTGCACACGGAAAGATGCGCACCGATCATTTGCACGCGGAAAGATGCGCACCGATCATTTCACACAATTTATTTGGACACGGTGCTTTTGGGCACCGTTTATTTGCACACCGTTCAATTGCACACCATTTAATTCGCAAACCTATGTGGTGCAGTGAATGCTTTACACACACACACACACACGGGGGGTGCAAGGGGGGCCTTCGGTCCCCCTCCCGCACCCACCCCGTCCAAGTCGCTAACCCATGTACACATTGCAAACGTAGCCACAATGTATGAATATTTAATATGCGTTTGATTGAACGGTGTGCAATTGAACAGTGTGCAACTGAACGGTGTGCAAATAAACAGTGTGTATCTTTCCGTGTGCAAATGATCAGTGTGCATCTTTCCGTGTGCAAATGATCAGTGCGCATCTTTCCGTGTGCAAATGATCAGTGCGCATTTTTCCGTGTGCAAATGATCAGTGCGCATCTTTCCGTTTGCAAATGAACGGTGCGCATCTTTCCGTGTGCAAATGATCAGTGCGCGTCTTTCCGTGTGCAAATTATCGGTGCGCATTTTTTGGTGTGCAAATGAGTGGTGGGCAACTTTTACGTGTCCAAGTGAACGGTGGGCATTTTTTCGTGTGCAAATATCGGTGGTCAAATTTTACGTGTGCATATAACTGGTGTACATTTTTAATATAATTTATTTCGTGTCGAAATGCACAGTATGCAAATGCACCGTGTGCAAATGCACCGTAATCATTTGAACCGTGCGCAAAATATCGTGTCCAAAAGCACTGTGTCCAAATGCACCGTGTCCATTTAAATCGTGTGCAAGTGCACCGCTCCCGTTTTGCATTCGTCTGTCAAATGCCTCAGCACTCTTGAGTCATTTGATCTCCACTTTCGTAACGCAAACTGCCCGCGAGCAAGCAACTTGGTTAACTAATTCTGCAATCGCACTGCCTTCTTCAAACTACTTGTTTCGGTCAATACATCGTCCATATAGAAATCTTGTTCCAGCGCCTTCACTGCCAACACTAGATCCTTATCTTCTTCTGAAGTTATGCGCGCCTTCTGTCTGAGAGTGAGCTCCTTTGTTGCTTTGATAGCTATTTCTTTTAGACAGCACATGGCTAAATATGGTGCACTGGCTGTGCCATAAGTAACCGTATTTAGGGTAAGAATCTGTAATGGCAATTCTGGATTCTCACGCCAAAGTATAAGCTGCAGGGGGCGGTCCTCTTCTATTACCATGATCTGCCTGAACATTTTGGCTCTGTCGGCAGTTAAAACATGTCTTGTGCGTGCGAAATCGCAGAATAATTCCTAGTAAGTCCTTCTGCAGATTTGGGCCAGCCAACAGCTGGTCATTCAATAATGCTCCCGTCGAGGTTTTGGTCGATGCATCAAACACTCGAAATTTGGTCGTTAGACTATCTGGTTTTAAGACTGGTTGATGCGGTATGAAGCAGTGTTCTTTCACTTCAAATTCTTCCCTTACCGTGCATACTGACGCATGGTCCGATGCTAGATAGTCATTCATGAATTCGATGTATTGCCGTTGTATCTCCGGTTGTCGCTTCAGACATTGTTCCAATGAATATAATCTTTTAAGTGCAGTTTCTTCTGAATGTCCTAAAACGACTTCCGGATTCTTGGGAAATCTTACGACGAATTTTTCATCTGGTTGTCTCCCAATCGTATCACAGAAGTACTGTTCACATGCTTGTTCTTGCTTGGTGTAGATTGTCGCTTCAGCCATCTCTTCTTGTTTCCAGAATCGTTCCATCTGATTATGCAGCTACGTTGTAGGTATCAAATGACAAGTTCTTCCTTTCGATTGTTCTGATGAGTTAATTATCTCTCCTCCGAGAATCCAGCCAAGCTACGTCTTGCTTAACATTGGTTGACCCTTTTCCTGATTGATCTGGCCCGTACACAACAATGACCAAAACAGACCAGCACCGATGAGTAGGTCTATCTCGCCAGGAGATCCAAACGTGGGATCCGCCAGCTGCACGTCTTTGGGTAAGTTCAGTTTCATATTGATCTTTACTTGCGGAAGCCTTTTCGTTATCGTTGTTAGTATCAAACTGTCCAGAATTGCACTAAAGTCATTATGCATCGACTTCAACTTGATCTTAGCAGATTGATGCACCTTGGTCTGCGCTTGATTTACGCCACTTATAGGTACATTTTCCTCCCTTGTCGGTAGCTTTAATTGTCGTATCAAGTCAGCAGTGACTAAATTTGACTGCGATCCCGGATCCAACAGCACTCGACATCTTTTCTGATTGCCGTATACGTCGTAAACGTAAACTTGAGCAGTTGAGAGCATCACATAATTGTTGGGCTTTCTTATACAGTACGTAGCCATTGATGCCTTCCCGCCACCAGTTGACAGGTCTTCTTCCTCATTTGATAAATCTTCAGTTGCGTTTCCTTCACAGGAGCTATGAATCCCAACGGATTCTGTTTCTTCTTGCTTACAAGGAGGCTGTGCCGATTCCACATACAATAATGTGTTATGTGGTTTCGAACACTTTCTGCATCAGAAAGATCTGCAAACTTTAGAGAAATGTCCTTTTCCAAAACAATTCAAACACAAACCTCTTTGTCTAACTTCTTACCGTTTTGTTTCAGGTAACTTCAAAAATTCCTCACATTTGTACAGGAAGTGATTTCCTTTAAATTTCTATAGAATGCACAGTTTCCTTCATTTGTTGCAGCAAGCGTTACCCTTTTCTCGGTTTCAGCCCTTTTTTGTGTCGTTGATTTGCTTGGTTCCTGTTTTTTCTTTCCCTGGTCTAGCATCTTCAGAGTGCTGCAACGTTCACCTACATAGTCCAAAAACTCTTCCAAGGTTGCCATGTTTGATGACTCTCTTTTCCTCACTATTTTTTGCCAATTGTGTCTTGAGCTGTAATCCAGTTTATCTACCGCCATGTGAATTAGCAATGTATCCCAATATTCCACTGCTTGACCTAATAACTGTAATGCTCGTGTATGCGTACGAATATGATCTATAAAGAATCTCAGACTTGATGTGTGTCCCTTTAAAATAACCGGGAATTCCAGCAATTGTTTTACATGTGTATTAATTATTAACTGCTTATTTTCATAACGCTTCATCAATAGTTCTCAAGCTATGGGTTAGTTTTCGGCGGACGTTGTTAATAATTCAAGAACCTTAAAGGCCTCTCCTTTTAATGCACTACGTAAATATTGAAATTTTTGGATCGCGGATAAATTTTTGTTATTATGAATTATCGACAAGAACGAATCTTTAAACAAAAGCTATTGCTCATATTAACCGCCGAATTTTCGCAGTTTTATTGTGGGTAACTTAATGTCTATACAACTCTGATCTTCTATGTCTTGCATGTTTACTTGAGCCTGAGCTTCATTTATCTCCCCGGCCTGTACCTCTTTAAGTTTCTTTCGTGCGCTTGCTTATAAATCTAAGTATGTGTTCTTCGAATGCTGTCCGCTTAGATACATTTCTAATTGCTGTTTCTTTGTTTATTATATCCCCATTTTCATCTAAATTAAGTAACTCTATACTATGTTGTATTTCTTCAAACTTGCGCCATGCCTCTTCTAACTTAGATAATCTAACCTCGATGTTTACCGTATCGCGAGCCGCATCCCTTACGGAAAAAACTCTAATTTTGAGAGTTTACACTCAAAATTAAGTTTTAATACTTAATTTTGGGAGTTTACTAAGAAATTTAGGTGTATACGCTCAAATCTTGAGTATTTACACTAAAGATTTAGTGTTTATACTCGAACATTGAGTGTGTACATCCAATGATTAAGTGTTTATACCTAAGTTTGGATTTAAATACTGAATATTTAAAAGTATACTCTCAACATCTATATATACTATATTATTATATTATTATATATATCTATATAAGTACCGGGAGTCTGTATGTCCGGATGTTCCCCAACTCCTTCGTCATTTGTGGCCCGATTCTAACGCAAAAGGTCTCATTTTGTTTCAAATTGTGTGAGGATTGCTCTTATGGGTTTGGTTCTTCGATATACAAGGTTTTTCAAAAAATTTTTTTATAAAAACCGGGCGTCTGTGTGTCCGTATTTTTTTTATTTTTGCGCACTCCTTCGTCATTTGTGGCCCGATTCTAATGCAAAAGGTCTCATTTTATTCCAAATTTTACGAGGATTGCTGCTATGGGTATGGTTTTTCGATATACAGAGTTTTTCAAAAATTATTCATATTTGGTTTAGTAATCGAAAAGCGTTCGTCTCTATAAACGGATAAACGTTTTTTTGTATGACCGCGAAATACACCGTTATTTGTGGCACCAACCACTAGCAAATGGTCTCATTAAATTCCAAATTATTCGAGGATGGTTGCCCTGGAATTGGATTTTTACCATATAAAGGGTGTTTCATTAAAAAACAAACATTTCTTAAAGTTACGCCCAACATTTATGAAACAACCTGTATATGGAAATAAATAAATAATCATTATAAAATGTTGTTATTTACATATACAAGATTTTTCAAAAATCTATATATATAAATACGGTTGTCTGTATGTCTGTATGTCCGCAATAATTTACGTCCAAAACCGCATGCAAATGGTCTTATTTTGTTTTAAATTACTTGGGGATTAAAAATAGGGGTTTAACTTTAACATATACAGAGTATTTTCAAAATCTAAATACAGTGCCTAATAAAAGTTCCGGGCCACCTAAATAATTTTTGAATGGTTTGAAATATAGAATTGAAATTTATAGGGATACAATTGGATCACAAAGTCTATTATTTAACCACAAAAACACTTATTTCTACACTACCGCGGGACGGGGGAAGGAGGAGCAAAAACATCTTAAATGGCACGTGGGGTTGAAAAAGGGCTTATTTGAAAAGGCATACCGAGACGAAAACAATACGAGATTGCTCGTATGCTTTTATGCAGTGTTATAATCATTTGAACATTTCTATTTAGATTTTGCGATAGCGAGAGCCTACGACAATAGAAAGAAGATAAGGCATGGGGGTCCTTATATCTGCTCACACAAATAAACAAATACAAATACATACACACACACACACACACACACACAGAGAGAGAGAGAGAGAGAGGGGGGGGGGAAGAGAGGGAGAAAGGAAGAGGGAGAGAGAGAGAGAAAGGAAGAGAGAAAAAGGGGGGGTGTTTTACAGCACACATCATTGTAAGTAAGTCCTTTTCAGTGGTGCTGTAATTTTGCTAAGTATATCTATATATGTCCGTAACTCCTCGGACTGCTTCGTCATTTGTGGTTCGATCTTAACGACACTGGTGTAAAAATTTAGCAAAATTTCCGGAGAGTGCTGTCATGGGGTCTGATTTTTTAAAACAGGTTGTTTCAAAAATGATGGGTGTGGCGGTTATACGCCACTCTATGCAGCGCGCCTACACAAATGCGCTCACCGCATACACCGATGTGTCAACCGCCGCGCGCTTACAGCCACGCCGAAATACAGGATTTTTCAAAAATTATCTATATATTGATTAGTAACAAATAAGCGTTTGTCTGTATAATCGCAAACAACATCGTCATTTGTAGTTCGAATCTCTTGCAAATGGTCTAATTTTATTTCAAATTTAACGAGTAAAGCTGCCATGGGATTGGATTTTCAATATACAAGGTGTTTCATTTAAGGACTAACATTTCTTAAAGTTACGCCAAACATTTATAAAACAACCTGTATATGGAAATAAATAAATAAATAATCAATGCAAAAAAGTGTCATTTACATATACAAAGTTTTTCAAAAAAATATATATATAAGTTAAGTTGTCTGTATGTCTGTATGTCCGCGATAATTTTTGTCATTTGATGTCCGAACCACATGCAATTGGTCTTATTTTGTTTTAAATTTCTCCCGGATTAAAATTAGGGGTTTGTTTTTTACATAAAAAGGGTTTTTCCAAAATTTTCTTTATATAGATAAGTAACGAATATGCGTTTATCTGTATGACCGTGAACTACACCGTCATTTGTGGCCCGAAACACTTGCAAATGGTTTTATTTTATTCCAAATTTTTTGAGGATGGCAGCCATGGGTTTGGATTTTCCGTATACTGGAGAGTGTTTCATAAATGAATGGCGTAACTTTAAGAAATGTAGGTCCTAAAATAAAACAACCTGTATATTGATACATTCGAATTTTTAATATAGAGGAAGTTTTATAATATGAACTTAATTAGGAAAAGTTTTGTAAAAACATGTATTGGATAAGTTCACGCTTGAGATCCGCACCAGAAAAAAAAGGCAACACGAAAGACTATGTATTATACGATATGCAAATAATCTCATTTTATTCAAAAATAATCAAGCATGGTTGCCGTGGGTTTAGATTTTCATATACAGACAGAGTGTTTCATAAATGATTGGCGTAAATTTAAGAAATGTAGATCCTTAAATGAAATCCTTACATAACATGATCTTCAATATGAAAAGTATGGTAAAAACATGTATAGGACAGGATCACGCTTGAGTACGGCATGTACTAATATAAATGGCATTACTAATGTTTTTGTATTATAAGATAAGTACGCATGTTTGGTAGTTTGTATTTCCGCGAACTACTCACACGGACGTGTATTTTGATCAAAAAATATAAAAATTGAATATCAAAAGCAAATGGATGGACATAGAAATGATTAGGTTTATATTTCAGTGATACATATATAGATAAAAGATTTAAAAATAACTAATTATGCATACATACACAAGCGCGACTTAATGGTGATTAAAGTTGAAAATTTAAATCCTCAGAGGAAGTCTATTCAATCGTATTCTGTGACAATTACTTGAAAAATGAAAAGTTGTAAATACGTGAATAAATAAATAAATGAAATCAGTTTAAATATAAATTGATAGTATCATAAATTGCATGTTATTTCGAAATAGATTAAAAATAGCTTATTATAATAAATAAATTTAAGATTTAAAAAAATCAGAGAATGGTAAAAAGTAATTAATATTTAAAAAAACAGAAAAACATTTAGATGATGTGTAAAGCGGTATTGTGAAATACAGGTTGTTTCAAAGAAGAATTTTTTAACAAAGTTACTGCCATTATTTCAGAATCACCCTGTATTTATGTGCAAGTTTTTAGGTCAACGGACATACAGATGCGGTACTTATATATGTGCGTGCGTGAAGTAAGAGATTTTGAGCCCGCGCGAAGCGCGGGCGAAAAAGCTAATTTGAATATAACACACAATAAATGAGTGTATACTTCCAACATAAAGTGTGAACACTGAAACGTTGGGGATGTACACTCAACATCTATCGGTTGAAGGTATACACTTGATATTGAGTGTGCACTCTTAAACATTGGATTAGAAAATATTAAATAAAAACAAAAGCAAAAAAGCAAGTTCAACCGAGATTAAAATTAATCTGCATTGGTAGAAATGGACATAAAACAAATATCTAAAATAAACATTCAACTATAGAATGTTCAGTAGGCTTTGAGTATTAATTTAAGTATTACTTTCAACTTGGATGTTTGCCATCTAATTGAGTGTCAATTTCAGTGTTATTATTAAATTTAGAATTAACATTGAAATTAACACTCAATTAGATGGCGAACATTCAAGTTGAGTGTTTACCCCTTGTCCCAAATTATATTCAACTTGAGTATTTTTTTAAGTGTTATTTTCAGTGTTTTTTCCGTAAGGGATGTGACTCAATAAATGCATGAAATTGTGTTAATTGCGTTTTTAAGCTGCCGCGTTTCAAATTTAGTTTTAATTCTGCCATTTTGCGCTCTCAATTCATGGACTTCGTAGTAATTATGCAAGAGGATAAAAGAAATAATAGGATGAGAACTCACCGACCTGCTCCGAATAACCCCAAAGAAATGTCTGCTGCCCCACGCGGTCCTATGACGATGTCTCTGTGGGTCTTTGACGAGTCGAGCCGCATGCGTCGATCTGTCGTTGCGAGTGTGTACGTATGACGCCGTCTTGTCGTGTGCGCGCGTCCGTGTGACGCCGCCTTGCTCGATGCTTATCTACGTGCAGCGTCGTTTCCTGCGCATACGTCCAATGCCGCTTCACTATGTGCGTACATACTATTCCAATCTCGTAATGCGTATACACGCGTGTCCCTGTTTCCCGCGTATGTGCAACGCCGTTTTTTCTGTGCACGAGTCCTAACTTATGCCGCGTTTTCTTTTCGTTTTTCCGGATTAGTACCGTTCGGGCGCCAAACATATGTTGAGAATATTGTCTGGTGGGTAAGATTATTAACGCGTTTCGAACTCGTTTATTGCATGACGAGCTCGCCATCTTGAACATCACTGCCTCGGGGCCGCCCAGCCGCCCTCTCCCGGGAGTCCCGCGATGCGCGACAGCGCGGCGCACAAGCGCTCGACTGCGGTTTTCAAACCAATCGGAGAATACTCGACATCTCCCAAACTTAAAAAATTAAGTATTGAGTGCGGAATATTTTTATTACTTATATTGACCAATCATTTCCTTCTGTCATTATTTAAAAAGTTGGAGTATATGTTGTGTCTAGAAAATCAAATTTTTTGATTGATCATATTTTTCTGTTATGATTGTATTTACTAATTTTGTTTTTATTAGATTCAAAGAAATTGTTGGCCAAATCCCTAGGTAAATGCTGAAATAATTGTTATTCGATTTTTATAATTTTTTTGCGTGATCTTTTTATGTGGGAATTAATGTCATTAATTTGTAAATTTAATAGTGAGAGTTGGTATTTTTTGTTTCAAATTTTATATTTACGCTCATTAAAGTTGGTGTGAAAATCAATGTTTGTTCTTAGGCCTTGAATGTGCTTCGATAATCCTAAGACGGTGAAAAATTTAATTTAAAGAAGAGCATAGTCTTACCATCACTTACGGAAAAAACACTAAAAATAACACTTAAAAAAATACTCAAGTTGAGTATAATTTGGAACAAGGGGTAAACACTCAATTCAGTGTAAACATTCAACTTAAGTGTTCGCTCTTTAATTTACTTTTAATTAGAGTGTTATTACTCTCAACTTGAATGATCGCCATCTAATTAAGTGCTAATTTCAATGTTAATCCTAAATTTAAAAATAACACTGAAATTAACACTCAATTAGATGGCAAACATCCAAGTTGAAAGTAATATTCAAATTAATACTCAAAGCTAGCTGAACACTCTAGTTGAATGTTTATTTTAGATATTCGTTTTATGTCCATTTTTACCAATGCAGATTAATTTTAATCTCGATTGAACTTGCTTTTTTGCTTTTGTTTTTATTTAATATTTTCTAATCCAATGTTTGAGAGTGCACACTCAATATCAAGTGTATACCTTCAACCGATAAATGTTGAGTGTACATCCCCAACGTTTTAGTGTTCACACTTTATGTTGGAAGTATATACACTCATTTATTGTGTGTTATATTCAAATGTTGAGAGTATACTTTTAAATATTCAGTATTTAAATCCAAACTTTAGTATGAACACTCAATTATTGGGTGTACACACTCAATGTTCGAGTATAAACACTCAATCTTTAGTGTAAATAGATTTGAACGTATACACCTAAATTTGGGAGTAAACTCCCAAAATCGAGTATTAAAACTTAATTTTGAGTGTAAACTCTCAAAATTAGAGTGTTTTTTCCGTAAAAAATATGTCAAAAGTAGCAGTGAGGGCGTCAGCCACTTTCTTAATAAGCTAGGATTCAGCACGGTTTATACAGTACCAAAAAAACTCGATACAATAATTCGACGTGACAAAGATAAGATTGACCGCTTAAGAAAAATAAACATTGTGTACAGCATAAAATGTAATGATTGTCCAGCGGTGTATATCGGACAGACCAAACATCATTTGGAAAAACGCATGAAAGAACACTGTAATAACATAAAAAAACATGAAAGTTGCCAATCGGTGGTTAGATCACACAGAATCTTGAACAATCATGATTTTAATTAGTCAACACCAAGCATATTGCATAGTGAGAAACACACTCGGAAGAGAGAAATAGCAGAAATGTTTCTCATAAAAAAGTTTGATCCGAAAATTTAAATCCGATTTACAACCGTGTCATTAAATATACATAAATGTTTGCCTTTAGACGAAGCCTGCCCCTTTGATTTATTTGTATTTATTGCGTCGATCAGTCTGACAGTTACTGCCTTTCAGTAAGGACATACAATGTTTCTCTTACGTTATGTACTTTATCAATTTCATTGTAAAAAAATTCTTTCTGTACTTATTGCAATAATAATTTGTTCCTTGTATTCTCCTGTGACAACACGTGAGTTGCATTCTTAGGTATTCGTAGTTATTTGCATTCTTAGTTATTAAAAAACAATTTTCACTTACCACAGTTTTTTAAAACAAATTACAGTTTAAATCATGATCCGCTGACACGAATCACAAATTTAGAATAAATTGATTGTTACTTGAGAAAGGCCCAAAGCGAGGGCCGAAACGTTGTAATCACTTGAAGTTTAATAAGATTTGCCAGTTGCGTCGACATAATCTCACTTCAAAATTTTTGCAAATCATTACTGGCGACCTTCCAAAGATATTGCTTTTGTTTTACTTATAATTTAATCAGCGGTCATTGTTTGTTAAAAAGTTATTAACAAAAAAAGTTTTATAAATACGATACATGATATTTTCTCTGCTTTACTTAAAGTTGCAAACCCATGTGGTGCAGAGAATGTATAAGTAGGATACAAGGGAAGGGTTTTGCTCTCCCCCTACATCCCTGCATTAATTTTTATAAAGCACCCATAAATTAATAGATTTTCGGTAAAAATGCTAAATAGAGAACCCAGCCTCAATGATCTTGACCTTGACATATGTTGTCAAGATCATGATCCTGAGTAATGTATAAAAGGTTTTAGCCGTCGCTCATTGTTCATTTGAAAATTATAAACACAATTTTTATGAATTACATAATTTTCCAAAATTACAAGATCACAGTTTATAAAGATCATGTTTTGCACAAAATGTCGTGAAGTTATATGGTATAGAGAATGCGTGGGCGGAACCCCTCCCCCTGCACCCCCTCCCCGTAATTTTTCCTAACTCTAACCCAACCAATTTTCATAAACTTATTAGAATAGACTGTTTATAAAGGTAGTAGAGGTATCCACTGAGAAAAGGATAACTGTCGTTAATGTGAGGTTCTATCTCATTCTAATGCAGAACAGTGAGGAAGCATAGCGACCAAAAACGGTGTCGGAGCGTAAGCATGTTGTCATAGTGTAGTCATGCGTGTAGTCGATGTGAGCTTCATGTGAGATCGAATGATCAAAACGGATATTTTGGGGTTAGTGAGTCTACGTGTGAATAATTTTATTTAAACAATTGAAATAATGTTGAGTTGCTGCGTATGCGAAGTAGAATCCCAAATAGCACACGGACGTCCAGGACGGACTTTGTGGATATCCTGAGGATATCCCTATTTTATCCCGTGGATATCCTCAGGACATTCCGAGGAATAGCAACCCACACAACACACGGACGTCCTTCGGATGTCTAATATGTGTCCTGAAAGTCCTGTTTATGTCCTCGTATTTCGGATGTCCGCGGGATGTCTGAAGTACGTTATCCGGATGTCCTGTTAAGGATACTGTCCCATGGCAGCCGAAATCCGGAAAACGGAATTTCGGAAAAGTAATGGAGAGGGGGTTAGCTAATCAAAATCAGCTTATTGTTCCGAGTTTTTGATGCCCTCGTTCCCTATGGAGTATGTTTTACGGAATTCGGAAGGGTATTTTAACCTCTAAATTGTTTTTAATTAAAAAAAATTTCTTTATTATCATATAATATAATATAATATATATAAATTTTACTTTTTTACTAATTCTTTTATTACGGTAAATATTTTTGCTCTAGAATAATAAAAACAAATTTTCCGACTTTTGAAAATTCCGAAAATGTTGGTACATGGGAAACCCAGTCATAAAAATTCCAGACTAACAAGTCGGCAATTTTTGAACCTGTGACACAATATGATATATTTTATTATTGATAACTATTTATATAAAGTTATTTATATAAAAAATTGTATTTTTATATTTTATTTTCTAGCTACATTATGAAATGGAAAAAAATAAGGATAATTTTAACTGAAGAAATTATTAAATGAAAATAAATTCCACAATCATCAATAATTACAGTAACTGCATATGAATTGCTTCTAAAAATTAAAAAATTGTTCGAGACTGTAACAGTTCCTTTAGAATTTTAACATTTCCTTTTTTTTTGCTCTGTTTTATCTGCGAGTAGTGGGAGCTGCTGACAGCCATCGAGCTCCTTGTAGTTCATTTCTTCGATGCACCTAGTCGCGCGGCGCTGTCACCAGCTCCTCACGCGCGCGATTTTCGTTTTTTCGCATCGTGGTAACTAGGCAAATAAACATGCCCAAAAAAGGGCACGTCCAAATCCATGCTCAAATAATTCTCGAGATCCGTTTCCTTACCGCCCCTTTTTTGCCTCCGATCGTAATTGTTTTACGATGCAAAATTCGCCAGTCTCTCGCAGCCCGGCACCGACATAAGATCGTCCCGCAGATCTCTCGCGTCATCCGCCGACCCTAGCTGCGGGGATTCACTTCTATTCCATCCATAATTCGGCGACCATGCCAATTAATTTTTAAGTTCGAGTATTCGTGTGAATGTGTGAGTGCGTTACGTTTATGCGCGGGTGACCGTATCTTTCCCGCGAACGTCCTCTGTCTCGTGCACAAAATCTCCTTCGGATCGCGCGCAAGATATCCGGATTGGCGACAGCTTCGATCTAGAGGCTCTTCAAGATTTCCGCGTCGATTACAGGCAGCGTAATATCGGAACGTGTCAAGATTTTCGTAAGATTGTCAAAGATACGGTTCGCCTCTCGCTCCGAACGTCCGTTGGTTAATAAATAATTAACGTGTGAGTGACACCATCGCCTCCTTTTTCTCCCTATCACCCCCCGTGAACCTACCGCATTCCTGACCACTCGCTTCGCGTCTCTATCGGGACGGATTCCGGCATTCTCTCCGTGCGATCGCGTTTACCCTACGCACGCACAAACAAAAATTAACATTCTTATTATTATTATACTTGCTTTTTCGCCCGCGCTTCGCGCGGGCTCAAAAGCTCTTTCTTCACGCGCACACATATATAAGTACCGGGTTTGTATGCCCGCGGACTCTAAATACTCGCACGTAAATACAGGTTGTTTCTGTAATGTTGACAGTAACATTGTTTAAAAATTCTTCTTTGAATCAACCTGTATTTCGAAATACCGCTTTATACATCGTCGAAATGTCTTTCATTTTTTTTTAACATCAATTACTCTCTTCTATTATAATTAAATCTTCTAAACCTTCTTCTAAATTTTAAATTTATTTATTATAATAAAATTTTTAATCTTTTTCAAAATAACATGCAATGAATCTATCAATTTATACATATTTTAACTGATTAAAATATTTCACATGCAAAGTTACAATTAAAATATTAACGAAATATTTATGTACCATTTTTAAATATTACAATATTTCAACATTACTTGCCGGGTGGGTAGCATTGTTATCTTCACGATAATATATACTCGATATTTCAGGACATCCGGAATATGTCTTTCGGACGTCTTATTATAGTTGCGATTTAGGTTAGGTTCGGAGAGTACGCTTTTGGCGCTGTTAGCGTGCTCTATCTTTTTTCGACATTCACTGAGCAACAAGGATAGAATAATACTTTTAGCGCTAATAGCGTCTCCCCGAATCCAGCCTTAGGGTGCTGTGCCATGGCAGCCGAAATTCGGAAAACGGAATCTCGGAAAAGTAATAGAGAGGGGATCAACCAATCAGAAATTTCGTGCGTTTCTTCTAGTAGGCAGTTAGGCACGTTCAAAAAACACAACAAAGATTGATTTACGAGGTTGTTAACGAGGTTAACTTTTTATTTTATTTGACAATATTTTCTAAAATCTTTTTCACCACGTGTAAAAACATATCAGTGGTAAATTAATTTGATTATTTTATTTACTGTAATTATAATTTTTTGTAAGATACGTATTTCATGAAAAAAAATTATAATAAGATATTATTGTAAATATAAAATAGGTTATTAAATAACCGATATATTAATCTATATATATAAGTCGCGATGTATGTATGTCCGTAACTCCTTAGACTGCTTCGTCATTTGTGGTCCGATCTTAACGCCACTGGTGTCAAAATTTAACAAATTTTCCGGAGACTGCTACCATGGGCTCGAATTTTTTTAAAACAGGTTGTTTCAAAAATGATGGGCAAAAATATAGGTTTTTTTGTCTAAAGTTTGTATTCCAATGAACTCCTTTGTCATTTGTGGTCCGATCCTCTTGCAACTGGTCTCAAAATTTAGCGTTTTTCCGGGGATAGCGCCTATGGACTCGGATTTTTCAAAAACAGGATGTTTAAAAAATAATAGGCTTTAATATACGTGTAAAATGACTGAATTCTGTTTGCCCGCGAACTACTCCGTTCTTTTTGATTCGATCCTCTTGCAATTGGTTTCAAAATTTTGTATTTTTTCCAGGGAAGGCTACTATGAATTCGAATTTTTCAAATACAGGGTGTTTCAAAATTTACAGACCAAAATATATACGTATAAATGACTCAAGTCTGTTTGCTCGTGAACTACTCCGTTTTTTTTGGTCCAAACCTTCTGCAACTGGTCTCAAAATTTAGCATTTTTTCAGGGGACGGATACTAAAGGCTTGAATTTTTCAAAAAAAGGGTGTTTCAAAATTTCATCAAAGGTTTTTTTAAGGGATTTCACTCCTTTTTGTAAAAATTAAGAAGTTATTTCTTTTTTTAATTACATTAAGTTTTATTATACATATTTTTAAATGTGTTAATTTGATATGTATGTATGTATATGTGTATATATTTTCCATAATTTATTTTATTTTATTTGTTCTGCAAAAGATATGAATGCATTTTTAGCATTTTGAGGCCAATTGCATTTCTTTATACTTAAATCATTTATTATTAATACCCATTTTGCGCTTTTTCATTACATATCATGTTTGTATAATGTTTATCTATTATATTTTTACCATGATAAAAGATTGCACTAATAATTTTATACTTATTTGCATTGACAGATAAACATTTTTTATTAATATTTTTGATATTTATTACATATATATTATGTATATTATTTGTTTATGTTATTATTATTTATTTATTTATTTTATTTTTATTAATTTTGTTAAATTTTTTCGTGTACTAATAATATCACTTACATTACTCACATTCAGACGTTTGTTGTAATTTTATTATTAATTTTTATATTAATATTTTTGACATTTACACATATATCATGTATTTGTTTATGTTATATATTTATTTTATTTTTGTTAACTTATTATACTTTTCTCGCATACCAATATTCACCACATATATTACGAAATAATTTGTATTTTAGTTTTATAAAATTATATATAGGCACATTGTGAAGCCCCTTGAAGGACAAACCGGCTTTGGGTGTGTGTGTGCATGTATATGTGAATGCGTGGAAAATAACTCAAGTGAGTTTTTTTGCGCAAGAGATCACAAGATCTTAGAATTATCAAGTTTATTATATTTTTTCGCGTACCAATATTTACCACTTACATTACGAAATAATTTTATTTTAATTTTATAAAATTGTATGTAGGAACATTGTGAAGCCCCTTGAACGACAAACTGGTTTTACGTGTGTGTGTACATGTGATCTGTGGAAAATAATCAAGTGATCCAAGTGAGCTTTTTCGCGCAAAAGATTACGAAATCTCAGAAATGAGTGTACCAATTTTAATTGGAGTGGTCGCAATCGAAAGCTGACATCAATATTATATAACAAAATTGCCATTAGATTTTTGATTATGATTTTAGTTTCTGAGATATTTTAACTGAAAGTGAATTTGACAGCTAAATTCCAGATAAAGCTTAGTAGCGGCGTGACATTTGCGCAGTGAAGTTTGCGTCATTTGCATCATGCAGCAAAATTCTTTATGTACTTGGCGTCGCTTGATACATAAAAGTCAATTTTATTGAAAATTTATTTTAATTAAAAAAAATTTTTTTCTCCAAAAATGAACAGCGTAGTTAAATGAAAGTATTTATGCTGTAAAACTTTTGTATAAAACATTTTTTAATATTTTGTTTAGTTTACGAGATATATCGAGAAAAGATAAAAATATCTCAACCTTTGAAGGATAGTTTCACTCCTTCAAACCGTTTATAAGCCCAAACGGAAAATTTTCTAATTTTAATGAAACTTGACATAAATGTAGAAGGGGTAAATACATTTATTTAGAAATGTTTTATTTTGGTTCAAAACCGGCTTGAAGGGGTGAAAGCACGCTTCAAAGTTGAGACATTTTTGCGTTTTCTCAATATATCTCGTGAACTAAACAAAATATAAAAAAATGTTTCATACAAAAGTTTTACGCATAAATACCTCTATTTAACTATTTTATTTATTTTTTCCCAAAAAATTTTTTTACAAAGAAAAAAAATTTGTTTAAAAAAAAATTTTTTTAAGGAAATAAATAACATAGTTAAATAAAAGTACTTATACTGTAAAATTTTTGTATAAAACATTTTTTTATATTTCGTTTAGTTTACAAGATATATCGAGAAAAGGCAAAAACTCTAAATTTTTGAAGGATGGTTTCAACCCTTTAAACCGTTTATAAGCACCAACTTATAGTTTCTAAATTCATGTATTTACCCCCTCTACATTTATGCCAAGTTTCATTAAAATCAGAATTTTCGGGTTCGCGAGGTTCTCTTGTTAGTCTTTACTATCTCTCCTGCACCGAACTTTTCTCTAAACTCCCCCCTTCCTTGCTCTGTCCACTGTATTTTCTCTTTCTTCCTTACCTGACCTCTCCTTTTCTGTCTGTTTGCCTCCTTCCGTTTGCCTCCCCCTATCCATACCGTCACCGGTTGATGATTCGAATCTACCTTTTCCTCCAGCACTAACCTCTCTACCTTTTTTCTTATTTCCTCGTTTCCGATTACGTAATCTATCACCGATTTGCCCCCCCCCCCCGTGTATGTCCATTTCCCCTCTCCGTCTCCCTTTATCTCGTCGTTTAATATCGCCCATCCTAGTTCTCCTATAAACCTACAAAATTTTTTCCCTTCACCACTTACTATTATATCCTTAGACGCTCTTCTATTCTCCTCCATCTTCTCCCTCTCATCCGCACACCTTCCCCCTCTCTGCCTGCTTTTACGTTAAAATCCCCCCCAATTACCACTTTCACTCTTTCTTCCTTATCTTTCATCCACTCTCTTATACCTTGCAATTTTGTTTCTAAATCTCTATTTACATACACACCTACCACTCTCCACCACTCCCCCCCTAAGCTTTCTTCACTAACAGCCCATCTATCTCCTTTCTCCTCTTCTTTAGCCACCGTTATCTCCTTCCTCACCCTCATCACCATCCCCTCTATTGCTCTCCCTTTTTTACTTTCTTTCCTTGCCCACTGTGTCTCCCATTTGTAATCTTTCGGCAACCTAAACCTTATCTTTTCCCATCCTTCTCTATTTATCCATGTTTCGCTCATTACTACCACGTCCCACGGCTTCAGCTCTTCCCAAAATTCGCCATCCTTGTTTCCTAGGCCCGCTACATTCCAAAACGCTATCCTATAAACTCCCTTCTCTAGCTCCCCCCTACACTTACCCCTTTTCCTTTCTTTCTCCTCTTTCTTATCCGCCTCCTATTGCTATCCCTTAATTTGCCCTTCCCGTCACGTTTCCCCATTCACCATACCGCTCCTCTCTTACTTCATCCCACCTTTTCATTACACCGTCCACCCACATCTTCATGTAACCTACTTGCACCCTTTTTCCCTTTTCTCTTTCTCTTTCGGCTTCCTTCCATCTCGCCCTTCTTTCTATCCTCGTCAAATCATCCACTACTCTCTCTCTCCGCCTCCTTAAACTCTTTTCTGCTTCCATTACTTTCTTTTTCCCTTCTAATTCTTCCATCTTAACTAGCACTAGCCCTCTTTCCTCTTTGTCTATACTTCCTATCTTCTTAACTTTTTTTACTTTTTCTTTCACATTCATCACCTTCCGTAACTCTTTTACTGCTTCTTCTTCCTTCTCTTTTTCCAATCTAATACCCTTAATTACTAAATTTTTCCTCCTCTCCGCTGTTCCTCTTTTAACCCATTTTACATCCATTTCCCTTAAACTCCTTGTTAACTCGCCTGCTACTTCCCCTTCCTCTATTCCTGTTTCCCCCGATCTCCTTTCTCCCTTGCTTTCTCTCTTCTCTAATCCTTCTAACCTCTTTTCTAGTTTCTCTAATCTCTTCCTCATTTCCTTCCTTTCCTCCTCCCACTTCCTCATCATTTCTTTCCATTGTTTACTCATTTCTTCCCTCCCCTCGTCTACTTACATCCCAATATATTTTATTTCTTTAACTATATCTTTTCTTAAAAATTCTCTAATACCCCCTAACGCTTCATGCCAATCTCCATTGCATTCCTGCCCTCCCTTTTGGTGGACTTTTCCCTATCCTACTCTTCTTACATAAATTTTTTTTTCTACCTGTTCCTCTCCCTCTACTCCCTCTTCTTGTTCCCTTTCCTTCCTCTTTCCCTTATTAAACAAATCCTCTATGCTTCCTATGCTACCCGTTCTGATTACACGACATTTTTCCGAAAAATGGAGGCAAAAAGGTTGGTATCAACGAAAACCCCTATGGGAACATCATTTTATTTTTTGCACGTTAGTAACACTGTTTAAGTAGTAATCTGTTAGTTTGCGTAATCTTTTTGACATATGCGTGCGCGCGTATATATAAATAAGATAATAATAAACAGGACTGAGTAAGAGAGGTCAATATTCTTTATTAACTAAATTAAGTTAATGTTAATAGCTCATAAAATTAATTAAGTTACATTAAAAGTTACATAACAACAAATTAATTCCAGTTAAAAGTTATTTTAGAAAAGCTTTATTTATATCTGTTAAATTAGGAAGTTATAACTTTTTAATTAGTTACTAGCCAATCCTGATAATAAATGTATTACAGCCGTTATATTTTATAAATGTAAATGTAAAATACATTGTGACATTGAAATAAAATAAAATTAAATGAAAATGACAAAAAAGTAAAAACATAAAGTGCATATATAGAGATAAACAAAGTGAAAAACTATGGTAGATATACAATATATATATATATGTATATATATATATATATACAATATTATATACAGGGTGTCCCAAATCTGGTGTGCAATACTTCATGGAAAGATAGACGGGATCGAGATGAACATAAAAATCCAATATAGTCTTGGTTAGGTCTATCAATAATCAAGATATAAATTTTTTAATTTATGCGAATGAGAGCGCGCCTTGCGCGCCGAAGGAAGGGCTCGAGCCGCTCGAGCCATAGCACGGCCTACTGTCTCAAGCATTGGCTGCCGGCGGCGGCGGGGGGAAGAAGGAGAAGCGTGGCGTCGTCGCCGTTCCCACGTCTTGCCGCACCGCGCCTAAGCTCGCGTCGATGGCTGCTACGCATACTCGCGATTACATGACAAGATTATAAATTATTAATAAAAATATGACAAATTTAAATCGTAATAAACTTCTGTAAATAAGAAAGTCAAAAGAGAGAAAGCGATGGAAACGTATGAATCCTGCAAATAATATAATATTTGCCGCATCAAATTCTCTTATCGTTTTTTATGGAATATTCAATTAACGAAGATTTATCACGATTGATTCTTTATACATTCTCCTTTCGTAACCATCTTATTAGAAAATTACAAAATGCACGAAATACTATCCCTAATATACACTCTTTGTAAAATAACACGATAGAAAAATATTCACGTTTGATCTAAGGACTTCAGGATAATCTATTCGATGCGACTTCTACGGTAATTATAGGTAATCAGAGATCAATGTTATGTCAAGTATCGTTAGTATGATTAACTACAAAGGATTTTCTCTTGTATATGATAGAGAACTTCGAGTTTCTTCTATCGTTAATACATTCTAAGTCACTGAAAATCTGTCGTAATTAATAATGCAATTAAAGGTAGAAGAAACTGTAAGTTTTCTATGGTTATAAAAGAAAATCCTTCGTTGTATTAACAATACATGATATTAAACATTAATTTTTAAGCATAATTATCGTAGCATCGCGCCTAAGCTATCGTGAAATCGTTACATCAAGAGGGAATATTTTTCAGTGTTATTACAAAGAGTGTAACATACTATGGATAAGTATTTCGCGCATTTTAGTATGACACCTCTCTCTCTCTCCCCCTCTCTCTCTCTCTCTCTTTCTCTCTCTCTCTCTCTCTCTCTCTCTCTCTTTCTCCCTCTTTCTTCCTCTTTCCCTCTCAAGCACTACGTAGTACACAAATACAATAAATATTACCACGTTTAACAACATTAGTTTGTACTATTCTACTTTCATTATGTGTGTAAATTGAATAAAATTTTAACAATTATCATTTCTTTATATTTTTAGTATTACACACGATCGAAAAAAAAATTATCAAAAATTATCACTAAAACTGCGATAAATAATCAGCACGATACTTTCTTTCTGAGTGTCGTATCGTGTTTAATGTTAAAAATGTTAAAAAATAGTAATCTTGTTAAAAAAATTTTATATGACATTTAATGAAACTCTAATAATATTGATTGGAACTGTTGTTGAAAATGACATTTATCGTGTTTCTGTAAATACTTTAGAGGGAAAGATATTCTGCTAACTTCGCGAAATACATATTTTTATCTTTGTCTTTTTAATATAAAAATTGTAGCAACGTTCTGCTTTATTTAATTACACATAATGAAAGTAGAATAGTACAAACTAATGTTGTTAAACGTGGTAATATTTATTGTATTTGTGTACTACGTAGTGCTTGAGAGGGAAAGAGGAAGAAAGAGGGAGAAAGAGAGAGAGAGAGAGAGAGAGAGAGAGAGAGAGAGAGAGAGAGAGAGAGAGAGAGAGAGAGAGGTGTCATACTAAAATGCGCGAAATACTTATCCATAGTATGTTACACTCTTTGTAATAACACTGAAAAATATTCCCTCTTGATGTAACGATTTCACGATAGCTTAGGCGCGATGCTACGATAATTATGCTTAAAAATTAATGTTTAATATCATGTATTGTTAATACAACGAAGGATTTTCTTTTATAACCATAGAAAACTTACAGTTTCTTCTACCTTTAATTGCATTATTAATTACGACAGATTTTCAGTGACTTAGAATGTATTAACGATAGAAGAAACTCGAAGTTCTCTATCATATACAAGAGAAAATCCTTTGTAGTTAATCATACTAACGATACTTGACATAACATTGATCTCTGATTACCTATAATTACCGTAGAAGTCGCATCGAATAGATTATCCTGAAGTCCTTAGATCAAACGTGAATATTTTTCTATCGTGTTATTTTACAAAGAGTGTATATTAGGGATAGTATTTCGTGCATTTTGTAATTTTCTAATAAGATGGTTACGAAAGGAGAATGTATAAAGAATCAATCGTGATAAATCTTCGTTAATTGAATATTCCATAAAAAACGATAAGAAAATTTGATGCGGCAAATATTATATTATTTGTAGGATTCATACGTTTCCATCGCTTTCTCTCTTTTGACTTTCTTATTTACAGAAGTTTATTACGATTTAGATTTGTCATATTTTTATTAATAATTTATAATCTTGTCATGTAATCGCGAGTATGCGTAGCAGCCATCTACGCCAGCTTAGGCGCGGTGCGGCGAGACGTGGGAACGGCGACGATGCCACGCTTCTCCTTCTTCCCCCCGCCGCCGCCGGCAGCCAATGCTTGAGACAGTAGGCCGTGCTATGGCTCGAGCAGCTCGAGCCCTTCCTTCGGCGCGCAAGGCGCGCTCTCATTCGCATAAATTAAAAAATTTATATCTTGATTATTGATAGACCTAACCAAGACTATATTGGATTTTTATGTTCATCTCGATCCCGTCTATCTTTCCATGAAGTATTGCACACCAGATTTGGGACACCCTGTATATATTCTATATATATATATATTGTATATATACAATATTGTATATATATATATATATATATATATATATATATTGTATATTTACCATAGTTTTTCACTTTGTTTATCTCTATATATGCACTTTATGTTTTTACTTTTTTGTTATTTTCATTTAATTTCATTTTATTTCTATATCACAATGTATTTTACATTTACATTTATAAAATATAACGGCTGTAATATATTTATTATCAGGATTGGCTAGTAACTAATTGAAAAGTTATAACTTTCTAATTTAATAGATATAAATAATGTTTTTCTAAAATAACCTTTAACTGGAATTAATTTGTTGTTATGTAACTTTTAACGTAACTTAATTAATTTTATGAGCTATTAACTTTAACTTAATTTAGTTAATAAAGAATATTGATCTCTCTTACTCAGTCCTGTTTATTATTATTTTATTTATATATACGCGCGCACGCATATGTCAAAAAGATTACGCAAACTAACAGATTACTACTTGAACAGTGTCACTAACCTGTAAAAAATAAAATGATGTTTCCATAAGGGTTTCCGTTGGTACCCAGGTAACAAGCCCACGTCATTTTGACGTCCCAAAATGGTCATATCTGGTCATATGTCGTCAAAATAACCATTTTTTTACATGGCCTAAAATTGACGTCATGATGTGACGTCATTTCGAAATCATATTTCAGTCATGATCTGACGATTATTTTCCCAGA
Source organism: Monomorium pharaonis (assembly GCF_013373865.1). Taxonomy (NCBI): domain Eukaryota; kingdom Metazoa; phylum Arthropoda; class Insecta; order Hymenoptera; family Formicidae; genus Monomorium; species Monomorium pharaonis. Next base: position 23,620,063 of record NC_050473.1, on the reverse strand, counting down.
CAGCACGCATCCAAGATCGGGACATAAAGACGTCATTAAGACGTATTTTAAACACGGTCTAAAGTGGTGTCTACAATGAGATTTAAGGCGTAAGGCATAAGTATATTATATAAGCATATTATATTCAACTTTAAGAAAACTTTTTTAAGAAAACATTTAAATATCTTGGAAAATGATGTCAAAATGATAACATTTATCAAAGACATCTACTAAGAGCGGTCTTTGAGATATCTCATTGAAAATGTTATCCTTATAATATCAGCTAAACGATATCAGCTTATTGTCTCATAAAAGATATCACAATGCTGTTCGATTTTTGAGTCGTCCATGCGCGTCGTAGTTGACTCAGAAATCAGACAACACTATGACTGCGTTCCGATATCCACTGCCAGTACTGAAAATCTATAGTTTACGTCACATATACTGTAGATTTTCAGTACTGACAGTAAATATCGGAACGCAGCCTATAACATCCTGAATGAGAGATATTAAAAAAAATTATCATAAAGATAATGTTTTCAAAAATAACGATTTGTCTACAATTACTGCGCACAAAAAATACACAAAATCTAAATTCATCATGTACTGTACAAAAACAGGATAATAAATGTACTATAATTTTTCTTAGAATGTATGATCTATATAGTTAACTATCTAATTAACCATTTGGACGCTTCGAAGTATTAGTGCTAAATAGATCGCAATTTTCATCAAATTATTAAAGTTATGGAAAAAGATAAATTTAACAATGAAATTAATAAGTAAATAAATTAATGCTATTTATTTTTAATGTTTTGCAAAATTTAATTGCTTTTATAAAAAATAATATAATTGCGTCAGTTTATAACATATAGATATATGTAGACAATAACAAGTACCCATATCGATGAGTCAAATTGGCGTAGCAGATAGAGAACAAGGTTCGTAATCCTAAGGTCTCGGGTTCAAACCTACGAGTGGCAAGTAAGAATAAAATAAAATAATATAATTTAAATTTAATTAATTAATAAAAATTTGTCTTAAATTTAGTATGTGCTGTTGATAAAAATAATTTGAAAAAAATGAATTTTTTATTTTATTTTATTTTTCTCTACTTGCAGTTTAAAGATATCCGATTTAAGAAATCTTTTAGATATCAGTTTTATGATATCTTTCTTTTCTCAAAAAACGACGCATTAGTTAACATTCTGACATTATAATATTATCTTTTAGAAGTCTCTTTATGTTATTATATTCAGAAACAGAATAATTTAAGAGATTTTTTTGACTACATATTGTTCACGTCATTCCATGACGTCAAAATACGGTACATTTCATGACGTCAGGAATTTGTGACATTCGACCGTCATTTTAACGTCATAAGGACGTCATTTCGAGACGTCAAGAATAGTCAGTAAATGACCATTTTGAAACGTCAAAATAACGTGAACTTGCTATCTGGGTACCAACCTTTTCGCCTCCATTTGTCGGGAAAATGTGTAACCCCCGTTCTCTCTCTTTTTAACCTTTTTATATTCGACGGCCTTCCTCTTTTCTTAATTTCCTCTCCCTTCCCTTCTACTCCTATATCCTTTGTCTCGCTCATCCCTCTTTATTTTCTTTGTTCCTAATGAACACCTCTCGTTCTAACTAACTTACACACCCGTCCTGCTTCTACGAATTCTCACCCGTCTCTCCGGCGCTCCTGCCGCCCGCGCTTGCCTCGCTCGTACGTTCTTCTTTCTACCTATCTCTTTGCCCCGCGTCTTTTTTTTTGTTTTACGAGGTGGGAATGCATTTACGCATACCCCCGCCGCCGATGACTCACGTGCGAGGGTTATGTGGGACTCACGGGTTTGTGGGCGGGAAGGCTAATCCTTCCCGCTCACGTGCAATACCCGTACTACCCACTAAACCCACCTCGGTTGGCCGTTACACCTCGGTTGGCCGATCCGCAGACAGGGGGAGTACAGCCGCGCCACGCGGCGGTCTCATCCGGACCGAATGGCCAGGGCCAAGATCCGTCCGGGTACCCCGTCCGGGCGCCTTGCAACAGGCGCCTATTTTCTTAAGTGCCCGGAGGAGTTCCCCGGCGTTAACGTCCCCGATCTCCTGAGTGAGTCCCAGATGCGCACAGTAATAAATGGATACAGCAAGCTGAGTGAAACGGACACAGTAACAAACGGACACAGACCAAACGGACACAGTAATAAACGGACACAGTGCGAAACGGACACAGTAACAAACGGACACAGTGCGAAACGGACACAGTAACAAACGGACACAGACCAAATGCGCACAGAGCGAAACGGACACAGTGCGAAACGGACACAGACCAAATGCGCACAGAGCGAAACGGACACAGTGCGAAACGGACGCAGTAACAAACGGACACAGTAACAAACGGACACAGACCAAATGCGCACAGAGCGAAACGGACACAGTGCGAAACGGACACAGACCAAATGCGCACAGAGCGAAACGGACACAGTGCGAAACGGACACAGACCAAATGCGCACACTGCACATGCGCACGGACCAAATGCATACACGAAAAATCGCAAACCCATGTGATGCAGTGAATGCTTTGCTCGCGCACACACACACACACACACACACACACACACACACACACACACACACACACACACACACGGGGGGGGTACAAGGGGGGCCTTGGGCCCCCCTCCCGCACCCACCCCATCCAAGTCGCTAACCTATGTGGACTTTACTCTGCTTGCAATGTACATGGATTGCATTTGGTCCGTGCGCACGTGCAGTGTGCGCATTTGGTCCGTGTGCATTTGGTCCGTGCGCATTTGGTCTGTGTCCGTTTGTTACTGTGTCCATTTGTTACTGTGTCCGTTTATTACTGTGTCCGTTTGGTCTGTGTCCGTTTGTTACTGTGTCCGTTTCACTCAGCCTGCTGTGTCCGTTTATTACTGTGCGCATCTGGGACGCTCCCGATCTCCTCGTCCCCGGCACCGTCCTCGCGGTCATTGGGGCATGAAGGAGGGGAGCTGGCAGAAGGGAACTCTCCTTCTCCATCCGGGAAGAGGGAGCTTACCACCCAGCCAACAAAACCTGGGCCCCGCGTCTAACCTAACCTAACCTAACCGAAAACACCACACTTTTCCCTTCTTTTTCTACTTTATCCCTTATTCTACTTCTGAAATTATTAATCTCACCTATCGCCCTGCTCTCCTATTTTTTCCTACTACCTCTCCGACACACTCTTTCTGTCACTCATACCTATAAAACTCTTCGCACACTAGCACACTGCTTTCACTCCTGTCACTTGCACAGTCACCGGAAGCGGAAGTCGGGTAATATAATTTGTATTGTATATCGTAATAATCAATAAAATTTAAATTTTATAAAATTTATACAATGTATATCTTTAATTATTTCAAAATAAGAAAAAAAATTGTTTATACATTTTTATTGATTGTTTAAATATTTTTAACTAATAATGTTACTAGTTAAATATAAAAAATTAAACATTTTTGTTAATTATAGTTGTATAAAATTGTTTAAAACGAGAAAATAATTTAAAATATATTATAATATTAAGTAAAAGTTGGGTATAGCCCATTACAAATAACGTGTTTTAAGCAATATACAAATTATTGTATGAAAATTAAATTGTTGAAACGTTATTTGTAATGGACTTATGACCAACTTTTATTTAATGTTATATTTATTTTGACAACAATGTTAATATTTATTTTGATTTTTCGTTCTTAATAATTTTTACGTCCATATAAATTAACTAAAACATTTAGTTTTTTATATTAACTAAAAATTACTAATTGAAATTATTTAAATCAATAAAAAATTATAAAAATTATTTTGCTTTTATTTTGAAATAATAAATATAAAAATATAGTTAGAGTAAAGGTGCCGATTATGAGATAATATCCCTAATATGAGATAGCGTCGATTAACGAAACGGTGCACTTGAAATGTGTGGCGCTTGCATCGCTTACTTCCTCGGATGAATAGGTCCAATCGTGTATCGCTTTGCGCCGGCCAGCAATAGCGAACAGGCGAGGACAGGCTGATTTTTTTTCTTTTCCTTTTTTATTATCGTTTTTTTTTCTTTTTCGTTTTTTTTTCGTTTCTTTTTCCGGCCAAAAGAGAGACGCAGCAATTGGTCTGGGCTGTCTCTGTCTAACCAGTAGAATAATGGGCGCTAGACAGAGAAAGAAATTGACCCGGACCATGTCTCCTCTTTGTCTTTCTGCCGGAACACTTTTCAAGAGCTTTTTGCAGAAAATGCGCAGTCCATGCTTTATGTCGATGATTTTTACAAAATGTGGATTAATCCACTATTGCAGCAAGCCTTTTAATTGAAAAAGGCCCAAAAGAAATAATCAAACCATAATAGGTCCAAAATTTGGTTTATTTCGGACTTTCTATGAACGTACAAAGTTGTGCCAAACGTATATCTATATGGACGTCCATCGAATGTCTGACGGACTTTATTTGGACGCTTAATGAACGTCCGAATGTCCAGAAGCGGATATCCATTGGACATACAATAGATGTCCTTGTGCTATCTGGGGAGGTTCCTCCATTTTGGGGGGACTTTCCCGTAACAGATCCAAGGGCATCCTAAGATGCGGCCCGAAATAGAGCTCCGCAGGAGTCAGACCGGTTGCTTCATGCTTCGAAGAACGATAGGCCAATAGGTACATAGGGATCCATTGATCCCAATTCTTCTGATTCAAGGAGATGTACTTCGCTAAGAAGTTAAGGATGGTCTGGTGTTAGCGCTCCACTTGACCATCAGATTGCGGATGAAGAGGAGTGGTTCTAGTTTTTCTAATCCCGAGAAGCTTCATAAGCTCGGGGAAAAGCGTCGATTCAAAGTTTCTTCCCTGATCAATGTGGAGCTCAAAAGGGATTCCATGTCTTGACACCACCTGACCAACGAAGACCTCTGCAACTGTTTTCGCTTTGACATTCTTCAGCAGGAAAGCTTCAACCCATTTTGTGAAACAATCTACAATTACAAGTAAATATTTATTTCCCGAAGAAGTAGTAGGAAGAGGTCCTAAAATATCCATCTGAACTCTCTCGAAAGGAGAGCCAACGTTATAAACTTGAAGAGGGGATTTCCCTTTCTCAGCGGGACCTTTCCTAGAAATACAAACGTCACAAGATTTGCACCATTCTTCCACGTCCCACTTACAGGTCGCACAAAAGAAACGTTTACGAATCCTGTCAAGCGTTTTGTTAACACCAAAATGGCCGCTTGAAGAAGAATCATGGGCCTGCAGCAAAATTTCCTCCTTCCAACGGATGATCGATGCGATGCAAGGATCCTGTCTCTGATCTCGACGCCATTCCGTTACAATACTTTTGAAGAAGCAAATTCGAGCTATTGTACCCTCCGATTCCTGAGCGTTCCTCTCTTCCACTCTGGTGCAATACTTGCATCCCAAAGATTCACACAATCGTCGAGACATCTCATCTGCGTTCCTGTGAGACTGTCCTTTTCAATAAACAATTTCAAATTCAAAGCGTTGCAGCCTCTCTAAACAACGAACAAGTTGACCTTCCAATTCCCTGAAAGACATTAACCACTTTAAGGAAATATGATCGGTGCGAAGAATTTTTGTTCCAATAAATATTGAATAAAAGACTTAACTGACTCAACAATAGCTAAAAGTTCTCGGCGAGTCACACAATAATTCCCCACATAACATCAGACATTTTATGTATATGCATTTTTTTTCCATAATGTAAAAGAAATATCTTGTATGTTTAATGTATATACATCTCATATACATGATTCAAATATACATTATGATATATAACGTGTATATCCATTAATGTATTTAAAATGTATATAGAGCGTACAATGTTAAATGTACCCAGCAAACACAGAATATAAACGCAACATTGCACAGAAGTAACATGTGAGATAACAAATGTTACCTTACAATCATGTTAATGCAATCTAGATTGTTATCCGAGGACAATATAACGGTTTTATATTAATTTTTACATTTTTTTGTTATTTATTCGCAATATTGAAATAATAGTAACATAACAACACTTATATAACGGATTTTATATTGAAGTTATATTGATATTATATAATATTTTATATAATATTCGTATTGCGCAATACAGATCTATTATATTGATATTATATTTAAATTACGCGAGAAAGCTTTTGGCAGTGCCATTTTGTGACGCGATACATATCCGCTGCCGGTGTTCTGGCAGAACGAGTCTGATGGTGCCGGTGTACTCGAGCGGTGCTGACTTAATTGTTAAGTGTGATCGTGATTAACGCGACGGTGCGATGATTCTGAGTTTCAGCGCGATCCAGACCATCCACCAAGCCCAAGGAAGTCTTATCGCTGTGTCTTGATGCATGAGACACAAGATCTATTTTATCCGAGGCAATCCTTTTTATTTTTCCATTAAATTTTGTACTAAATTTACAATTTGGCAGTAAAAAATATTGTACAGCTATATTTTGTAATTATTTTCAATAATATGTAATTGATCATTCCAGATATTCAGTTTGCAAGATTGAGGTTAGTCTGTAAATTTATAGCAAATTTAATAAAACTATTAATCTCAATATAAGATTACAGTCATACAATTAAAATATAATTGTTGCATAACATTTATGTTTTATCTCAGTTACATGTTATATTTATATAATATAACTATAACATTGTATGAGTGGGAAATTACAATTAACATAGACGTTACATGTAACGCACATATTATATTACGTGTTACTTTCCGTTTTATTGTGCCAACATTGATGTTATGTAACTGTGTTTGCTGGGTATATACATCTTATATACATGATTAGATTGTACATTATAATATTATAATGTATATCTATTAATGTATTTGGAATATATATACAGCATCCAATGTTAAATGTATATACATCTCATATACATTATTCAAATATACATTATGTTATATAATGTGTATATCCATTAATGTATTTGAAATGTATATACAGCGTATACATAGGTCTATCAATAATCGAGATATAAATTTTTCAAATTGTACGAATGAGAGCGCGTCGTGTGAAGAGCCGAGACGCTCGAGCTGTAGCGCGGCCCACTGTGTCGAGCATTGGCTGCCGGCGGCGGGGGGAAAAAGGAGAAGCGTTGCCGCTGCCTGTGCTTCGCCACCCTCGCGTCTCACCGCACCGCGCCAACACTCGTGGCGATGGCAGCTATGCACATTCGCGATTACTTGACAAATTAGAAGTTAGCAAAGATATGACAAATTAAAAATTTCTTTCTTTTTGATTCAGAGAAGTAATGGATTACAAAAGAGAAATCAATTAGATTCTTGTATTTTTCTTGATATCTATTCTAAATCAATCAGTAAAAATCTGTCGTAATTAATAATGTAATTAAAGATAAAAGAAATTCCGAGTTCCTATCGTTATGAAAGAAAAACTCTTCGTTATATTAATAATATTGGATATTGAACATCTCTAAGCATAATTATCGTAGAAGGCATAATCTATTGTGAAATCGTTACATCAAGAGATATTTTTCTATCGTGTTATGAACAATGAGTGTAACATATTATATGGATATATCGCGCATTTTATAATTTTCTAATTAAATATTTACGAAATGAGAATGTATGAAGAATTAATCGTAGATATTAATCGTGATAAACCTTCGTTAATTTAACATTCCATGGAAAAAAAAACAATAAAAAACGATGAGAGAATTTGATGCGGCAAATATTATAATACACTTATAAAAAAAAATTATCACTTTAAGAATCAATCGTGAATTTATGGTAATTTTTTATTAATGTTTTCATCAAGGATTTAACAGTACGACACAATTCGATAAGAAACAAAGTTAGAATTGTATGATACTGTAAATAAGATATTTAAGAAAAAGAAAGAATCTTTCGTGAATGTACGAAAAACTTTTATTAATTTACTTATTCACAATTACGATAGAAATTAGATTATTTGTAGATTCCATAAGTATCTATCGCTCTTTCGACTTTCTTAATCACAGCAGTTTATTACGGTTTTAATTTGTCATATCTTTGCTAACTCCTAATTTGTCAAGTAATCGCGAATGTGCATAGCTGCTATCGCCACGAGTGTTGGCGCGGTGCGGTGAGACGCGAGGGCGGCGAAGCACAGGCAGCGGCACCGCTTCTCCTTCTTCCCCCGTCGCCGGCAGCCAATGCTCGACACAGTGGGCCGCGCTACAGCTCGAGCGTCTCGGCTCTTCACACGGCGCGCTCTCATTCGTACAATTTGAAAAATTTATATCTCGATTATTGATAGACCTAACCCAAGACAATATTGAACTTTTATGTTCATCTCGATCCCGTCTATCTTTCCATTACGGGATGGCTTCCGATTGCATTACACCCTGTATAAGTCACTTGCGGAGGTCACTAGCAACTCCGAAATCAGACCTCGAATCTCATCATTTTTATTAGCTACCGTGCCTCGAGTACGGTACCGCACGCAACACACAATCCCCCACAAATTTGTATCATGTATATTATTTGTATTATGTATAATATTATGTATTACCTATTATGCATATATATACATAATATATACATTGTATATCAAATTGTTTTGTGAGATATATGTAGGTACACACCCGGTTTTATTTGCATATGCATTTCATGTTCTTTGTATGTATATTGCATCAAGTATATACATAGAATATATATACAATGTACATACTATCTAATGTGTGCACAAATGTATATACAGGGTGTTTGGTAAAGATTTATGCAATTTTTATAAGCAGGTAGAGCGCATTAAACTGAACATAAAATCCTCATCGTTTTTCCATTTTCACAATAGTTAACGAGTTATAGACTTGTAAAATTTTCTGTATTAGCCCGGCCTACCGGCAAATGCAAGCACGCCGAGCGCCCGACCGCGGCGGCTGCCCCTCCCTAGCGTTTGAACCTTGAGATTGCTAGGCGCGCGGAGGGAGTTGTTACAACAAGCGGCAATGGCTACGCTCAATGTGTACGTGTACATACATGTGTACAAAAAAATATCAGTTCTAATGCTTAAAGAAGCAATTACTAAATTTATTTTTTTTAATAAATAATAATTATTTTTAATAAAAAATTTTTTTTGGTGATAGTCTTAAATGTCGTAAACTGTCATAAATTTTAAAAGAAGCTATTATCATGTGCTCAAAAACAAATTTATCCTTTTTTAAACAACATTAGAAAATTTTATCGATTAAAATGGAAATAACAACCAAATAAAATGTTTCAACTTTATATTCTTAATTTGTTTCAACTTTATATTCTTAACTAAAAATTAAATAACGAGGATATTTATATTTTTAATAAAATTAATCCTTGTGATAGACTTATAATACACGGAAAAAACTTTCTGGTAAAAATTACTCTGGTAAGTAATAAACGCGTGACAAGGAGAAATTATGAAAATTTTTATTACGTTTTTCATCAAATTACGATAATATTTACATTACTTATATAATATAATTCTCTGAAATTTCTTCTTACAGTTCGTGGTTACTATCATAAATAATAAATCATATATAATTTTACTATAAAATTTTCTCCGTGTAGATTTACGAATATATGAATTTATTAAATGTTTGAAAACTTATAAACAATATTTATTTAATTCTAGAAAATTTAGTATGTAATGTGTGTGTATTTGGTGTGCGTGTGTGTGTGTGCGTGCGTGTGCGTGTGCGTGCGTGCGTGCGTGCGTGCGTGTGTGTGTGTGTGTGTGTGTGTGTGTGTGTGTGTGTGTGTGTGTGTGTGTGTGTGTGTGTGTGTGTGTGTGTGTGTGTGTGTGTGTGTGTGTGTGTGTGTGTGTGTGTGTGTGGTGTATGTACGTACATACGCGAGAAAAGAATAATCACTTTGTGACAGGAAAATGAATAATCATTCCTTAGTTCGCGATTTTATATCACTATTATTATTCATGCTGATTACTATACAATACACGCACACGTTGAAAAATATGATTCTAGTTTTAAGAAAATCAATTATTTATTTTTAATTTTATTCTTTTTTAATAATTATCTTATTTTTAATGGTTGAAAAGAATATTATATTGATAATAAACACCTCACTTTACACAAAACAAATAATGTTTAACATTTTCGTGTATGTATCACACACACACACACACACACACACCAAATACACACACATTACATACTAAAATTTTCTTGAATTAAATAAATATTGTTTATAAGTTTTCAAACATTTAATAAATTCATATATTTGTAAATCTACACGGAGAAAATTTTATGGTAAAATTATGTATGATTTATTATTTATGATAGTAACGACGAACTGTAAGAAGAAATTTCAGAGAATTATATCATATAAGTAGTGTAAATATTATCGTAATTTGATGAAGAACATAATAAAAATTTTCATAATTCCTCCTTAGCACGCGTTTACTACTTACCATAGTAATTTTTACCACAAAGTTTTTTCCATGTATTATAAGTCTATCACAAAAATTAATTTTATTAAAAATATAAATATCCTCGTTATTTAATTTTTAGTTAAGAATATAAAGTTGAAACAAATTAAGAATATAAAGTTAAAACATTTTATTTGGTTGTTATTTCCATTTTAATCGATAAAATTTTCTAATGTTGTTTAAAAAAGGATAAATTTGTTTTTGAGCACATGATAATAGCTTCTTTTAAAATTTATGACAGTTTACCACATTTAAGACTATCACCAAAAAAAATTTTTTATTAAAAATAATTATTATTTATTAAAAAAAATAAATTTTGTAATTGCTTCTTTAAGCATTAGAACTGATATTTTTTTGTACACATGTATGTACACGTACACATTGAGCGTAGCTATTGCCGCTTGTTGTAACAACTCCCTCCGCGCGCCTAGCAATCTCAAGGTTCAAGCGCTAGGGAGGGGCGGCCGCCGCGGTCGGGCGCTCGGCGTGCTTGCATTTGCCGGTAGGCCGGGCTAATACAGAAAATTTTACAAGTCTATAACTCGTTAACTATTGTGAAAATGGAAAAACGATGAGGATTTTATGTTCAGCTTAATGCGCTCTACCTGCTTATAAAAATTGCATAAATCTTTACCAAATATATATGTATATACAGGGTGTCTGGTATTTTTTTATAGGATTTTTATAAGCAGGTAGAGCGCATGAAACTGAACAGAAAAGTCCTTACCGTTTTTCCATTTTCGCAATAATTAACAAGTTAGTGACTTGTAAAATTTTCTGTATTAGCCCGGCCTACCGGCAAATGCAAGCGCGCTGAGCGCCCGGCCGCGGCGGCCGCCCCTCCCTAGCGCTTGAACCTTGAGATTGCTAGGCGCGCGGGGGGAGTTGTTACAACAAGCAACAATGACTACTCACAAGCGACGCGTAACGCTAAATTCTCCCTTTGAATTATGATAGTTCCTTACCCTTTTTAATGAAAATAAAATTTTCTAACGACAAAAAGTATGTGTGTACGTGTACATACATGTGTACAAAAAATATCAGATCTAATGCTTAAAGAAGTAATTACTAAATTTATTTTTTAATAAATAACGATTATTTTTAATAAAAAATATTTTTTTCATGATAGTCTTAAACGTCGTAAACTGTCATTATAAATTTTAAAAGAAGCTGTTATCATATGCTCGAAACAAAATTTCTGCTTCTTCAAAAAACATTAGACAATTTTATCGATTAAAATGGAAATGACAAGCAAATAAAATGTTTGTTTCAACTTTATATTCTTAATTAAAAATTAAATAACTAGGATATTTATATTTTTAATAAAATTAATTCTTGTGATAGATTTATAATACACGGAAAAAACTTCATAGTAAAAATTACTATGGTAAATAGTAAATGCGGGCCAAGAAGGAATTAGGAAAATTTTTATTATGTTTTTCATCAAATTACGACAATATTTACACTACTTATATGATATAATTCTCTAAAATTTCTTCTTACAGTTCGTGGTTACTATCATAAATAATAAAATCATACATAATTTTACTATAAAATTTTCTCCGTGTAAATTTACGAATATATGAATTTATTAAATGTTTCAAAACTTATAAACAATATTTATTTAATTTAAGAAAATTTTAGTATGTAATGTGTGTGTGTGTGTGTGTGTGTGTGTGTGTGTGTGTGTGTGTGTGTGTGTGTGTGTGTGTGTGTGTGTGGAAGGGGGGATACATACATACACGAGCTAAAGAATAATCACTTTGTGACAGGAAAATGATTATTCCTTAATTCAAGAATTGGTTTGTAGTTTGTGTGTAATTTGTGTGTGTGTGTGTATGTGTGTGTGTACATACGCAAAAATGTTAAACATTATTTGTTTTATGTAAAGTGTGGTGTTTATTATCAACAGAATACTCTTTTCAGTCATTAAAGATAAAGTAATTATTAAAAAAAAATAAAATTAAAAGTGAATAATTGATTTTTTTTTTAACTAGAATCATATTTTTTTACGTGTACGTGTATAGTAATCAACGTAAATAGTAATAATGATATAAAATCGCGGAACTAAGGCATAATCATTTTCCTGTCACAAAGTGATTATCCTTTAGCTCGCGTATGTATGTACAAGGATTAATTTTATTAAAAATATAAATATCCTAGTTATTTAATTTTTAATTAAGAATATAAAGTTGAAACAAACATTTTATTTGGTTGTCATTTTCATTTTAATCGATAAAATTTTCTAATGTTTTTTGAGGAAGCATAAATTTTGTTTCGAGCATATGATAACAGTTTCTTTTAAAATTTATAATGACCGTTTACGACGTTTAAGACTATCATCAAAAAAATATTTTTTATTAAAAATAATTGTTATTTATTAAAAAAATAAATTTAGTAATCACTTCTTTAAGCATTAAAACTGATATTTTTTGTACACATGTATGTACACGTACACACATACTTTTTGTCGTTAAAAAATTTTATTTTTATTAAAAAAGGTAAGGAACTATCATAACTCGAAGGGAGAATTTAGCGTTACGCTTGTGCGTAGCCATTGTCGCTTGTGGTAACAATTCCTCCCGCGCGCCTAGCAATCTCAAGGTTCAAGCGCTGGGGAGGGGCGGCCGCTACGGCGTGGCGCTCGACGCGCTTGAATTTGCCGGTAGGCCGGGCTAATACAGAAAATTTTACAAGTCACTAACTTGTTAACTATTGCGAAAATGAAAAAACGGTAAGAACTTTTCTGTTCAGTTTCATGCGCTCTACCTGCTCATAAAAAAATACCAGACACCCTGTATATATATACAGGGTGTCCCAACGCATGTGGACCACCACTCGTAAAAAGGTAGAAGGGATCGAGATGAACATACAGGTCCAATATTTTCTTGGGTTAGGTTTACAAATAATCGAGATATCAATTTTTTTAATTGTGCGAATGAGAGCGCGCCGCGGCGCGCCGTAGGAAGAGCCGAGCCGCTCGAGCCGTAGCGCGGCCCACTGTGTGAAGCATTGGCTGCCGGCGGCGGGGAGGAGGAGAAGCGGCGCCGCTGCCTGTGCTTCGCCGCCCTCACGTCCCGCAGCACCGCGTCTAGACTCGCGTCGTTACGCACATTTGCAATTACTTGACAAAATTATTTAGCAAAGATAGGGACAAATTAAAACCGTAATAAACTTTTGTGATTGAGAAAGTCGAAAGAGAGAAAGCGATGGAAACTTATGGAATCTTAAAATAATCTAATTTCTATCGTAATTGTGAATATAGTAAATTAATGATAGTTTTCGGTACATTGACGATATATTCTTTCTTTTTCCTAAATATCTTATTTACAGTATCATACAACTCGAATTTTGTTTCTTATCGAATTGTATCGTACTGTTAAATCCTTGATGAAAACATTGATAAAAATTCATAAATTTATTCGTCAAATCATTATCGTAAATTCACGATTGATTCTCAAATTAATAGTTTTTTTTTCGTCTATTATAATATTTGCTACATCGAGTTTTCTCATCGTTATATTTTTTCTTTTACACGATATATTCATTAATATTTCTTCATATTTAATCAAAATGATGCAAAAATGGATCGAACTTTCCCAACAGGAAATGCTAGAACGATAGAAGATATCATTTCTTTAAATTTGTTCTTTTTGATTTAGAGAAGCGATGAATTATGAAATAGAAATCAATTAGATAAGTGAGCAACAGTGATTGGTGTACACGAAATAGGATAGCACATTTTCTTAAAAAAAAAACGGAATTTATTCAAAACACTCCGATACACGAGCTCGACAGCTCGAGAACCGACATAAACAGCAATACGACAATGTTCTTCTCTATAGCAACCAGCTGACTCGCGCGGCCGGGCGACGCGTGCAACAATAGATTAGGGGCGATGCGTCTTCTACGATAATTATGCTTAGAGATTAACGTTCAACATCACGTATTGTCAAACAACTCTAAGTTTTCTTTCATGACGATAGAAAACTTAGAGTTTCTGCTATCTTTAATTGCATTATTAATTACGATAGATTTTCAGTGATTTATTTAAAATAGCAACACGGAAATCTAATTAAATTTTTATTTTATAATCCATCTCTAAATCAAAAGGAACAAATTTAAAGAAATGATATTATTTTCTATCGTTCTCGCATTTTCTGTTAGAAAAGTTTGTTCCATTGTTGCATCATTTTGATTAAATATGAAGAAATATTTATGAATATCGTGTAAGAGAAAAAAGATAACGATGAGAGAACTCGATGTAGCAAATATTATAATAGATGAAAAAAAAAAACTATTAATTTGAGAATCAATCGTGAATTTACGATAATGATTTTACGAATAAATTTACGAATTTTTATCAATGTTTTCATCAAGGATTTAACAGTACGATACAATTCGACAAGAAACAAAGTTTGAGTTGTATGATACTGTAAATAAGATATTTAAGAAAAAGAAAGAATATATCGTCAATGTACCGAAAACTATCATTAGTTTACTATATTCACAATTACGATAGAAATTAGATTATTTGAAGATTCCATAAGTTTCCATCGCTTTCTCTCTTTTGACTTTCTCAATCACAAAAGTTTATTACGGTTTTAATTTGTCCCTATCTTTGCTAAATCATTTTGTCAAGTAATTGCGAATGTGCGTAACGACGCATGTCTAGGCGCGGTTAGGTTAGGTTAGGTTAGGTTAGGTTAGGTTAGGTTAGGTTCTCCTCCTTCTCCCCGCCGCCGGCAGCCAATGCTTCACACAGTGGGCCGCGCTACGGCTTGAGCGGCTCGGCTCTTCCTACGGCGCGCCGCGACGCGCTCTCATTCGCACAATTAAAAAAATTGATATCTCGATTATTTGTAAACCTAACCCAAGAAAATATTGGACCTGTATGTTCATCTCGATCCCTTCTACCTTTTTACAAGTGGTGGTCCACATGCGTTGGGACATCCTGTATATACATATATATTTTAATAATATTAATAAATCGTTGGCTAAATTAGAAAACCTCATAATTCCATCGGACGTCCGATGGAGTTTTATGATTTTCTAATTTAGCTGACAATATTTATATTTAGATATTTATTACATTCATATTTATTTATTTATATTATACATACAAACGCGCGCGCACGGTGTGTGTGTGCGTGTGCGTGCGTGTGTGTGTGTGTGTGTGTGTGTGTGTGTGTGTGTGTGTGTGTGTGTGCGCGTGCGTGCGTGCGTGCATATGTGTGTGTGTGTAAAATGAACATTTTGAACACTTTTGGGATTTTCATAATTTTTTTCTCTATTATGCATTTTAATTTTATAAAATTACATTTGATTAATAATTTGCATTGTAATTTAATTTTAATTAGTTTTCTTAGTTTTGGAATATTCATATTTCAATTATTGAGTCAGTATATACGTATCATCGCTTTGAAAATTTTTTACAGTTTACAATTGAAAAAGAACGCTGCTAAATTGACAAAAAATTAGGAAAAAAATAATAAGTTCCTTTTGACTATTGCAAAAAATTTTCAAAGCGACTTATATTATTGTATATTACTTGTATTATTGTATAATTATATATAAATAATTGAAACATATTTATCCTAAAATTATAAGAACTAATTAAAATAAAATTAAAATTAAAATTATTCATAAAATATAATTAAAATAAAAATACAAAAACAAAGAATAAAAATAATAAAAAATTCCAAAAATCTTCAAAATTAATATTTAACTGGTGTGTAAAATCTCAATAAAATAAAAAATACAAACATTTTCAAAATGGTCATAACGTTAAAAGTTTCTTAAATTTTGATATTTTCAGAAAATTTGTAAAATGTGTAAATTTGTAAAGCTTTCAAAAAATATTGAACTTTGTTAATTTTGATATTTTTTTATATTTTACAATCTTTCAATTTTATGTACCTATAAAATAATCTTAAATAAATTATGTACCTATAAAAAAAGTTTAAAGAGGTTAATATATTTCATATTTTCAATAATTAACTTTATAATTTCCTAAAATTATTTTGTTTATCTGTACTTACAATAAGAGAACGATCGGGGCTGTTCCTCACCGATTTTGTTGGCCTTGGATATGTTGTAGAGCATCAAAAAGGAAAAAAACTCGTGTTTTTTATCAGCTTGTCTCGAGTTTTAGGGGTTGTTTTAATCCCTAGAAAAAAAACAAATAAATATTTGACATTTTTTAAAAAATTGAATACATTATTGCAAAGAGTATAAAATACTATAAAACTTTTGTATAAAACATTTTTTCATATACCTCATATTTTAGAAGATATTTGTTAAAAATGAAAAAATACGTTTTTTTATAGGCGTTAAAACAACCCCTAAACCTCGAGATAAGCCGATAAAAAAATACGAATCTCTGAACATTTTTGATGCTCTACAACATATCCAATGCCCATCAAAGTCGGTAAGGGATAGTCCCGACCGTTCCCTTGTTAGTTACGTACCTGTAAATAAATATTATATTTATCTTTATTTTGTATTTCTTTTTTGTTCTTAACACAAAGTAATATATATTCAATATATAATTTAATTCAATTTAATACATAGTAGAAAAATAATTTAATTTTTAACTCAACTATTTCCCGTTTCGTTTTAATAAAGATATCATTGGATTAAAAAATATCGTTCACATTATTCTTATTTTCTAATGAGTCTGTAAGAATATATTACATTAGGTGAATATTCAGGACAAAATAACGCAATGATTAAATTTTACGATCTCTCTCTCTCTCTCTCTCTCTACGCCTCGCTAACGCTCTCGTCTTACGTCGTACTCAGATCTAGCCCGATCTCTTGTAAGCTTCTCTCGCCCCTCTCTCCTCGACTCTCTCGCGTCTATCTCTCCGTCTCTCTACGTCTCTATCTCAGCAAATCTCTCTCTCTCTATAGCTCTCTCTCTCTCTCTCTCTCTCTCTCTCTCTCTCTCTCTCTCTCTCTTCTCTCTCTCTCTCTTCTCTCTCTCTCTCCCCTCCCTCTCTCTCTCTCGCTCGCTCGTTCGAAAAAATGTTATTATTTTTATTATTTTATTATTTAACACTCAAAGCTCATATTGCTCGCACGCGTGAGTGTCGCATGTATGCGAGCGATATGAGTCTCAGTTAGAATTATGAAGACTAAAACCAGGAGACCGATCTCTGTGGTTTTGAGTGAGGCGAAAATCTGTTAGAAATGTAGTACCAAATGGTGGCGCTGACGATGCTAGTACACCGGAATAAATTCCAACTCTAGATACAATCGTCTAGTCTATGTTTATCGTAGTCAGCCGTGCTAATGGTGCTAAGCTGTACGCAGTTGTTGTATTGGTATAAGAAAACTGAGATAAGTACTCTAAATGTAAAATTGCTAAGATTTTTATTATAAATTTGCATTTATTGTCAAATGCTTGTCATTATACTCCATATTGTTTCTGCTAAATTCCTGTCGCCAGCGCCACCATTTGGTACTACATTTCTAACAGATTTTCGTCTCACTTTTGGAGGCGAAATCAGGCTTAGTTCAGTCTCCTGGTTCTAGTCTTCATAGTTAGAACACTCACATGAGGTTCCTATCGTCACTCACGTGTGCGAGCGATATGAGTCTCAAAGGAGGACGCATCTGCATGGTGCTGTGCAGTCACACTGTGACGATTATTAAGCACGCGTGCAAGCACTGTGCGGTCACTGTGCAGACATTTTGTTATCTGCGATATACCAATAGAAAATTATTATTTTATAAAAAGAACGCTAATGTTATTTTTTTATTTTTTTTTATTACAAATGCATTATTTTATTCTTTTCTAAATTAAAAACTTATTCAAATAGGTTACAAGAAATGACTAATCAATAATGTTAATATTTAGTAAATACAACTTCAAACATTATAGAAAACATAAACTAATTTTATTGTTTTTAATATGATTTTTTCGCGATGCTGATTGATTCTCTCGCTTGATTCATTTTGTGTGACTAGAATAAATCCCAGTGAACACAGTAATATAGTAGCAATGTAACAGTAATGTAACCGAATATAACAGGTTACGTTACTCTGAAATTACACGTAACTTACATGTAAGTTACAATTTCCGACTCAGCAATATAACATGTTATAATTACATGTTATCTAACTGTCACACAACAGTTACAAAGAAAAATAAAATAAAAAAAAATTTCATTTTTTAAAATTATTTTTATCAACAGCACATACTAAATTTAGGATAAATTTTTATTAATTAAATTTAAATTATGTTATTTTTTATTTTATTCTTACTTGCCGCTGCTAGGTTTGAACCCGGGACCTTAGAATGACGAACCTTGTACTCTACCTGCTACGCCAATTTGACTCATCGATATGGGTACTTATTGTCTACATCAGGCATGTCAAACTCATATGATATTACGGGCCACATGATCTATTTTGTATTAAATTGGGGGCCGCATGTTTTCAATGTTCAAAAAAAATAATAAAATACAATTTTCAGAATGATTATATTATGTATTATGTTTTATTAAACTCAAACTTAATGTATTGTATATTATACATACATAGTCGTTTTATATTTTGTTATTTTTTAAACTTAAACTATAAATATTTTATATTTTTTTATAAAAAACGAAAATAAAAGTTATAATAAGAAATAAACAAAATTACAGTTTAATATTACTTTTTAGAAGATATTTGACATCGTTTTTCACAAAGCAAGTCATCAAAATTTGGTTGAATATATTGAGCTGATGCAATTTTTAAAATTGATGATAAATGTTGATCGGTTAATCTTGATCTTTCTGAATTTTTGTTATTTTTCATTAAAGAAAATAGTTGCTCGCATAAATAAGTGCTTCCGAACATAGCCAGTATACGCGTAACAAACGATAACATTTTAGGAAACCGATCTACAGATAAATATGTATAAAAATCTGGAATTCCAACTTCCATACATTTTTGCTTCAGCAAAGAATCACATTGGATTTCAATTAATTCCATTTGTAAGTTTTCATCAACAATTTCAATATCGATAGATAGAGGTGAAGTAAAAAGACGAAATTGTAATTCACAGCTTTTAAAATCAGAAAATCTTCGATCAAATTCCGTTTCTAACAATTTAATTTGGTGAGTATATTCTGCAAATTTTAATTTAGGTGATTTAAGCAATAGATATTGACAGCTTTCGAAGTGAGACAAGTTTTCTTTTTCTATTTGTTTTCGCCAAAGTAATAATTTTTGTTTGAAAGCATTAATATTATCAAATAGCGTTGTAACAACATGATTTTTGCCTTGAAGCTTAAGATTAAGTTGATTAAGATGACTTGTAATATCAACTGAGAAAGCCAGGTCCTTTATCCATTGTCCATCTTTTAATTCAGCACATTGATAATTTTTTGTTTCCAAGAAAATTATGATTTCGTCCAGCAATTTGAAGAATCGTTTTAACACTTTATGACTCGAAAGCCATCGAACTTCCGTATAATATGGTAGATCGGTGTATTCACATTCTATATCTTCCAGAAATAAAGCAAATTGACGATGATTAAGTCCACGTGCGCGTATATAATTTACAATTTTGGTGACTATTTTTAAAACATGTCCAATATTTAAAACTTTGGAGCACAGTACTTGCTGGTGAATAATACAATGAAAATGTTCAAAATTATTATTACCATGCTGTTTGCATGTTTCTTTTAATCTTGCAACAACTTCTTTATCAATACCGGTCATGGTAGGTGCACCATCAGTTGCAAGACAAACCAACTTTTCCAATGGTAACTTATACTTCTTCAAAACTTCCATAAGTGCATCAAAAATATCAGCTCCAGTGGTTGTATCATGCATAGGAATGATTTCCAAAAGGTCTTCACTTACTTTTAAATTAACATCGCATCCGCGAATAAAAACGGCCAGCTGAGCGACATTTCGAATATCTGTATTTTCATCAATTGCAATAGAGTAGGTTTGAAATGTTGATATTGTTGAATTATGCTGATTTCTCAAATTCTCTGCTATTTCATCAGCTCTGCTAGCTACAGTATTTCGACTTAAACTTACACTTTTAAATTTTTTTATTTGTGCTGGACATAATACTTCCGCCGCTTTAATTAAGCATTCACTAATAAATTCTCCTTCAGTAAATGGTTTCGATCGGCTTACAATTAAATGTGATAATATATAACTAACTTTTAAAGCAGCTGTATTGTCTTCAACAGATTTAGTGAATACACTTTGTTGTTTTTGAAGAATTGATTTTAATTCCGACAATTTGTCTTCACGAAGTTTTGTAACGTATTGGTCATAGTTTGTTTTATGATTTGTGTCATAGTGCCTTTTAAGATTATATTCCTCAGCAACTGAAATAGAGTTTTTACATATCAGGCATAATATTTTATTCTTATTTTGGACACAAAAATATTGCAGTTCCCATTTTTCTTGAAAATTATGATGTTCCTCTTCAATTGATCTTTTCTTACTCATTGTTCTTGAAGTTTGATTATATTTTTGTTAAATAACTTTTTAGTTTAATATGAATAAAAATCAAAATCCACTTTAGAGTTCAGAATATCATTCGCAAACGATTGAGCAAACACTGCACTTTGTGACGACTTGTACAAACATGTGTCGTGTGTCGGATTAGATCGCTCCGCGTTCTATCATGTTTCTGATCGTCTTGTGTTTTTATCTCCGTTCGGCTTTGGCCGCCGCTTTTCATTTGACGCCTCGCCCCAGCGCGCAGCGTCCCAAGCGATCATGCAACTACACGCGAGACCAGCGTCAACCAAAAAGTTCAAACTTTCCAACTTTAAGCGTCAAAGCTTGATATTAACTAACAATAAGTAGAGACAGGTTATTAATCGAATAATCTCTTATAATTAATATTACTGAAAAATGAACTCCAGAGATGAATTGATAAACTTTGAAAATGCAAGTCAATACAATCGCAAGTTAATATAATCTATTCTACACAATACAAACACATTTTTTTATATAAAATTTTATGTGATATAATTAAATTTATTATACTAAATATTATATATTATATAAAAAATTTAATTACAGAAATGAAAAAAATATTTGGGAAAAGTAAAATTGAAAAACTGTTAAATTTAATCTTTCCAATTTCTATTAAATTTAATCTTTTCAATTTCTATTAAAAATAATTTCAAATATTTATTAGTAATTTACATTTTCAGGTTAATTTGACACAAATACTGACATTAACTTGAAAATGTAAAATACTAATAAATATCCAAAATTATTCCTGGGGAAACAGAAATTGGGAAGATTAAACTTTACACGCAGATTTTCAACTTTACTTTTCCTAAGCACTTTTTCATTTCTGTAATTCAATTTTCTTAGATAAAATATTAAGTATAACAAACGTAATCATAATAAAACATAAATCATCACATAAAATCCTACACAAAAAAATTCACTCGTATTATACAAAATAGAGTAATATAATAACTTGCAATTAAACTAATTTACATTTTCAGAATTTTTTAACTCATTTCCAGAATCCATTTTACAATTTTTTTTATATAAATCATAAAAGGTTATTTAGTTAATAACCCATATGTATCCAATTAATATCAAGCTTTGACACTTAAAGTTGAAAAATTTGAACTTTCTTCTGGTTGACGCTGGCGTCACGTGTGGCCACGAAACGCCAGTGTCAAGCATCACATGAAAAGGTACCTTTGCACTTTCCTCCGCACCATCGTCTCCGCAAAGTGTTTGCCCAATCGTAAATGCACATAAATGAGATTTATGTATGTTTGATTTAATTTAATTCTATATTTTTTCTCTTTTTCAATCACTAAATTAAAAATTATTGAAATACAAAATTTAAACTGCATACTGCAACTGCATTAAACTAAACTGCATACAAATAAAAATAAAATTTACTTTAAAATAATTAATTAATATTTTTTTCAAAAAATTTTTAAAAACTCGGCGGGCCGCAACCTATGTATTGGCGGGCCGCATGCGGCCCGCGGGCCGCGTGTTTGACATGCCTGGTTTACATATACCCAGGGTTGGGAAGTAACGCGTTACTTGTAACGCCGTTACCGTTTTTGTTACTTTTTTTGGTAACGCTCGTTACTTTTTTATATCTGTAACGGTAACGGTAACGTCGTTACATTTTTACAGTAACGGTAACGAATTCAGCCGTTACTTTTATCATTACTTTTCCCTATATTTTTTATATCTGTTCAATAGATGCGTGCTGGTCGCGCGCATTATTCTTAATTGGATAAAAATATTCCGATATAGGGCGCTGGAAGTCAATGTCACATGAGAATGCCCTGTTGAAATATCTTGTTGATGCGATGCGTGACCTTTTATTTTGAGATTTAAAAGACTGTAGATAGTCGTCTTCAATACGCAAATACATACAATATGTATAACCTATCTGCTAGATTATAGGTTACGTGCAATAAATGCAATTATAAAATATTTATTTCCATATTTTATAATATATTTTAAATATATGTTTGAAAAATATTCTCTACCTTATATGTATAGGCTGCATTCCGATAGTCACTGCTAGTACTAAAAGTCTAAAAGTCTATAGTGTGTGCGTGTGCGTGTGCGTGTGCGTGTGCGTGTGCGTGTGCGTGTGCGTGTGCGTGTGCGTGTGCGTGTGCGTGTGCGTGTGCGTGTGCGTGTGCGTGTGCGTGTGCGTGTGCGTGTGCGTGTGCGTGTGCGTGTGCGTGTGCGTGTGCGTGTGCGTGTGCGTGTGCGTGTGCGTGTGCGTGTGCGTGTGCGTGTGCGTGTGCGTGTGCGTGTGCGTGTGCGTGTGCGTGTGCGTGTGTGTGTGTGTGTGTGTGTGTGTGTGAAACATGAACTATAGGTTTTCAATACTGGCAGTGAATATTGGAATGCTTATATAACATTAATTTTTAAAAACAAAGTTTATTAAAAATTTTTGACAAAATGACATTTGTGAATTACAATATAAATTCTTATAAAGATAAGTATGTTAAACAAATAAAGATATTAATATAAAAAATTAGAATATAATTATTAGTTGAGTTTAATATAAAAAAGCTTGCTATATATTAGAAACTAGTTTAAAGTTTTAAGTTTTAATATTGATTATTAAATAATGTAATTTTATAATCTAACATTTTACTTTAGCATTTCAAAAAAGTAACGAAAAAAGTAACGAATCGTTACTTTCTAAGTAACGGTAACGGTAACGCGTTACTTTTTAAAATAAGTAACGAGTAACGGTAACGAGTTACTTTTTACAAAAAGTAACGGTAACGGTAACGCGTTACTTTTTTAAAGTAACGTTCTCAACCCTGCATATACCTATATGTTATGACGCAACTATATTATTTTTTATGAAAGCAATTAAATTTTGCAAAACATATTAAAAATAAATAGCATTAATTTATTTACTTATTAATTTCATTGTTAAATTTATCTTTTTCCATAACCTTAATAATTTGATGGAAATTGCGATCTATTTAGCACTAATCTTTGAAGCGTTTAAATGATTAATTAGATGGTTAACTATATAGATTATAATTCTAAGAAAAATTGAATAGTATACATTTATTATTCTATTTTTGTTCAGCACATGATGAATTTAGATTTTGTGCATTTTTTATGCACAGTAATTGTAGACAAACCGTTATTTTTGAAAATATTATCTTTATAATAATTTTTTTTATTATCAAATAGATCTGTCAATCAGAATGTTATAATATTGTCTGATTTCTGAGTCAACTACGACGCATCGTTCCGTAATAACATTGATACGAACGTGTTATGTTACGATTATACAATTTTTGTTGAATAACTGTAACGCCAAAACGATGTATAACAGCTATATCACTTGCGTATAACAAATATTACGTAACAGGTTATTTCCATGTCATATAGCACCTATATATCACAAGAAGAACAATGTTAAATTACATGTAACTTCCATGTTATATTGCCGCTATAAAATGTATTCACTGGGATGTTATTCATCAGAAAACTAAAAATAAGATATATTACTATAATATAAATATTATTAATGTAACAGTTTGACATCGTTGTATATAAGAATTAAAAAGTATTAATAATATTTAAAAAATTCTTAAACTTACACGTAGAGAGAGTGAGGGAGAGAGGGAGAGAGGGAGTAGTTGCCTCTTTTCCATGCCACTACAATTGCAATCATGTATTTTTAATATCAACTTTTTAAAGATTGTTGATATTGTTACATGTTACATAAATTAAATTTAAAATCAGTAATTTTAAAAATTAGATTTATAACACAATACCCCCTACATTGCATTTTGAAATTAAAAAAATGCTAAAATTTTTCTACATGTGTTCTTATCTGGATATATATCGGGAATCAATCTACAAAACTTGTACAACATACTTTGCTGGTAGGTAGCGAAACCAAAGCAACTAAGCTGTTCCGTGTGGAAACATGTTACATTCATCCTAACTATCAAAGTAACACAGTTGCTAACAATGATGTAGCTGTTTGCAAGATTTATGGTACTATTACATTTAATGCTGAGGTTGGTCCAGCCTGTTTACCATTTCGATATGGACAATACTCGTTCGCTAATAATATCGTCACTGCGTTGGGTTAGTATTTGTCAAATATTTTCACGATTCTTGACAGCCTGTGTTAATTTTATTTAATCATTAGGTTGGGGTTTACTGGAATTTGGAGGCTCTAAACCAACTAAACTTCAAAAAGTGGATTTGAACGTAATAACTCGTGAAAAATGTCAAAATTATTATCCCAATGTAGGCAATCAAAATTTGTGTACTTTTACTTCGGGAAAGGATACATGTCAGGTAATAGTACATTGCCCACACAGCAAAATATATAATCTGAGATATAATCAGATATTTTTGTGTATATAATTTTAAATTAAGGAAGCAACCTCATGTAAACGGCCTATTTCTCAAGATTTTTTTTTTGAAAAATGTAACGCGTAGGTTGATTTGAAATTTAAGGTACAATTTATGGATATTACAATGTAAAAAATATATTTTTTTTAACTTTAATTTTTTATAATAACGGTGCAATGGTGGCTTGAAAATGACGTCTGTAAAATGCACTGTGCAGCGTACAGGTCACAAAAATGATCTGAAACAAAAAACCAAAATGGGTTTTTTAGTTTATGCAAAACGTTTTAGGTGATGCAAAAAAGCACAACATGACATTTTTATTTTATTAAAATTTGCAAATTTGTAAAAATCGCGAAGTTTAAAAATAAAGTTTTTTTTAAATAATTGTTAATAACAACGTTTTAAATTAAAAAATCAAAAATCGGAGCATGTCATGTTGTGGTCCACTATTTATAGAATATTTATACCAAATTTCATAAAGATCGAAAAATTAGTTTTTGAGTTACGATGCACGGCGTGTGAAATTTTGTGTTTCGAGAGAAACGTGTTTAAAGTTTGAGTAACAAAATTGTGAAAAAATCGTAATTTATTTTAACTTACCGCAGTTTTTTGCTAATCTGCGATTCCAAGGCCATAGAGCAGATCTTCTATCTGAGTGCTCCGTCCAATTCGACCGTTCACTTTTTGACGAAAATAACATAGAAGAAAGACTCAAATCGGTTTCTACTATTTTTTTTCATATTCTATGGAAAATTTCCTATAAATTTAAGCAAGAAAGAAAATTGCTAAAAAATTGCGATTTACATGAGGTTCCCCCTTTAATTTTAAGATATTTGTAGAATTCTGCAGGACATCATTACTTGATATCACGTATTGTCTATGAAAGAATATCTCTGGAACATTTGGATATAATATGATTGGTATTACAGTTCTTTTATTTAATTTTTTATTTTATGTTTATTTTGAAATACTTTTGCAATCAATAAGATTTATTTAACATATATCTTACAATAAACTTCAGATCATCTTAAAAATAAGAATTAAAGATAAAATTAAACGTAAAAATTAAATATCACATTTGAGATAAAATTATCATGAATTTTTAGTATTTTGAAAATATCTCAGAAATATTTTTAAGATATATTTATAATACTATGCAACAAATATTTAAATATATAAATATCTTCAAGATATCTCTATGATATATTTTATTGTATAGGTGTGTAACAAGTGAGGAAGGTTAGCATATGCTGCATATACTCTATTTTGTCATTAACAGTGCTTCGAATTGTGATCCTTTGAGTGCTTTGAGTCTTCACGAATTGACAAGTTAGCCAAGATTGGGGACGGAATTCATAGACCGATTTTAAGTTCAAGAATCGTCTTGAGTCTAGCCACGAGCAGACTTAAAACTTAATCAATAAAATAACAATATTGACGTCTCAAGATCGTACTTAAGATGGATTTTGAATAAGATTGATCTATGGATTCCGTCCTAGGTTCGCGAAAGCGTCGATAATTCTACGAAAATTACCGTATGCCTGTTGCAAGATGACGTGCATGCGAATTTGGTAATGATATAGCGAAGATATAAAAAATAATCAAATCAAATGTGCAGAAGAAAATCATGCTGGAAAGTTTTTTTATTGCGACTTACGCTTCTATTAAAGAACAAAAACGGTATAATAATGTTAATGTGCTGAAATTAGTGACTTTGCGCACAAAAAGTGACAGAAAAGGGATTACTTTTGACGCATTGATGACAAAAAGAAATAGTTGTTTATGAATTTAAATATTACGATTAAATGTGAAAATTATTCAAGAATCAAAAGTATCCTCAAATTATACATTGTTCTTTTTGTATGTGCCATAGATGGACAGTGGTGGACCTCTTCTATGGCAAGATCCTAAAACGCATAATATTGTGGTGGTTGGTATTACATCTACCGGTTCTGGTTGTGCCTCAAACACTCCTGCTGTCGCGATGTGTTTAGGATATTTTATCAATTGGATAATATACGTAACACCTGGTAAAAAATTAGCAGAAATATGAAAGTTTACCATTGTAAAAGGGGATTGACTTAATATACGTATGTTTATTGGTTTTTTGTATTATAGATGCACAGTATTGTCAAATTGATTGAGCTCTACAGTTAAAAAGATTTATTTTACAACCTTATAAATGTCTGCACCCATGCATAATAAATGTGTAGGTATGTAATAAATATTACATATTATGTGCGTGTGGAATGGAACCAAGAAATGTATTCAAGAAATTTATACAGAAATATTATTTAGCAAGATCAAACATTAATTTGTCAAAAAATTATGTGTCGCTATATATTAATAAATCAAATTAAACAATTTATTATATGTATATTACACTATCATCGAGTAGCAAAAAAATACATTACGAAAAATGTAACGTCTTATTAAAGCAAATTTTGAATTAAGAAGTATCATAAAAACATTGAAATGTTCAACATAGAGTTAATATATATCTCATAGCTATTTATTACTATAT
Source organism: Monomorium pharaonis (assembly GCF_013373865.1). Taxonomy (NCBI): domain Eukaryota; kingdom Metazoa; phylum Arthropoda; class Insecta; order Hymenoptera; family Formicidae; genus Monomorium; species Monomorium pharaonis. The sequence continues at coordinate 23,592,215 of NC_050473.1, read as the reverse complement.
TATTACAATATGTATTAAATTTAATTCATTAAAGTAAAAAATATACACTACTAAAAAAAATAGGGAATACTTTTCGTATACCGAAAATTTACCCACATAGAAATTGACATCCAGTGGATGTCCAGTGGATGTCCAATGGACATCCATTAAACCTCCATAGATCCATGGGACGTCTATGTCCATGGTGGAAGTCAGATGGACGTCCATTAGAGGTCTAGTAAACTTCCTTAGCTCCATTGGAGGTTTACCTCCATGGCGGAAGTTAGGTAGACGTCCATTAGGGATCCAGTAAACTTCCATGGCTCCATTGAAGGATTACCTCCATGGCGGAAGTTAGACAGACGTCCATTAAAGATCCAGTAAACGTCCATGGCTCCATTGGAGGTTTACCTCCATGGTGGAAGTTAGATAGACATCCATTAGGGATCCATTAAACATCCATAGCTCCATTGGATGTTTTCTTCCATAGTGGAAGTTAGATGGATGTCTATTAGGGATCCACTAAACTTCCATAGCTCTATGGAACATTATTTCCATGATGGAAGTTATACAGACGTCCATTAAGGATCCATTAAACTTCCATAGCTCTATGGAACATTTATTTTCATGGTAAAAGTTACCCAGACAACACGCTTGTCAGAATGAAAACTTTAAGAGAACTTTTTTAAGAAAACATTTAGATATCTTGGAAATGATGTCCAAATAGTAACATTTATCAGAGACGTCTACTAAAATAGGTCTTTGAGATATCTCATGGAAGAGTTTCATTTAAGTTTCTTGAAAATGTTATCCTTATGATATCACAGCTAAATGATATCAGCTTAATATCTCATAAAAGATATCACAATGCTGTCCGATTTTTGAGCCGTCCATGCGCGTCGTAGTTGACTCAGAAATCAGACAACACTATAGCATCCTGAATGAGAGATCTATTTGATATTTAAAAAAATTATCATAAAGATAATGTTTTCCAAAATAACGGTTTGTCTACAATTACTGCGCACAAAAAAATGCACAAAATATAAATTTATCATGTACTGAATACAAAAACAGAATAATAAACTATTCAATTTTTCTTAAAATATATGATTTATATAGTTAAAATTATCTAATTAACCATTTGAACGCTTCAAAGTATTAATGCTAAATAGATCGCAATTTCCATCAAATTATTAAGGTTATGGAAAAAGATAAATTTAACAATGAAATTAATAAGTAAATAAATTAATGCTATTTATTTTTAATGTTTTGCAAAATTTAATTGCTTTTATAAAAAATAATATAATTGCGTCAGTTTATAACATATATGTATATGTAGACAATAACAAGTACCCATATCGATGAGTCAAATTGGCATAGCAGATAGAGTACAAGGTTTGTAATCCTAAGGTCCCGGGTTCAAAACCAGAGGCAAGTAAGAATAAAATAAAATAATTTAATTTAAATTTAATTAATTAATAAAAATTTGTCCTAAATTTAGTATGTACTGTTGATAAAAATAATTTAAAAGAAATAAAATTTTTATTTTAAATTTTTATTTTGTCAATCATCCATCGAGGCTCCGTGAAGCCTCTATTAATGATCCACGAAACGTCCGTAAGTCATCCATCGAGGCTCCGTGAAGCCTCTGTTAATGATCCACACAACGTCTAATAGACCTCTTTGACGACCTCTATTGAAGGTCTAATAGACGTCCACAGTGCGGAACTGTGGATTTCTAATGGCTCTATATAGGACGTCTAATGGACGTCCACTGGAAGTTTAAACTTCCATGGCAGACGTCCATTAGACGTCTACTGGAGGTTTCATTTCTATGTGGGTAGACTATTTTCAAACCGCTGGAACTCGGCAAAAAATTATCGCAGAATCAAAACCTAAAAAGCGATTTAAAGCTTGAAACTTCTTTTTTCAAAGGCTTTTTGGCGATTTCAGTTATCTTTCTGTACCTTGCGGTGCGACAAATAATCTTGTTGGGTTCGTTGCCGTCTTAGGAGTAGGAACTCGCGAAAGGAGGCTTTCGTTGGTAGGGTCCTCGAGTCACTGACACACTTGTTTTTGATAATTAAAAAGAGATATTTATTCTCTATAAGTTACGATGCAGTTCTTTTCACTCGCAGTCGGCAAAGGTGCCGTGTCATTTTATTCAGAGGTGATAAGATATGGCGCGCGGGTCTGAGATAGCGCGTTGTATATTCGCTCGAGATGCGTTGCGACTAAGTCCCGAACTCTAAGTTCGTATGCTAATCTCGCGGGCCGTACGTATCGGCTTAATTGACTATGGCTGATGATCCCGCGGCCCGCTGTTCGGCAGTGGCTTAAGTAGTGCCGCGGATTTGGCTTAATAGTGGGGCAATAGGCCCTCCGCATGACCGTATTTGGTCATAACCGCGCGCATCCGGCGCGCGGGAAATATTCGCGAGCTTAGCAACAATTGCTAAAACGCAAATATGCATTTCCGGTGGCATAATCGTTGCTAAGCTGAATTTCGCTAAATTCCATGCGATGTCCGGTGCATTGACCGGCACGATGGCCGACCGGCAGCGCACGAGGCATGTGTCACTTGACACCTCGCGATAACGAGTCTTCCTCGGCGAGCTATTCTAATATCTTTTATAATTTAATTTTAATATTCTATATTATACAATATTATATTATCGGTTGTGAGTGCCTCGCTCACAACATTTCTTTTCACCAACGTTGCACAATGATGAAGCTTGACCCGTTAAAATGAAAAGTTTTAATACGAATTTGCTGCGCTGCATCTCACGTGAAAAAAATCATAGAGAATTTTTGTTACTTACATTTACTTTTATAGCGGGATCTTTTCCCTTTATTTTGAGTGGTTGTTCATTGCTGTACGATTTTTTTTGACCAAGTTATTGAGATTTTAAGAAAAAAATGGTCATTTTGACTTTCATCGCTTGTTACTCGTGAACAGATCAACGTACAGCGCTCAGCAAAAAAGCATTGGAAAACTAAAAGTTTGCACTTTCGAATGCTGTTATTATTTTTTTTACAGATTTACTTATTCTAACAACAAATTGCGTTCAAAGATTACGTAAAAAATCGCATAATTTACGGTTTTCATTTAGTTCAATGTACTGTTATGAAGAAAGATTCACATTGCTAAAGCAAAGTTTTATAGTACGATTACTCCCCAGTAATAAACACTAACGTTCATGGAATAGAACATTTTTATTCCACGTGTTTATTATTTTTGGAATTTCTGAAATTGCTTACAACGTTTTTTCAACAATTTTTCTACATTCTTTTGATCAAGTTACAAAGTCAATCTTACATTTTTTTTTTTAATGACGCTTACCGTCGTTATTAGCGTTATCTAATGTGCACTACGTAGAGAATGCCGGTCAGATTGTGCACATCGTGCGCGCGCGCGCGCGCGCGCGCGTGTGTGTGTGTGTGTGTGTGTGTGTGTGTGTGTGTATTTGTTTCACAGCAAAGGACCCTGCGGTTTGTCACGCGCGCGCTCGCGGTTGTTTCTTGCGACTTCCTAAATGTTGTTTTATGTCGTTTTTTAAACGTATTTCAAATGCATTTAAATGTCTACGCGGCATTCCTTAAAAAATAATTTTTTTTTTAATTTACCCTTGTTACATCTCAATAAACCTCTTTCCCACGCTAGAATTTTTCATCTGTTCTGTAAAAGGACTCACTCAAATATTTATTTCAATCCACTGTCACAGATCACGCAACGCATTTCCACGCGATAAACCCAACTATCAAAACCCTTAAGCCGTTCTAGGCGTCCGTCTTAAGATAACAAACGCAACGATTTAATCATTTCGAGCATTCGTGAATAAAAAATACTTTTTTTAAAAAGAAGAAAGCCCTTTTGCAGAACTAATTAATGCGTATTCATAACAATTTATAATAATAAGACTGAAACCATCTTAATTGCGAAACTAAATATCTTTTTGAATAAGTGGAACAATCCTTATTAAACTTTCACATATTTTGTAACTCGAGATTTAATAAAAATATAACAATAAATCAAAAACGTAATGAATTCACCTCGCATAAGGATAAACATAGATCAACTAAAATAAGCGAATTTTTATTGTAAAATCTATATATTTAAAAACTTTAAAATTTTAACTCTTATTTAAAATCTCATAGAACCGGGAGTAGGGCTTACGCGGAGTCCTGTTTGCCTATCTAATTTAATATAAACAAAGTGATATTGGTTCTCCAAATTTTAAGAAACGATGATTGGTCCTGAGAGGACACTCCCTCACCTATTAGAAAAATATAAAAAGAGTTACCAAAGGCACCAGCGGCAATACCACCAGTGCCAGAAGTGTTAGCAGTAGCCGTTGTAGTTATAACTACAGTTAGAGTCAGTGTAAGGGCCATACTATCGCTTCTTTTCCCTACGACTATTCTTCTACTTGTATCATTTTGTCTGAGTTTAAAATATACGATAACTACTCGGACTGAAATTTGGATCTCTTCTCTTCTGCAATAGAACTTAACTTTATCCTAGGAGTTGCTCGATGGTCGCCGCCAACAGAGTGGTCCCAGTCTTGATTGTCGCTGCCAATAGAGTGGCCCCAGTCTTGACTGTCGCTGACAACGATGTGGCCCACGTCTAAATTCGGCAATTCCTCGGAAATCATCTCTTCCGTCACCTCATTTTTCTCGCCCCTCCTCTCCTTGTCTTCTTTTCCTCTGTCTTTCACCCTCTCTCCTCCTTCTGGCTTCTTTTCCTTGCTCTTCACCTCCTCTTTCCTCCTCTCTCCTTTTATCTTCCTTTCCTTTACCTCTCCTCCTTCCACCTCCGTGACCTTCCTTCTTCTCTCCTCTTCCCTCCTCTCCTTGCTGTCCCGCTGCCTGTCTCCGCTCCCTCTCCTCTTGAATTCTCCTTTTTCATTCTTCTCACCTGTTGATCCCTGCTCTTCTTGTCCCTCCGTCCTCTCCTCCTTTCTGCTTTCCTTCTGCTCTCTCTTCTCTCCACCTTTTCCCGGTCCTTCCTCCTTCTTTATCCATTTTCTCCATCCCCACCAAGTCCATTATACCTTCTCTTATTCCTCTCAATTCTTCTCTTATTTTTCTCAATTCTCCGCTTTCCATCTTCCAATCTTCCACCTTCTTTCCTCTATCTCTTTCCTCTCTGTTTTCCTTGTTCCGCTTCTCGCTTTTCACTTCCTTCTTCACTACCATTTCTTTTCTCATCATCTCGTGTTTTACTTCTCCCTACTCCGTCTCGATGTTCGATTCTTCTCTCCATCTTTCCATTCTCGTTCTCTCAGCCAATCTCCTTCCTCCTCCTCCTATCGATTTATCGAGATCTCGTTCCACTTTTCCATCTTCCTTCTTACTATCTTTTCTCTCTCTCTTCCTGACGGACCACGTGCTTGCGAACGCATACATTTCCAAGCCCGCTACCGCCATCCTTCTCTCCACTCCACTTCCTTCCTTTTTCTTCTTTCCTTTGTCGCCCTCCGCCGTCTTTCTACATCACCAATTTTACCAATCCTCTTCCTCTTTCGATCCTTCCTCCAATCACGCCTCTCCCCTCGTATGTCGATATCTCGCATCCGTCACTCGCTCTTTTTGTCCGCCGCGCCATCTGTTCAGTCCTCTGTACACTCTCTTCTCAGTCTCCACTCTCTATCTCTCTTCTTACTTAACCGCCTTTCTGCTTCCTTCCGTTCCTGCGCCTTGCCCTCTTCTACCAACTCTCTGTCTCTTCACTATCGCCTGCTCCAATTTCTTTCTCCATCTCTCCTGCCTCTCCACCTTCCGTCTCGTGCTTCCCTTCAATGCCCCAGTTATTCTTCCTCCTCTTCCTTCTCCATACACTCTCACTTCCTTCTTCACCTCCTTTCCACTATTTCACCTCTACATAACCACGAGCACTCACTCAACCATCCTTCTCCCTCCGCCATTTTTTTCCCGTCCTAAGGTTCGCGTATAAAATTCGTCATCTCTTCGGCACCGGCTTCCCGGTAACCTTGCCCGCTGGCTATCCCATCCTCCCTCCTGTCAACGCGTCTTAAATTCGCGCAACCAGCCCGTCTACATTTCCAGGTAAATTGTTTCGATACATTTGATTTAAAAAAAAAAGGAGGCGCTTCCAAATCCAGGACGTAACACCCTTTATATCTTCCCTATGTTGAATATTTATTGCATTAAAATTTCAATTTCAGTGAAATTTGGCACAAATGTAGAGGGGGGCAATACACAAATTTAGAAAATTTTAATTGGTGCTCAATAACGGTTTAAAGGGTTAAAAAATCACCTTTTCAAGGTTAAGACGTTAGTTGTGCCCCTTATTAAGAGACACGGTATGTGGGGATCGCTGCCGTAACTCCTCGGGTCAGGTTCCGTGAAAGATAAACCGATAGTGGTTTTAACATAATATATATATTCTTTCAATTTAGTTACAAGACTTGATTAGTCACTTAATTAACCCGCGACAAATATATAATGTCGAGCGACATATGTTCGTCGCTGTACGCTATTCAATAGGTTTGTTTTTTGTTCCTGCACGAAGATTGCAATAGAACTGAACCGAACTGAACTAGTGCAAGTCAGAACTGAGGAGTGTAAGCGCAGGTAAGGAATAAAAAACGTTCTAGTGCAAAGTAAAAATGGCGTCTCATATTATAAATGTAGAAATATTTGATTCATCTGATGAAGATGAAAGTGTTAATGTAATTCCACCATTATGAACATTTTTAATTGAAGATAATAATAGTACGAAATATTTTTTTATATAGGTTAAGTATCATTTATATTGGCATATATACAAAATCTGTTATAACATAAAACTAACTTTTTAGAACATAAAGAAATACAAATGTTATATCCTTTATTTAGATTAGTGAGACGAATAGAACACATAAAAGTGCATAATTATATTGAAAATATTGTGTATAATTATAATAATGCAGATTTCATAATGCACTTCAGATTGTCAAAAGCAATAGCATATGAATTAATACATCGATTCGAAGTATCAGATATATTTACATGTATTACAAGGTAAGTAAATATATTTGTTTAACTGTAGTGTAAGAAAAAAAAGTTAGAAATAATGATTAAATTAAGAAAAGGCTGATTGGAAAGAAGACTATTGTAATTCTTAAAAAGCATTACTGTAACTTTAAATTTTCATACATAGCTTATTTTATATTACTTTTTCAGATTGTGCAAAACATTTAAAAGTAACAGCAGAAAAACATATATTATGTTTTTTATGGTTTGTTGGACATGAAAGTGGATCCTACCGGGATATAGCCGATCGATTTGGAATTGCCATTAGTACCTTGTATCAGATAATTACAAGAGTTACGGATTTTATCATGACTTTGGTACCTAACATAATAAGATATCCAACACCGGAGGAAAAAGAAGAAACTGCAAGTTATTTTCTTCAAAAGAAAGGATTTCCTTATGTCATTGGTATCTACAATTTTATTCGTGTCTTGTTAAAGAATAAATAATTCACAAAAGAAAACGGGCTACGAGAGTCAACTAGTAGTTATTAATGCAATACTTTATTAACAATTAGTAATATCTTTCAAACGATTTAAAGTATACGAACGTTTCAACTCTTTTTGAAGTCTTCTTTAGCGTATATCATCTTATAACTAAATTATTCTCATGCCCTCAGTCAAAATATATATATAATTTAATACATATTATGATTTTGACTGAAGACATGAGAATAATTTAGTTATAAAATGATATACCCTGAAAAAGACTCCAAAGAGAGTTGAAACGTTTGTATATGTTGTACCCCTCGTTGTGAGTACGATTTGGGATCGCTGCCAGAGATCTCGCGGGGAAGGTATTTGGTCACTTTACACCGTTAGTTGTATTGAACACTTTTATTCTTGTATTCAGTTACAATAGTTAGATCGCGACCCCGCAAGGCAGAGTGTCGCGTCTATTAGCTCGTTGTCCACGACCCCGCAAGGCAGAGTGTCGCGTCTATTAGCTCGTTGTCCACGACCCCGCAAGGCAGAGCGTCGTGGTTGTGTGTTTACAATAAGTTATCTCGGCGATACACGACCCCGCAAAGCAGAGTGTCGTGTGTAGTCTTAGTTTGTCTACTTCGGATTGACCCGATCCTCACCTTCTTTCGCCGGTTTATATATCCGATAATTCGGTAGTTGGATTGAAAGAAGGGGAGGATTGCGTGAGGGCGTAAATCGGTCAGTATTCCAAATTATTGCTTAGACAGCAAGTGCTGTCTAAGGAGCATTGCGCTAATTGTCGAGCGGATTGCGCGAAACCTCGCGCGATGCGCTCGATGCTGACTGCAGCTGACCGACTTACGTCATCGTGTTATTGACACCTTATCGTTATGAGTGTGTCACTCATAACATATACTTTAAATTGTTTGAAAGATACTAATTGTTAATAAAGTGTTGCATTAATACCTAGTTTACTCTCATAGCCTGTTTTTTTTTGTAAATTATTTATTGTTTAAAATATTGAGAGTTCTTTATTGTTAAGAATTATTCTTGTATTATTAATCTTGTTAAAAATGTTTTATTTATATGTTCTTATTTAGGTGCCATAGATGGATCTCATGTTAGAATTGACAAACCGATTGAAGATGCCGATTCTTATATTAACCGCAAGCAATATTTTTCATTGCATATCCAAGGGACGGTTAATCACAATTTGAAATTTTTTGATATTTTTATTGGATACTCAGGCTCAGTTCATGATGCCAGAGTATTCAAAAATTCATCAATATATAACGACTTACATGAACTATGCAGAGGAGGTTTGTTGAAACTGAAAAATAAGCGAGAAGTGACAAAGCTAAAAAGTATTTAATATTTCAATGTTATCAATATTGTTCCAGATAAATACGTTTTATTGGGAGATAGCGCATATTCTTGTTTATTTCAAGTAATTGTTCCATATAAAGACAATGGACATTTAACACAAAAACAAAAAATTTTTAACCAAAAATTAAATTCGTGCAGAGTCATCATTGAAAATGCATTTGGCATTTTAAAGCAGCGGTTTCGTCAAGTTTAAGTTAAGAGATATACCACGTATGGTACGTGTTATACACGCTTGTTGCGTTCTACACAATATAGCTGACATAGACGATTTAAAATTGTTTGAAATACCTGCACGATGAGCAGCCAGATATAGAAGCACAAAATCAATATATGTATAATGATGAAGCAGAAACAGAATATGAAACAGGCATAGATAAACGAAATGACATATGTAATGAAATAACTTGTTAAAAAATAAAGGATATAATAGTATCTTCATAAGTATTTTCGTTTTTGGACATGTATCACAATATTTCTGCCACATATATATAACTATTAGTTCGGAAAGTTTGTTTCAAATTTTAGAACGAAAGCATCATGTAGCTTCCTGAAAGATGGTTCAAGGCCTTTGAACAAAACTGCATATTTGTTTCAATAAAATGTCTTTTCGTATAAAATACCTTGGCGGAAAAATTTCTACAAAATTGTAAAAAACTACAAAAATTTACAAGTGTTCTAATTCTAAAATTTTTTTCTACAGAAAAATGCTAGAATTGGAACACTTGTAAATTTTTGTAGTTTTTTAGAATTTCGTAGAAAATTTTTCCGCCAGAGTATTGCGCTCTAAATTTATGTAAAATTAAAAGCAAACATTTAAAAAAAAAAAAAAAAAAAAAAAAACGGAAAAAGTTATAAAAATAAAAATAAAAAAATTAAAACAAACATTTTAAACCTAATACATATGTTGCAAATATAATATGTATATAAAACATAATTCTGCAATAAATATAAATCGCACAAAATATAAATAAATTGCACTAAATCGCATTACATATATAATACGTGCGATGTACGCATAGAACTATCCTACATTTTTTCGTGAAACAAAATAAAAAGAATTCTAAGATCAGTCTCTTGTTCATTTCCCCTTGGAAAATACTGAAGCAACTTTCCTTGGTATTTTTTTCGGATTTTTTGTGTGGGCAATTTTGACGAAGTTGTGAAACGTTGGACTTTATTTATCGCGATCTTTTGATGTTGGTGGCTTGTACTTTTCGAAAATACTGTGCTTATCTTATTTATATTTTAATGATTCTTTTTTGACATTTGTATCAATTCTCGCAAAATGTTATTGCGCTGCTCTCGCAATGTATTGGTCTTAATGGATTGCTCATACGTCTTTTCCATGTATTCTTCATATACCTTTCTAATTTTTTGTTGCTCTTCTAATATTTGTCGTACTGTATTGCGAGTGTCACTTTCTTTATGTATCTCATTGGATAATTTTTCCATATTTTCTTTTAACGTGTCCAACACACGTGCTGTTGTGCCTTTTTTTGTATAGCCTTTGTTTGTGAATATCTGTATGTTAAAATTATTATTATAAATATTATTATAAAGTAAATATTATTATTATATTTTCTATATAATGTAAGCGATTTGCGAGGAATCGAGTTCACTCCACTCGATCGTGTTGTCAACGAGGCAGCGTGTCTTCTCATGTTGCCTATTATTATTACATATTATTGTTCGTCGAGCGGTATCGTGCTTGCCTCGTGACGGAGGAGGTACCGTTGAGCGGATTCTACCCCGCTACGGGGAGGCAAGCCGAGATTCGACAAGGATGTGAGAACTCTCGGGATTGGTCCCGAGGCGAACGATCGGGGATCCCGAAAAAGGTATATAGAGACCGGGAATGAAAGCGCGGCTCGCTCGCTCGTACGGAGAAAAAAAAATAAAGATATTAACAACAGCAGTGTGTTCTTCGTATTAATACTATCCATGCCTGACGCGATTATTCTTGAGCATCCGCTAACAGCATCAGAAGTGAGATTCATTCACGTGGCCTTTGAGAACACATTCTGACCGGTGAGCGTTTTTGATCGTCGAAGTGTCGATGTGTTGCCGCTGAAAACCGTCGTGGCCCGGTGTCGGCGCGGGGTGTCTGTGGTGAGGCGTGTGGATCGGGTGGCGAGTGAGGCCCTCGAACGCCGAGAGCCGGCAGGAGCACTGACCGTGAGACGATTTTTATAAGTGAAGTGCGGACGAGTGACGATGAGGCTGGCGGGTGATAGCGAGTTCACCGTGGCCGAGCTGAAGGAGGTCCTTCGCGAGAAAGGGCAGTCAACGACGGGAAAGAAGGCGGAACTTAAGCAAAGAGTGGCCGACCTTGGTCCGGAGATCTGGACGACGCTGGTTGAGCGTCAGACAAGGCGCCGGGCTGAGTTGCAGGAGTGGGCCGATGCGAATTTGGATGAGGCGGAGGAGGCAGGAGGCCGATCGAATGGCGAGGTGCCGGATCGGGTGGATCCGCGAGAGAAGGTCGAGCCGGAAGAAAGTCGGGACGCGATCCAGGCAGAACTGAGAATTCTGCGTCAAGAGAAGGAGCTCCTGGAGAGAGAGCGACAGTTCCTGAAACGGGAATTAGAGTTGACCCGCAACGCGCCGGCATCGTCGGTGAGCATGACCGCGTCCACAGTAGATGTGATTAGAGGCATTAAAAAATTATTTCCTGAGTTCGACGCTGCGGAAAATACATTTTGGAGATGGAGACAGCAGCTCGAAACGTTGAGACGCATGTATCATTTGGACGACGATGCAACCAGACTTCTGATTGCAAGCTCCCGCTTGAGGCATCGAGCCTTATCGTGGTTCCATTCGAAGTCGGAGTATATGACGCTAAATATTGAGGACCTGCTGACCGAAATGGCGAGGATGTTTGACTTGCGCCCGGGAAAATTGGCGCTAAGAAGAGAGTTTGAAGCTCGTATATGGAAGAGCGATGAGCCGTTTTGTAGTTATTATTACGAGAAGGTCATTCTCGTGAATCGAGTGCCCATTGGTGAGGACGAGCTACTGGACTACCTCATCGAGGAGGTGACGGATCGGCGTTTGCAGAGCCAGGCGCGCCTTACTAATTTTCAGTCGGACGCCGAGATGCTAAAAGCATTCGAGAACATCTCATTGGAGGCGAAAAGGAGTAACGATGGCCGGCCGCGGAGCGGCGGAGCGGGGACGTTTGGCGGGAAGAATGTGGGAACGAGAGCGAGGGCGTTTGGCGCTGGAGGAACCGAGACGGCGGTGAGCGCGGTTGGCGGATGGCGAGCGGTGGGATCCGCGACGGCTGGAGACGGACGGCGGGGAGGCGAGCCTGCTATGTATGCGGATCCGCGGAGCACCTGGCGAGAGGGTGCCCAAGGCGGTCGGTGCCGTCGATGGGGACGGCTCAGAGAACGGCGCAGGCGACATCCACCAACCTGGTGCAGCCGGCGGAGTTGCAGAGGCCATACACGGTCACGGTGAAATTGTTAGTCAGGGATCGGTATGAGGATCTTTGTCATTATGTAATTGAGGAGTAGGAATACTAGGCTGGTTCTAACCCGGAAACTCTAAGAGGGGTGCGGGGGGGGAACTTGTGGGCGCGGGGGGTGTTACGGCGGGGAGGGGTGACGTCACTCGGGGGCTCCGGGAAGAACCGCTTATCAGAAGTAAACTGATATCCGACGTAAACTATTTTGCGGTTTTTTGAAATACTTGATATGTTTTTTATAAGGAGGTATCAAAAAATACCGCTTTCTACCCCCCCTTATGTCGCGGGAAAAAGATCGCGACACGCGTTCTCTCTCTCACTCCCATTGCGCGCTCTCGCTCCCACCCATAGGATACTATCCTGTTACTCAGGATGTTTTTATTAGGGGGTATCAAAAAATTTCACTCTCTACCTCATTCCCCCTCATACTATGTCGGTTTTGGTTACGCGAGAAAAGAGCGGTGGGATTCTCTACTGCTGTAAATTTGGCAACGTTGCAATAAGCGTTTCATACGTTGAACATGTTTTCACGTGATTGGCTCTAGATGATCACGTGATTTAAACGTCGGCAACGTTGTAATTTTGTCGAGGGTATTCCAGTTAAGACAAAGAATTAGAAAATTTGTGGAGGGGTGTACAATATAAAAAAAGAGTTCTGACAACGGTACCACATCACTTGCGTGTTACAAGACGGACAGCAAAACTTCTCAACAACGTTGCTCCTTAGTCGGTGGAAGACAGACTTCAAAAGCTTCCCGAAACGTACAGCATGAACTATTACGTTCCGATCCAACAGAACGAGACGTACGATAAACCGTAAGTATTTTATAATTAAATTAAAACTTCCTATATATTTAAATCTTATATTTTTCTATAGCGAGCTATATTCTTTTTACAGAGCATTATCGCAGTCGCGTTATATTCCACGCATCTTGGGTAGGAGATACGCCTTGACTGCCACAGCATACAAATACTTAGATATTGGAATCGGCGTGGGACCTATATCCTATGTGGAAATACTGCTTGGCGACAACAAGGGCAATCAGATAATTTTGCCATATGCAACATGAAAAACGTTTATAGATCGACGGGTGGATATTGAACGATTTGTGCAGTCAACTTTATTTGACTGCACAACGATTTGTGCAGTATCTTCAAGATTTGCAGTTTGCAATCTGATTATAAAACTTGTAAAAATGCGCGATGAAAATATTATAAAGTTGGTGTTGCATGATAATTACATGTACATAAAGCCGTCAACCTTACTGTTCCTATACGAACTTGAAGATTGTGTTGATTATGTATGTCATCAATTAGATCAACATACGTACAGCGTGAGCGATAAATATAAGAAGTTTATTACTATTTTGCGTCAAAATCATGTCACTAATAAAAGCGACGCTATAAAGTTATTACGCGAAAAATATGATAAAACATGTCTCGTAGAGTGCGAGCTAATTGCTTACGCTTTCGATAATATTATATATGATGCTTTATATGACAAGTAAAATGTATAATAAAATTATTAAAAAACCAGTCTTGTAGACTGAGCTAATTACTTGCGTTATGAATCATATTGTACATTATGCTTTATATATAACAAATAAATATGCGAAAAAAAATTATATTGTTAGAATTATTTTTTCCTGCATATAGTTTTAACTTAAAAAATTATTGTATAAATAAAACGAGATGGGAAAAAAAGAAAAGTACGTGAGGATGAAAGAATGTAAAAATGGATACGATATATATATTTATTTTTTATTGTTAGACCACCAATTAAACAGTTTAAATATATTTTGTAAAGCGCAGTTGTTCACATAATTCTGACATCGTAAAATGTACATAATGTCCAGCTTGTTTAGAGGTTCTATGTCTTCGTAATGCGTCTCAATATTCTCGACGTAAGCTTCCTGTCTCGCCTCGTCCAGAAGCAAATCACGCAACCATTCTCGTTTCTCACATCCCTTGACGTACACGAGAATTTCATCATCGGTTGCAGTTGTACCCACCACCGCCTTTGTAATTAAATCTCTAGCCATGCTGTGCGGAATTAATCCATCCTCCCATGATATTCCATGATAATTCACTTTCAACCATGCCACCTGACGTCTTTCTGCCTTGGTAAAGTATTCCCATGGATAAGTGGGTGTAAACAAGTAGTGGGTGAGTTGAAATCCATCTTTGAGAGAGGCAAATTCCTTAACGATAAATTTTCCTTAAATGATAAAACCTTGCAGGTCTACAAACGTTGGTACAGGCATGACAGCTGTCGTTGAGAATACTGTGATCCGCCTCGACGCGTTATAAATTTTTATATCATCTTGATATTGTTTTGGAGAAAAGTGGCGCCGCACTTAGGTGATTTTGCGCACAACATTGGTCAACGGGTTGTACTGTATCACACGATCGTGTATGATGAGACAGTACACGGTGGTATTCGTCGACACATTCTCTTTGCACTCAAATTCTATGCGCACGTCCACGGTAGCGCTCTTGACCGATTCGTTCTGTCGAGAGTAGTCGATGATTACGAACGGACCGTTAAGTAGAAAAGTTGAAGTGGTGAGGTTCGGCTCGAGATACTCGTATCCATAATAACCCTTGCAGAAACGTGCGTACATGTCGTACAGAATCGCCCATTTATTTTTATCGAAATCCAAGTTCATATTGTCGTACGGATAACATTCCGAGTTCAGATACAGCTTCACGTTTGTCAATTTGCAATGATCGAATCGGCTTGGGTCCTCGGACACAATGTTTTTTCGACCCGTCTGCAGAACAAAGATGACGTATCGCGGCTTCTCAAGCTGAGTAGCGGTCTTGATGGCCCACGAATGCTTAGTTGTTTGCTGCAATAGCGGAAACTCGTACAGATCCCACGAACAAAAAGCCATGCTAAGTACCATCCGCTCTCCAAAGTACGCAGCATCGACAACTTATGCATCTCGTTCAGCAGCACGTGAGGCATGCGCCATTGTATCTTGAATATATCAATCGTGGGTTCCAACTCCGAACTTCCCATCAGACTGTTGTTATCGTTACGCGCACGTATTAAAATTAATTCGTGACGAGCGTTGATCACCACGCGTCTGTAATCCTCGCAGAATCTTAACAACATGTTGAGTGGTACGCAAAAATTAAAGTATCCATTCACGTCCCAGCCGGAAATCCAGCCGGCGTTTCTCAGAATCACGTTTTTGTTTGACGACACCGTTGCATAGTTTTTCAGTGTGCTGGTTATTCCAACATTTCTGTTGCGATCAATTTCTACACCGTCAAGCTCATATCGAATCTCATCGAACATAAACGCGACACAATTATTTCCCAATACCACCGAAAAGCCCTCGGCTGGTTTCTTTAACGTCACTTTTCCCTCGATGTACAGAAAACTTTCGAATGGCAACGTGTACAGATCCTGTTGCTGTATGGGTATTCGTATCTCATCGCTGTACCCGAACGTTGTGTTAGCAAACGGATTGTACGAGTCTCGTACAATTGTATGAGTCTCAATTGAACGATTGTATGAGTCTCGATCTTGACAACGCGATCGTCGAAGATTGGCTCATCCCCAACGTTTAAAATGTCAGTCATCGTTATCAAACGTTTCGCACCGCGAATCCCAGAGATTGTAAAAATTTAACGTTCGACGCGTTGAGCTTCTTTTTCTCGGGATAGCAGGACGATTGAATATTATTAAACGTCGTCGCAAGAGTATCGGATGACTGTTGGAACGTCGGCACTGGTGTGGAGATAACGTTATCTTTCGCGCGCTGTGATGTGTTTAGCACGAGCATCTCACATTCACGTTATTGTTGCAACCGTCGTCGCACGTGCAGTCTGATGGTGATTTCTTCTCCTCGAAAATCAAGTAATCGTCCGTTCTGATCGACGGCGCGTATTGTCAGATCCGTAATGCACTGCACGATGATTGGCAGATAAATGATCTGCGCAGGCCTTTCCGGTATCTTATATCCTGATGGCACGCTCGGTGAAAACTCATGTATCGTGTGTATACTCTTATTGTTGCTGTACGCGCCCGCGGTCACGTTGCATTCAACGCGAATAATGTTCACGTTTATTATGTTGATCGACGCGTTCGATTCGTGCCATTTTCGCGGTAGCAATACACCACGCTTCGGTGAGAATCCCAGAAGCGATCCTATGTTGTTGGGTTTACCAAAATGTATTCTGTAGGCGCATTTAATCTCACATCTCATCGTATTGTAGTTGGCGCGAAGCGTTATCGAATACTCCCCGTCATCATCATCATCATCGTTGTCCCCACGCGTGACGTCACCAGAACGACTTTCGTCGTGTTGCGGACGTTTTCGCGAAATTGCGCGTTTTAAAAATTCGTTTATAGCTCGCAGTTTGTACGATCCCTCGGGAATCGTAATTTCTGTGTTATCTTCGTCAAAGTAAAACGTATTGTTTGAGGCATTCACGTTCGATATCGTGTTATAGGTTTCAAAAATTGCTAGACCGAGCTTGTAGTCATCGTCGCTCAAATCTATAGCCGGAGAATAGTGTGCCGCGAAAACGCTGTTCTTGCCGCTCAGGGCACAATGTCCCATAAACGTCAGCGACATGATGGTGGTGAAATACTGAGTCTTTGCGGTATTAGTTCAGCTTTTTAAATTCACACGCGTTGGAGAAACTGCAGGCAGAGTTGTCCACAAATGCTCTGATCGTACGTTTGATAGAACGTTCGATTGTACTCGATCGTTGTCACTCCGTCCCCAAAATAATGCACTAGTTCTCTAGGCGGTCGAAGATTGCCGAAACTGTCGAAATACGCGACGCGGTTACCCCTCTTTGCGTACGTCACCCAGTGAGTACCGGGGCCTGCCGTATCGTCCAAATTTACGATACTACTCTCGTTTAGACGTACACCACTTGTCGGTAACGCATTACGCATGAAAACACCTCTGAAATATGGAATACGCGCGCGTTTTGCCAGTTGCATCAATTGTACGTTCGTTGTCGCACCTGCGAGTAATGTTAATGTTTCTTTGACGTTTTTTTTTTCTTTTGTAAACCTTTTCCATGTTTGTACGGGGCGAGATACAGTCCTCGTCCACGTTTGTACGAGGCGAGATATAAGCTGTGACCTTCCATCGCGCGATTGTGACGCTGTAACTCCTCGAGCTGACGTCGCGCGGCTTTGTTGTCGTTCACAGCCTTTGCCACACCAGCCGCTCCACCAATCAAGGAATCAAGGATCCGAGTGCACCCAATATTGGTAAAATCGGTAATGCACCGCCTCATTTTGCAGTCTGAAGTATACGTTTTTTTTTCGTCAATTTTTTCGTTGAATTCTTTTTCATACCCATACCGATCTTCGTCTTGGCTTTCATGGCTGCCCAGACAGCAGCAGTTGCTGCTCTTTCCCCGACAGGCGAATCTTTCGCGATTACTCGTTTTAGCACTTTGTCCGCGAGTATCTTGTCCGCCGCGTGTCTGTCGGCGAGCTCGTTGCTCTGGGAGTACGCAATGTCGTGTTCGCGACACGCCGCGTCGAGCGGATTTATCTTGGTCACCTCTGGCCAATTGCTTTTTCAGCCGAGTACCCAGACCGCAAAACTAGTAACCGGGAATATGTAATTCGAAAGGAAGAGCGTTTATCGTGCGATTCAGCAGTTGACCACAGCCATGTTTTACCGTTGCGACAGCTGGCATTCGACACAATTTTTGATCAACGGCGCGGGTCCGTCGATGTGCGTCCGCTGCCACGGTTGATTGTAATGTTCGTAGCAACGACGATAACTTTGAATCTCTGGATCAGCCCTTATATGTTCCGGAAGCCTGTCCCACACGTGTTCGATATAGTTGCCACACACGCGTAGCAAAATAGGTTTCGGCACAAATTGTAACTGCTCGGCGCTCAATTCGAGTACATCGGAGGGATGTGACAGTATGAGATACATGTTTGATACTGAGCACAGCGCGATGTTACGTGCCTATAAATAGTCCCATATCGCGGCATGTTTCGTTCTGAATAAAGAAAAAATATAAGAAAGATGTTAAACATACGTAAAATGGTTATACATATGTACATAAAAACGGTTATACATATACGTAAAGATGTTTAAAACAAACGTGAAATGAATGTGAAAGGTATGTGAACGAACGTGAAACGAACTTGAGAAGTACGTGAACGAACGTATGAAGTACGTGAACGAACGTGAAACGAACATAAGAAGTACGTAAACGAACGTGGAAAGTACATGAACAAACGTGAAACGAACGTGGAAAGTATGTGAACGAACGTAAGAAGTACATGAACGAACGTTACAAGTATGTTAAAACGTTAATAACGTGAATAAAACGTTGAGTCGTTGCTAACTCTTTTAAACGCATGTAGTAATACATTAATTTTATACAATAAAAAACATTATGCATGTTAATTTACGTTGAATTATATTAATTTAATATTAATTTAGCAATTGTCTTTAATAGGATCGCCCATTAGTACGCACGGTGATAAACTGCATCACGCCCGACTATTGATAAACACAGCGATCACGCCCAGCCATTACAAGGTATAGCGTCACGCCCGCGCGGCCATTGATACACGCTGCGACGAGCTTATCTTCCTTCTTTGCGCGGCCATTGATACGTGCCGCGACGAGCTTATCTTCTTTCTTTGCGCTTTCTCTATCCGTACGCTGCATTCACACACACGCACACATACTCATATACAGCATACGCTGCACTCACTCGCCTATAAATAGGGCGTTCGATTCCACCATACAGTCAGATTCCGAAAACATGAGATTCGTGCGACAGCCGTTGACGATATGCGTTACGAATTACGATGATAAGTTACGACTAATGGGGGATGACGGAGAGAGGCGCAAGCATGGCGCGATGCTGCCTACTACCATACGTGCGATTATTTGTGGCCCATCGAATTGCGGTAAAACCAACATTATGATAAACTTGTTGGAATGTCCGCACGGTGTACGTTTCGAGAACGTGTACGTGTACTCGAAATCTTTGCAACAGCCGAAATATCGGTATTTGGAGAATTTGTTAAGATCGATGAATGAAATTAACTATTTTACGTTCTCCAATAACTGTGACGTCATTCCGCCGAGTGAAGCGCGTCCAAACTCAATTTTCATCTTCGACGATATTGCGTGCGACAAGCAGAATGCCGTGAGAGAGTATTTTGCGATAGGTCGGCACTCGAACGTCGACTGCTTTATCTTTGTCAGTCGTACGCGAGAATACCTAAACATCTTATACGCGACAACGCAAACCTGCTGATCCTGTTTAAACAGGATGGTACCAACCTGAAGTATGTGTACAACGATCATGTTAACACCGATATGTCGTACGATGATTTTTGTACGTTATGTCACGATTGTTGGCAGCGTGATTATGGATTCCTAGTAATAGACAAGGATAGCTCACTTACTAACGGACGATACAGAAGAGGATTTAACGAGTTCGCGGTGCTGTGGAGCGATTAGTCGTCATCGATACTTCGTTGGGGATAAAACATGAGCGATCGACGCTCTCTGTTGACATGAACAGCGATATGCGCGAGCGCGAGAAAATCGCGAAGGAGATTGAGAAAACGAGCGAATCGATTCGTAAGAAACATCGCGCTTTGAAGACCGGTAGAATCGAGGAGATTATCGCGGCGAAGAGACACTTCGAGCCGCTCATCGAGCCGCTGCAAAAGATCGTCGATAATTCCGGCGTCCGCGTGATAAAGGAAGAACCGCGTGTCGATGACATAGGCATCGAAACATCGTTCATCCAGAAGAATGTGATACAAAATAAGAGAAAACGAAAAGACAGTTCAGTGGACCATGCATTAAATGAATCGAACAAATGGATGCGATATATGTCAAACGAGGCAATGAATTTACCGTCGCCGTCGGTGCAGCATACGTTAAACGATGCAATGAATATACCGTCGCCGTCGGTGCAGCGTACGTCCAACGACGCGATAGATCCGTCAGCGATAACGTCCACACCGCGTACGATAGCTGTACAATCAACGATTGAAGCTCCAAAATCGTTAAACTAGGCTCTTGAGACTGTTTTTGAATCTGCCGACGATTCGTTTGCGACAATCGTTCAAAATCGATTACAAACGTCAGAAGGTCTAGAAACGTTATCCCAGCACTTGGGGTCGCTGGGTCAAAAGTACATCGGAGATTTCCTCAGCGGTCGTGGTGAAAAAGAGAAAATTATGGATACCGTGTACGGTGTTCGTTTAGAGAAGGATGGTATGATGGTAGGTAATAAAACGTTTGACGTCAACAGTAGTGATCACAATTATGTGATAATTATATCGGTGATGTAAAATACGTTGGTACACATGATCTTTACGAACTAATCTTTAAACAATATCCCAATGATTCAGTCTACACGGAAAACGATAAACGAAAGTACAAAAATATATTGTTAGCTACAAACGCGCATAAACGTAATTACGTTACACACGGCCGATTATTAGCCAATAAGGGATACAAGTATAAATACATAATTGCACCGTTATTAAGATATGATTTTACGAGCGGAATGGGATTACCTCACGCTATGACACTAAACGATTGTAGGGATAAGTATGAATGTTATCACGCACGTGGCGTAATTAGATTAAGATCGTGTGAGGGATCGTCGCACGGAAGTCCCTACGACTTCCGTGTGTTACCGGGGTAAATAACAGGACGCTGGAGTCAACGGTAATAACGTTTATTAGAACGGAGTAAAGATATTACGGAGCACGCCGGTAAGGCGTGTAGCGGAGCGCGAGACCAATGGCGGACTGTCTTCCCGCCGGAAGAAGAAGAAGGACCCACAGCGCCACGACGGCACGGGTCATGCGTAACATAGATGCGCGTAGCTAGTCGCCACACACTCCCCCCCGAGTGTTAACGATGGAGAGAATGTTTACAATAGGCACTTAAGTGACTATAAATAATATCACAATTCGTTGCGGTAGGAACAATCTTTTATAAGTTAACGCTGCTTACAACTATGTAGTATACGCAGGTTGAATGCGATTGCAAAACGAAGAGGTATAAAATTTCTTAAACGTAACGCTGCTTAGAACTAGAGGGTAGACGCAACTTGAGTACGAAAGGTACTAGAAAATAGAAATTCTTTAAACGTAACGCTGCTTAGAACTAATGAGTAGGCGCAGACTAGACGGAACAATAAAGAATACTAATTGATAAAAA
Organism: Monomorium pharaonis; assembly: GCF_013373865.1. Lineage (NCBI taxonomy): Eukaryota > Metazoa > Arthropoda > Insecta > Hymenoptera > Formicidae > Monomorium > Monomorium pharaonis. The sequence goes on along the minus strand of NC_050473.1, from coordinate 23,570,709 downwards.
AACAAAACGCTTAAGATTAATACAAAAATGTGGATTTAAAACTAGCGCACGCAAGACTATATAATTAGTGACGGAATTCTCACAGTCTTTAATGTTACAACTTGAATTGCACTTTTTTCTTTGGACCGGAGTACGTTTTAAGAGATCCTTGAGGAGGATTTACAGAGATCGGAGTCTTATCCGCTTGCTCGGACGATGACGGAACCTTAACTAACGGAGGATCGTCTGAATCGCCGGGTAAGAGGTGCGCGGGTTTAAGACGTTCAACGGAAATTGACACAGGTCTGCCGTTGACCTCAATAGAAAAAACTTTGTCGGTGGTACGTTTGAGCACCTTGTAGGGGCCGGAGTACGATCGCTCCAAGGGCTTCTTAACGTTGTCCTTGCGTAAGAAAACGTGAGAACAGGAAAATAGATCCTTAAAAACAAATGCGCGTTTTTTATAATGATGCGCGACCGGAACTGGCTTCACCCGACGCATGTGCTGCCGAAAATCCTCGACAAAGATCTGAGGATCCGGAGAGAAATCCTCCTGGAGAAAGAATTCACCAGGGATTCTTAAGACGGTGCCGTAGAGAAACTCGGTAGGCGAGACTTTGGTGTCGAGACGTACGTGCGTACGTAAACCAAGTAGAACGGTCGGGAGAACCTTAGTCCAATCGGGAGAGTCATGGCACATAATGGCCGCCTTCAATGAACGATGCCAACGTTCGACCATACCGTTAGACGCAGGGTGATATGCCGTAGTGCGAATCCGTCTGCAACCTATGAATTTGAGCAGGGCCGAAAAGAGTTGCGACTCGAACTGAGTGCCTTGATCAGTCGTAAGTATACGAGGTGCACCGAATCGAGCGATCCAATTCTCATAAAACACTTTAGCCACCGTTTGAGCAGTAATATCTGCGATAGGAATCGCTTCTGGCCAGCGAGAGAAACGGTCGATCATGGTCAGGCAATACGTGAAACCGTTACTGGGCTGCAAAGGTCCGACGATATCTAAATGAATATGATCAAAGCGCCCGTCTGGCGCGGTAAACTGCGCGGGCTCGAGCTTGACATGTCGGGAAACCTTGCTTTGTTGGCAATCAATGCACTTGCTTGCCCAATCTGTAACGTCATGAGAAAGGTTAGGCCAAATGTAACGTTGTCGGATGACACGATCAGTAACTTTCGCGCTAGGATGCGCGGGGTTATGGAAAAGGTCGAAGACCTGTCTTCTTAGAGATACCGGAATGTAGGGCCGTATCGAGTTCCCTGACAATTCGCAGTAGAGCTCCGTGTTAGAAGTTCCCCAAATTAATTTTTTAAACTTCAAAGAAGAAGAGTTGGAGGCCAGCAAATGCTTAAGCTCCTCGTCCTCTCTTTGCTGAGCGGCAAGGTCGACCAACTCGATCTCAACTGGGAGGCGGAGAGCTCGATTCGAGAAAGGCTGTCGGCAACGACGTTGTCCGAACCTGCAAGATATTCAAACGCTGTAGTGAACTGAGCTATAAATGACAGCTGTCGAGCTTGCCTCGGAGAAGCCTTATCAGCACGCTGATTAAAGGCATAAACAAGAGGTTTATGGTCCGTAAGGACTTTGAAAATGCGACCTTCGAGGAAGTGCCGGAAAAATTTAATGGACTCATAGATAGCAGTAAGTTCGCGATCATACGCGCTGTAATTCCTTTGGGCGGGCGTAAATTTACGTGAAAAGAAAGCCAGAGGCTTCCAACCCTCAGGAAATTTTTGCTCGAGGACGGCCCCCATCGAAAAATCCGAAGCATCCGAAACAAGACGAGTTTCTGCCGAAGCGGAAGGGTGAGCCAACAACGCGGCGTTAGCCAGGTCAGATTTTGTTGTAGCAAACGCGGTTTCAGCCTCGGGAGTCCAAGAAATTTCACGTTTGTCGTTCTTACACGAATCGGTAAGATAGACATGTAAAGGTGCCTGCACACGGGCAGCATGTGGAAGACTACGTCTGTAAAAATTTACTGCACCGAGAAAACGGCGTAAGTCCGCCACGGTATGCGGTTTCGGAAAGTTGCTGATTGCAGCAACTTTTTCCGAGGAAGGCTTGATGCCATCTTTATTAACGAGATGTCCGAGAAACGTAATTTCCGGCACGCCAAGAATGCATTTCGACGGGTTGATTACTAACCCGAATTCTTTGAGTTTTTGCAAGACAATGCGTAGATGCTCCCTATGCTCCTCTTCGGAGGAGGAGGCGATAAGGATATCATCTATGTATACAAAAGCAAAGTCCAAGTCTCTCAGCGCGTGATGGATATACCGCTGGAATGTTTGAGCGGCATTCCGCAAACCGAGTCATGCAAACGAACTCGAATAAACCGAACGGGGTTATCACCGCCGTTTTCGGAATGTCAGCCTCGGCCACCGGGATCTGATGGTAGGCTTTGAATAAGTCAAGGGACGAGAAAATGTTTTTCCCCAACAGGTTGGCGGAAAAATCGTGTAAATATGGAATTGGGTATTTGTCCGGGATAGTCACGGCATTAAGGCGACGGTAGTCACCGCAAAAACGCCATTCGCCGCTTTTCTTGCGCACCAAGTGCGCTGGACTAGCCCACGGGCTACAGGAAGGCCTGCAAATGCCCAACTCCATAAGACGTTTTATTTCGGCCTTAGCCGCTTTTAATTTGTCGGGAGGAAGCCGACGAGGCCGCTCCGTGCATGGAGGACCGGTAGTCAAAATGTGATGTTCGACAGCACCTGCGACGGGGGAAGCCGATTTCGCGGAACCAATAACCTGCGGAAATTTCGCCAGGATGTCCGCGAAGGTAGAACTATTGTCAACCATCGATATTTTGGTTTCGGGGACGTTCAATACCCGGCCGATGGTCGCAAGAGACGTGACGCTGTCGACAAGCCGACGCCCGTGTAAGTTAACGATTAGTTTATAATGCGTAAGCACATCCGCGCCGAGGATGGCATACGGTACGTCAGCGATTCGGAAACACCACGTGATTGGGCGGCGCAAGCCTAAGTCAAGGGTAAGACGGCGTTCACCAAAAGTATTTATCTTGGTGTTATTCGCGGCAAAGAGTTGGAGCTCGGAAGGAGCTGAACGATCGCGTAACGAGGCGGGGAGTATTGAAATCTCCGCGCCCGTGTCAACCAGAAAACGTTGACCGGAAAACCGATCATAAACGTGCAGACGGCTTTGTGTCGCCCCCTCGTCCCGAACCGTCTCCGTGCGGGACGGGCGCTCTAGTTTTCCGAGTCGCCTTCGACCTTCCACATACATGGTTTTCGGCAAGACGTTGCCTTCGAGCCGTATTTTCGATGAACGTAGCAGTAGCCGGACTGCTTGTCCGAACTCGCTGCCGCGTCACCCTTTTTATTCGAATTTCGCTTGCGCGACGGCGAACGAGCTCGACTAAATTTATCGAATCTGTTGCTCAGAGCTTGTAACTGCTTCGTGAGTTTCTCAAGTCTCTCGTCTATGCTCAGAGGAGCAGCGGATTTCTCCCGTTTACGGCCCTTAGCGGGCGCGACCGCGGCGACTGTGGCGACATTACCTGCTCCCGCGTCGGAAGCTTCGACGAACTTATCTGCCATAACGGCTAATCGATTCAGGTCTGAGACTTCGGAAACCATAAGAACAGCCCGGCACGAAGCCGGCAACTGATCTAAGAAAACAGTACGTAATACATCCTCCGAGCAACCCGAGTCTAATGCGCGAAGACGCGTTAATATGAGCGACGGCTTGCCGCAGGTCGAAACCTGGCCCTTAATCAGTTGTCGCAGACGCGATTCAGACGAGCTACCGTACGTTGCGATCAGTCGAGCCTTAATCTGCTCATAAATATCCGCGGGACGCGGCTCCGCCGTCAACAATTCCTGGACGGTCTGGAGCGCTTCTAAGTCTAGTTTTTCGGCGATGAAATCCGCTTTCGTCACCGCATTCCTGATTCCGGCGTTTCTAAGGGTTATCTCAGCCTGAACGAACCAAATCGCGGGGTTGTCGCGACAGAAGTTCGCTATCTTAGGCTGCCGATATAACGCCGCGACATTCCCAGGCGCCGCGACGTCGACGGCCTGCTGGGCATCCTGAGCGCCCCGGAGGCGGGCGATCTCATCACGCAGCGAAGCGAGCTCGGCTTGTAACACGCGGTCTTCCTCGTTAGGCATTTTCGAACGAAACGCGAGCGCGACGCGCGAACGATCAAAAAACAGAAACGAAACGCCTCCTTGAACCCTAGGACCACGCGCGAGGCCGCACGGCAACGCGCGTGGTGACAAAAGAAATGTCGCCCGAAAAACAGATGCCGCACGAGCGAGGCATACGCGGCCCCGGGCTAGGGAACAAGGGAGTAACTAACGCGCGTAGCAACAGGAACGCGCCAACCCGACAAGAAAATGAAAGCGCGCTAACGCTGAGAAACGCCAGAATTACAAAATTAGACTATCTAGCGCGATGACGCCATTGCGAGGAATATCGGAGACCAAAAGAATTTCTCACGATATTCCACGCAGTATCGAACAAAAAAAATAAGGGTACCGGGAAGATGACCGCAGAGGCAGTGGCCCAAACTGTCCCTGCGCCGCATCGGAGACGATGACGATGGCTGAAGTCACCTCCAAAATGGCGGTCATCGTGGGGCGCTCTCCACGTGGTGGAAGTTCGAGCTGCGCGCGCGTCCCAAAACTCCAAATCCTTCCCGGCGAGGACGTGCTTCGCGCACGACCGTCGGAAGACGGATTTCTAGAATACGTGCTTCGCGCACGACCATCGGAGGACGGATTTATTGAATACGTGCTTCGCGCACGACCGTCGGAGGACGGATTTCTTGCCGCGGAGTAGCGCGCCGAACGTTGCTGCGAGGCCCAAACCGCAGGCAACGGTGCACAAGGGTGGAGAGACTGCACCCACGCGACACAAAAATGTCGCCGCGCGCGCGCTCGCCTGGCGCGAGGCCGGTGCCGGTTTGTTCTAGATCGAGCGTCCTAAGAAGGACGCTGAGACGACTTCGCCGAGCCCTCCGGTTAAGTAAGGCTCAGGAGGAATGAGTCCGCCTTCACGCACTCCGTAGCTTTCACTCGCGACGATTTTCCCGCGCAGATCACGTCGGGGTCACCAATTATAGGGATAAGTATGAATGTTATCACGCACGTGGCGTAATTAGATTAAGATCGTCGCACGGAAGTCCCTACGACTTCCGTGTGTTACCGGGGTAAATAACAGGACGCTGGAGTCAACGGTGACAACGTTTATTAGAACGGAGTAAAGATATTACGGAGCAAGCCGGTAAGGCGTGTAGCGGAGCGCGAGACCAATGGCGGACTGTCTTCCCGCCGGAAGAAGAAGAAGGACCCACAGCGCCACGGCACGGGTCATGCGTAACATAGATGCGCGTAGCTAGTCGCCACACGATGACACAATTGGAAAGGAATTATCTCGCGCTATGACACTAAACGACAACGCGATCGATTACGTGCACTGGGACGATCCTAACGAACTGGTAGATCGTCTACAGTTGCTCGAAGCCTCGCATTGGGCCGGTCATAACGCTCACGACAACGAGATGCTGTCCATCATCGAAGAACTTCGCGAGGCAGGTCTTATTATAAATTAACTCGCGTATCATCGAAACGAACCAGTTGAATGGTGTCACCCAATACATCATATCAAATATGAAATTACCGAAATCTAATGTTAGTTCCAAAAAACGACGACTCGTCGAGGAACTGCACGCTTCAGCGAGAAAAAATTTTCTGCGGAGACACGTCATAGTTCGAGAATACGATGATCTGTGGCAGACCGATATCGTCGAGATGATTCCGTACTCGCATTTCAACAAAGGTTACACTACATACTCACCGTCATCGATGTGTTGAGCAAGTACGCGTGGGCTATACCGCCCAAGAGCAAAGGTGGAAGCGAGACAGCTGACGCTATCGCTGAGATAATTCGAGAGAGCGGCAGACGTCCGAGAAATTTACAAACCGATATGGGGAAGGAGTTTTACAACGCCAATGTGCAGAAACTATTGCAAAAACATGACATTAACCATTATTCCACGTACACGGTAATGAAGGCGTCGGTCGTCGAACGCTTTAATCGCACGCTGAAGAACGATATGTGGAAGCAGTTTACGCTAAACGGCAATTAGAAGTGAATTGACCTGTTATCACATCTCGTATCGAATTACAATGCTCGGAAGCACCGAACAATCGGTGTGCGACCTGTCGACGTAACTCCCACGATGGCTGAAAGACTCTTGGATACGATATATAGCGCTATAAAGATTGCTGGTCCAGCGAAATTCAAAGTAGGTGACTCTGTACGCGTGAGCAAGTACAAGACGATTTTCGAGAAAGGTTACACACCAAATTGGACAACCGAGGTGTTCAAGATCGTTAAGATGCAGCGTACCAACCTCGTAACTTATTTACTCGAGGATTATCGCGGAACATCTATCGCTGGAGCGTTCTACAAGCATGAGTTGCATCGTGCGACTCACCCGGACGTATTTCTGGTAGAGAAAGTATTGCGCAAGAAAGGAGACGAGGTTTATGTCAAATGGTTGGGATTCGATGGATCACACAATTCATGGATACACAAAGACAATGTTATTTAATCAGTATAAAAATTGTTTTTTATTATAAACATATAAAAAATGTAATGCATACATTATATAAAAAATATATAATTTCTTTGTGACATACATATGAAGCATCTTTATTATCCTTCCATCATCCATTTCTAACGTTGCACATAAATTATCAAATAATTTTTAAAAATACATACAACGTAAAATACATAAAATATAAACTATAAAATATGCGAAACGCGAGATGTGACATTAAAATATAAATGTAAAGTATAAAATACATAAAATATAAAATGCCTGTACAATACAAAAATATATTATAAAGGTTTTTGATAATGCCCCCACGACAACGTTTTTACCGAATCAGGTACGAGATACCGCTTATCGTCGTATAAACTCAGAGCTATTTTCGTTTCACGTACCGTGTATACCTCATGCAATTTAGATCGTATACACGACTGATGACGCGTCATCTCTATCTCATCTCGCAGACACCGCGTGTAGTCGTCGAATGTTATCGTTCTTACGACAACGTTACACTTTACACCTTTTTAGTGTCATTCTTTCCATCCACTTTTAACGCATACATTTTCGCTCTGAGTCCAACGAACTCGGTCATTATCGCGCCGTTGTTTTCATCCTTCATTAGCCCGAGAACTTTCTTGTTCGCAAGAGGCATATCGTACGCGTTACCAGTCGGATAATCGCTCGTGTCGAATCTTGTAATATCACGTTTCATATTTTCATATACGTCGTCACACTCAATGTGGTACACGAGATCAGTGTCTGTGTACATGACTCTAGATTTGTCATGGTACAAAGGTAGCATGTACTCGTGGTGAAATTCATACAAGCAAATTTTCGATATGTCTAGTATACACATACCTACATAAATCGGCTTGTTGAATTTCACCTCAAGTTTTCGGAGTTCGACTGCAATTAAATTTTCTGCAAAAACACTGCGACTGTGGAAATTTGGTTTAGCGATCATTGCCTCCGCACCGTATCGTCCTGTCTATTTTGTTAAAAGTTTTACATCTACGTGATTGCGCACATTTTCCATAGTTTTTCCGAATACGGCGTTATTCATCAATTTATATAAATTTTTCTCAAAATCGTTTTTCGCGAGGGTACGAAATTGTGTGTTTAACTCGATATAATCGCGGAGCCAGGTGGATTGAACAAATTGTAATACACAATGTATCTGTCTTACGCGGAGATCATGACGAGTGCATTGCTGCAAGTTGCGATAATGAATGACGTACTGCTTCTTATCGTGCAAGGTCGCTAAAAGTTTATATTCTCGCTTGCCAGGCGGCTTATCGCGCGTCGGGCAGAACGGTAAGTCAGTGTGTCGATCGTGCAGATGTTGCGGATACTCCAGATCGACTTCGAGAATGTACCCTGTGGGCGAATCAACAGCGATCGCGTTCACGTCAAAATTTGAGACGTCTTCGACCCATCGAAATTCTCCATAGGGCAACGGCTGACACATTGCCCATCCGTACAAATTATTCACATCGAAATACATAAGGTACGACGATGGTTTCGATGGGTCGTACGTCTGCATGTACTTGTTAGCCTGCGCGTATCTGCCGGAACATTAACTCAGACCTCCGCGTATATCGCGCTCGATAAATATTACCATATCGATGTCGGTGAGCAACTCGAAATTGACACGCGTATATTTAAGCATTGCGTCCCACGTGAATCCTGGTAATGTATAGTAATGTGCAGGGTCGAGACCAACTTTCGATACATTTGTCACGAAAATTTTCAAAAACGTCGGCTAACAACAATACATCTGTTTTCAAATACAGATCGCTGTATTCGCCCAGCGTTCGAATAAAGAACCGATCCCATACGTTCTTGGCGTGCGCGTAATTGATCGCGGACACGGTATCGCCCGTCAACGAACTAAAGAATAATTCGCGCGATGGCAAACGCGTTTCCTTCAATTTTGCGACACAGTCAACATACTCGTATGGGAATATGCCTTTACGAGTCAATAAATTGAATTCTTTGTTAGATAAATTCGAAAATTCCTTACGTACAATTTTTAGTTTTTCTTTACCGAGAAATGATGCCAATTTTTCAAGACTAGACTTAAGAAATTTATACGAATCTATGAATCGTAATTTTATGTGATTGTGTGGGTCTAATTCATCGGCGGTACTTATGACATGCTTCGTAAAAAAAATGTTTTTTTCTTTTGTGACGGGGAGCACATCGATATTTCCCTTGAACGTTGTGGCTATTTCAACACATTTTGATAACACAAGTTGCAAAGCAAATGCGCGGGACCACGATAACGACCAGTGAGATGACAATGATCTCGCACTCGTGTATCATCCGGTGCGAACAGCTTATCACAAATATGACACCGCGTCGCGTTACGATATGCCTCCCATTGCTTTTTCGATAAAGTTTCCATGGGAACCTTAGCAGATAAAATTGATTTTACGCGATGCGCTAATTCTTCTAGCTGTTTAGCGAACCACGCGATGCAATCCTTATCGCGACGAAACCGATACCCCGATAATGCATCATCGTACGAACAGTGTACATAATATCCTAAGCTAAATACTTGATGATGATGCTGGTACGATATTTCCATATCCTCCTTCTCCGTCTTCTCCAATGTACACTCCAGGTCGGCATAGACGACAAACAGCACACGCTCCTTATTGTTAATGTTGCGGAAGCTCAGCCATTTTTCAGCAGTTTTCTCAGTCGTTTTCAGCAAGTAGTTGGATGGCACAGTCGTTTATTTTCTGACAATCTACGCTGTAGACATCCAACTTTTCCGCCAAACTGAAGTAATGTAAACATCTGTAAAAAATAGCGTAATTTTTATTTTTCAACTATGCAATTAATACAACATTTATAAAATTATTACTCACCGGTCACAAATATATTTTTTGTGTTCCTTTTTACTGAGTTGTGAGCTCACTAGGCGAGACAGATCCTTGATGCATGCAAAGTGCCCCACGTTGTCTTCGCGTGGATCTTGCACGTATAGCAGATTAACATGCTTCTCCTTCTTGTCGTTGGAGAATTTTATAGGTTTCAGTTTGATCCTTTTGGATCTCGTAGACGTTGACCGAAATATTATTTAGCCTCTCGAATTTTTTAATGTCTTTTAACGCGATTGGAAACTCAATGTCATCGAAATTCAAAACGTTTGTATAATGTGGGTACGATGACTCCCTATCACTATGTCTTTGTGTGGGATATAGAGCGGCTACCACAGACCACGCGAAGCAAGCATTGTCCGTCGATTTCACGTTAACAACCGCACGCTTTGTCATTATTTCCCGCGGTAATGTCACGTGACATCCCGCGCGCATAGAATTGTACTTATTCACGTTTACAGTCAAATTCTGTATACGCGACAGCGCCCACCCACTATCGCGTTCTTGAAATTCCTCGAGCGATGCTAACGTGGGCTCGATAACGCAGCGCTCGTACCACTCATCCAAGTCTGATGTTTTAAAGAGATCGCTGTTTTTCGTGGTAATACTTTTATTGGCGCGTTTGTCGCCCGTTACAAATACGCCATTGAACGCAGTGTTCACTTTCACAGAGTTGTGTCTTTTGATAACGTCCCGCACTCGCTCGAGTACTATACCACCAGCGTCTTCTAAAAACTTTCGCGGTTCAATATAATTCGCATTGATAACCGCTCCTGTCAGAACGCGATACTCAAACGCGGTGTCAATCTCTCGCCACACGAGTCTGTCCGCGTTGTCACTCGCGTAATTACCACCGACGAGCACGAAACGTCTTTGCAGTCGTGTCTTTTCACCCACGAGTCGCACGATTCTCGCCACCAAAGATTGTCTTTGTCCAACGTTGAGTCGAGGGCGCTTGACGCGGCTATGTTCCTCGAGTCGTTCGATACACTCGTCGCACCGCTGCAACCACTCGAAACACTCGCCCAAGGTAGCGACCCTGTCAATTTGGTCCAACAGCTTGCGCTCAAAATGTTCCATTTTTTAAAGCGTCTTTTCGCCCTTTTTAAATTACATCACATTCTTCAACCGGGCATTTGCACGTGACACGTCCACATGATTTGCAATATCGCACCGAGTTTTGTGCTTGATAGTGCATTTTCTTGCATTCTCTTTCGCGCCAAATGAAAAAATATGCTCTAATCCTATGCTCAAAATTATCATTATTATTCTCATCGTCTTTATAATCATAATGATTGTGAGCATTAAAAAACTCCTTGTACGTGCACAGCATATTTGTTATTTTAGGATTTTCAAAAGACACTTTAGCCACGTTGTTTTTCACCAATTCGATACACCTTCCAATACCAGCAGAAATTTTAATGTACATAGCATCGGATGTATATAGCATTTCTTGAGCGACTTGCTTTGCCCAATAACGATTACAATGTTCTGGATACACAATTTTATCGTTCCGACACTGATTCAATATCATGATATATATTTTCCGCCTCACGTGATAAGGCCAGTTATAAATATATTCATTGTTTATATACACTCTATGTATCGCAACGCGTTCAAGTGTTCCACTTATACCAAGTTCTCGATCACGTATAAATTGCACTGGTGATATTCGTCGCACATCCGTGTCTTCTTCTTCCCAATCTTCTAGCGGTTCATTGTTAAGAACATATCTGATATCTTCAATGTCCTCCTCATCCATGTTGTGCGGTTTCATACTAAAAGGCTGTATAGTGCGCACTCTGGGCACATGTTGCATGGAATTATTACATACACGAGTTGATGGCAGTTCGAGCAAGCCCGATAATTCAAATTTTCGAGATGATCGGTTTGATGCTCCCTAATTGCACTCATTCCCTCTCTAATGTCCCACATATCAATTATACATTCGGCACAGAAGGCTAGAGCACCACCTGTAGAATAGTAAAAAAATATTGTACAATGTTTAGTGCGTTCGTTTAACGTAAGAAGGTCCGCATGTGATACAAAATTTTCTACGTGGTCAATAAAGCCTTCGCTGGAATAACTCGCGGAATCACTAATAATTGAAAATCCGTCTTCGTCGCTTATCATATCTTCATCGGAATTTTCATTGTCCATAATAACGTCTTCATCGTCAGACACAATCATGATGCCTTCGTCGTTTGAAACAATCACGACGGTTGTTAACAGGATCGACCGTATTCACGATACTTAGGTACGATTCGCATCGTAAGCTTCGCACCGACTGTGGTACCTCGCGCTTCTCAACCAATTATATATTTCATCTATAACCCTTTGTCTCTTTGTCTCAACCGGAGCATTCGTCATTTTTTGTTTATACTTATACAATTTCAAAGCGAGCCGCTGTTTCTACGAGCAGCCTGATATAGGCGCTAGATCGCAAATTGTATCCTGCAAATCGTAAGGCACTAAAATGCGATCTCAAATCGTGTTTACAAATTTTTTAGCCGCCGAGCGACACATTTTGTCTACCGCTGATAACGGAGGGATTTCAAAGACTTATTTCCCCCTCCCCACATATCTTCCCTTATGAAAATATCATGAGCAGGATAGTAAATACCCCATGGGTGGGAGCGAGAGCGCGCAATGGGAGTGAAAGAGAGAACGCGTGTCGCGATTTTTTCCCGCGACATAAGGGGAGGGTGGTAGAAAGCGATATTTTTTTTATACCCCCTAATAAAAACATCCTGAGTAAGAGGATAGTACCCCATGGGTAGGAGCGAGAGCGCGCAATGGGAGTGAAAGAGAGAACGCGTGTCGCGATCTTTTTCCCGCGACATAAGGGGGGTAGAAAGCGATATTTTTTGATACCCCCTTATAAAAAACATATCAAGTATTTCAAAGGCACCGCAAAATAGTTTACGTCTGATATCAGTTTACTTCTGATAAACGGTTCTTCCCGAAGCCCCCGGGTGACGTCACCCTTCCCCGCCGTAACACCCCTCGCGCCCACAAGTTCCCCCCCGCACCCCCCTCAGAGCTCACGGGTTAGAACCGGCCTAGTATTCCTACTTTGAGGCGATGGTCGATTCCAGTTCGCCAATTAGCCTGGTTCGGAATAGCGTTATCCCAGGTGATCCGCGCTTGCTCGCGGAGGAGGATGTTGATCAGTTTTGCGGTATCAACGGTTCGCGGCTTGTGGCCGACGGCGTGCTGTGCGGCGATGTCGAACTCAAGGGCGTGCGTATGCCGATGAAGTTGTACACGGTACCGGATAGCGTCATGGCGTGTAATGCTCTCCTTGGTAGAGATTTTTTGAATTGTCCGTCATTGCAATTTACTTTCGGGGAAAAGTTAGAGTGAATAGAGAAGAGAACCGAGCCGTTAGCGAAATAATGCATCTAAAATGCGACGGCGACCCTGTTTGACCGGGCGACAAGTTACAGATCAATCCCGCAGTAGGCGAGGCGGTAATTTCAGAAATTCGTGTTGCTTATGAATCGCGTTATCTTAGCAAGAGTCGCGAAAAGAAAAGCGTACCGGATTTCGAAATGGTGATTGCACTTAAACATAAACAACCCGTAAGTGCGCGCGCGCGAAAGCTGTCGCTTCCCGACAAGCGGGCATTGCAAGAAATCTTGGATGAGCTCCTGGCGAGGGGTATCATTCGAGCTAGCGATTCGCCGTATGCGAGCCCGATAGTATTAGTGAAAAAGAAAAACGGCAGTTTACGACTGTGTGTCGATTATCTTGAACTTAATAAAATCACGATACGCGATAATTTCCCGACTGAGCTCATAGACGACAATATTGATCTCTTAAACGGTAAAAGATATTTCACGATTTTGGACCTGAAAGATGGATTCCATCACGTGAAAATACACGAGGCATCCGTGAAGTTTACCTCGTTTGTGACGCCCTTGGGACAATTTGAGTATCTGTACATGCCGTTTGGCTTGACGAACGCGCCGCGCGTGTTTCAGCGTTACCTACACAGAATATTTGAGCCGTTGTTAAGAAACAATAAAATTTTGTTATATTTAGACGATCTGTTAATCGCGTCAACGACCATAGACGAACACGTTAAGACCCTGGCGGAGGTATTCGAATTGGCGGGAAAGTACCATCTACAATTTAGATTAGATAAGTGTCATTTCGCGCAAACCGAAATAACATATCTGGGCTATTGTGTGGATTCGAGGGGCATTCGGCCTAGCGATGAAAACATAGAAGCGGTTTTGAATTGCCCGGTGCCGCATAGCAGTAAAGAGGTGCAACGATTCGTTGGATTGGCGAGCTATTTTCGGAGATTCATCCCCGGATTTTCCGTTCGAACGAAACCGTTATATGATTTGCTCAGGAAGGGCGCTTCTTTTAGTTTCGGGGCGGTTGAGCATTTGACGGTCGAAGCGCTTAAAAAATTATTAGCGAGCAGTCCGGTCTTAGCCATTTATTCTCCTCGCGCGGAGACGGAACTTCACTGTGATGCGAGCGCTAGCGGGTATGATGCTGTCTTGCTCCAGAAGCAGGACGATAACACGTGGCGTCCGGTCTCGTTCTGGAGCCAGCGGACGACGCCCGGTGAATCGAAATATCACAGCTTCGAGCTGGTTTTGCGGTTGTTTACGCGTTGAGGAGATTTCACATCTACTTGACAGGGCGTAAATTTCGAATTATTACCGACTGTGACAGTTTTCGGCTCACATTGGCTAAAGAAGACGTGAATCTCCGAATCTCGCGATAGGCCTTATTTTTGCAAAGCTACGATTATGAAATAGTACACCGTCCGGGAAAACAAATGAGTCACGTGGACGCTCTGAGCCGGTGTCACAGCGTGCTTATGCTCGAGGGAAGCACGTTCGAGCGAACGTTATCGATTTGCCAGGATCGTGACGAAGAAATAACGAAACTCCGCGATAGACTCGAGAGATCGAAAGTGAAATTATACGAACTGCGCGATGGTCTGGTTTATCGGAAAGATAAAAAAAAAAGTTATTGTTTTATGTACCCCGTTCAATAAAAACAAACGTCATTAGGTGTCACGATGATCTCGGACACGTAGGCGTCGATAAGGTCGTCGATAATGTTGCGAAGGTTTATTGGTTCCCGAATATACGAAAAAAGGTACAAGAACATATAGCTAATTGCTTGCGGGGCCATTAGAGAAAACGAGAATAGGATATAAACATGTACTAGTGATTGTTGATGCCTTCACAAAGTTTATTCGAATTTACCCATGTAAGTCGACAACAACGGAGGAATCGTTGGGCCACCTCCGCGATTATTTTCGGGCGTACAGCCGACCGAAGCGATTGATCTCGGATAGGGGTACGTGCTTCACGTCGGAATCGTTCAGGGAGTTCGTTAAATCGGAGACAATCGAGCACATACTGATTGCCGTGGGCACCCCGAGAGCAAACGGCCAGGTGGAAAGATTCAATAGAGTAATAGTGCCGAAGCTGGCAAAATTGAGCGAGACGCCCTCCAGCTGGGACCGTGCAGTAAAGAAAGTTGAATATGCTCTAAATAATACGATTAGTCGCGCGACGAATAATATACCATCGTTATCGGGAAACCATCGTTATCGGGAAACCAACGATTTTCGAAGACGTCAAGGCCAAGGCCGTAGACGTGTAACAGATCAAAGAACCGACAGAGCAATAGTTTGTTTCGTTGTGGACAATCCAGTGGTCACAGCAAGGCAAGTCAGAGATCAATTTAGAGAAGTCTATAAGAATCTCAGTGTGTCTACCATTAAAAGACGCCTAAGAGACACTGGATTGCGGTCACGTCAACGTGCTCCAGCACCAGCGTTGACTTTAAATCATCGTCGTGGGCGCTTACGATATGCACGCACACATGTGGAATGGAGTCCAAAACAGTGGAATCGCGTATTATTCACTGACGAATCGCGATTTTGTTTGTATGGCAATGATCGACGTGTACGCATTTGGCGACGACGAGGAGAACGATACCAGCAACGCCACATGGTTCCAGCGAGAGCATTTCACGGAGGTTCTGTAATGGTTTGGGCGGGTATTTCGAGCTTCCATCGTACAGAACTCGTCATAGTGCCGCCATCAGGACTTACTGCACAACGATATATCGACGAAATATTGCATCCTTACGTATTACCAATGCGTGATATTATGGGGCAAGAATTTATTTTTATGCAAGATAATGCCCGTCCACATATTGCTCAGCATACTCTTCGTTTCTTTAGAGACAACAACATTCTGCTTCTTAATCATCCTGCCATGAGTCCGGACCTAAATCCGATCGAACATGTTTCGGACATGCTTGGTCGTAGTCTGAGAAGTCTTGAAGTACAATCAATGAACTTGGAAGAATTAACTGCCGCCCTTCAACAAATTTGGCGTGAAATTTCTTAAGACGATATACGTCGCTGCATCAATATGCGAGTTCGATGTCAGGAAGTTATTCGGCAAAGAGGTGGCAACACTCGTTTCTGAACAGTAAGTTTAATTACACACACACACACACACACACACACACACACACACACACACACACACACCACACACACCACACACACACACACACACACACACACACACACACACACACACACACACACACACACACACACACACACACACACACACACACACACACACACACACACACACACACACACACACACACCACACACACACACACACACACACACACACACACACACACACACACACACACACACACACACACCTACTCCTAGTACATCCCTTGGATAATTTAGTCATTTAATGCCTGCGGCATCTGAATATTTTTCAGAGAAAGTTTCGAAAATGCATGGTTTATT
Source organism: Monomorium pharaonis (assembly GCF_013373865.1). Taxonomy (NCBI): domain Eukaryota; kingdom Metazoa; phylum Arthropoda; class Insecta; order Hymenoptera; family Formicidae; genus Monomorium; species Monomorium pharaonis. Next base: position 23,554,411 of record NC_050473.1, on the reverse strand, counting down.
TGAAAGTAGAATAACTCGGCGGAAAAAAATCGTAGGATAAATTTTAAGAAACCAATTTAAAGAGGAGACTTTAAGCTTTAAATTAGCTGTAATAAAAATTTTCAAAAAAATTGCAAGAAACGCGGCCATGTACGATTTCAAAGTTGAGTATTTTTTAAAATTTTTTCACAGTTATGTTCAAAGCGCCATCTATTTGAGGGAAATCGTTTTTAGTTCAAACAATTTAATGTGTCTTATAACTGAGGTTTCGAGCTTCAAAATGCTTTTTTATTTTTCTTTCTACGACCATTTCCCGCGAAGTTATGTAAGTTTTAATTTTGGGTATTTTTGGGTAGATTAAAAGTGATCCCCTAATTTTGATGCGGAGTGTATTAGATAGGGGGAATGAATCGCCAATTGTTAAATCATTGAGCTTTTAAAAATCGATTACGATTCAAAGCTTTGGTTTCCCAGACGAGTCGGCTTTTTTGGTTACCACTAATAGTGGCGCATTCAATTGACTCGTGCTAGTTCTGATAATGCCATCGTGTAGCATTTGTTTTATCTGCATATTCACCTCTTCCTTATGCTTCGCGGGGAGGCGATACGATCGTATGTTGACCGGCGATGCGTCGGCTTGTGTACGTATCTCGTGTTTCACTGCTGCGGTGCATGTCAGTGATTCTCCGCTTAGGTGGAATACATTTTGATATTCTTCGCATATCCGTGTGAGAGCCTGTCGTTCTTCCGAGTTGAGATACCGGGTGCGTAATGTTAGATTTGCTCGCTCCGCGGGCGTTTATCTGTACATTTTTCATCTTTAATAACCGTATATATTTGATGATCATTCTCGTCGTATTTTTCAATGGTCACATGCGGCGTGCGTATTTTCACCGGCTTATCAGTAGTATTTACTATGTTGATTGCGCACGTTAAATTTTTTGGTTCGATCATGCATCGGCCGATGTATACTCCGGGCTCTGTTTTTATAGCTTGTATTATCCCGGGTTGTAGCTCGGACGATGGTCTCACTGCGCGGTTTCAGAGTGATTTTTCCGTATGGCTTTAGTTTGAAGGTGACACCTGCAATTTGCAGTCCTCTTTGCCGTAATCGTGGGCTACTTTATATTTCTTCATAAAATCAAGGCTTAGTATCCCGTCATATTCCATCGGAAAGTCATCTTTTACCACATACATGGTGTGCCTTATTTCTCGTTTGTCTAATTTAATATGTGCCTGCATACTTCCAATTGCATGTAATTGGTAGACAGTCACTCCCGCTAGGGTGATTCTTTCGGGTGAAATTCTGGTTTTCCCTTTTAGTTTGTTTAATTTTATTAGCAAAATCGTTGCGCCAGAATCAAATAGCATGTTAATCTCTCCCGACCGCGTTTCCTGGGTCGAAAGTGTAACTTGGTCGAGGTCGCAACTCCGCTGGGCGGCTCGAGTTACCGGCGCAATTTGATATGACTGCGCGCTCTTATCCTTCTTGTTCTTTGTCTCTCTTTCTTCGTCGCTACTCTGAATCGGAGTTCTTTTTTCTTCGCGGTTCGATCGCTTTTCGTTTATTTTATTTTTTATATTATTTCGTTATCCCTGAGGGCTTTTTGACATTTTATTTACAGCTTTCCCGTTTAGGTACCAGCATTCGTTTCGGGTGTGGCCGCGTTTCTTGCAATGTTTGCAAAATTTTTCGACTGCTTTGACGCGTGATTTCTCAGGTTGCGGTAGCGCAAAGCGAATGGGGCGAGGATTTCTTCGGGGTTGAATATATCCGAATCATACGAGGTCAGCAAAAATTCACTTCGTGAGGATATGCGGCTTGGAGTTCGGCTGATGTACGATCTCGCGGTCTTGTCGTATTGCGTTGTCGAATAGACTAGAGTCGAGACTCGCGAATGGAAATTCTCGCTCGCGTATGACGTGCTCGGGTAGCTCGCTATTGTCTTCAGGGGGATATTCTAGAGCCCTACGAACGCTATCTTGTTCCTCGCAAAGGGCTCGGGCCGCTTGCCATGCAAGATTCAATTCGCAATAATGCATAGATCACGCCGCTTGTTCACTAAATAATCACGATTCGTTTCGTATCGGCGAGTTTCTGTCATCTGACATTCGCTATTGTTAATTATTCGCTATTGTTATTTTTCGATAACTAACCCTCTGCCTACACATGGGGTTACGGTAACCCCAGTCGATTTTAAAATGTTCGCTACTTAAAAGTATTTAACAAAAGGACGCTGGAACCGGGAGGGGGGGGTTTGAACTGGGCTCTATTTATTCCTCTTTGGACATTGTGAATGTTCTGAAAACAACAGAAGTAGGAGCATCGAAAGTGTGTGTTGGTGTTACAGTTACCCCGTGTGTAGGGAACGTAACAAAAAAAATGGAAAAGTTCCAAATTTGAAGGGTAAGTAAAGTTACTTTTTTTTTCATTACGTATCATTTACGCATACAGTACTTATATATATTATTGTGGCGGAACTTCTCTCGTTCCGGCGTGTTCGTTTCTTTTGGTCGCTTGGGATAGGTCTTTCACCAGTGAACTAGGCCGTAGTTGGAAACAGAATTTATATTTATTCTTTGCTATACACTATGTACATATATACTACTATGTTTTCATATATTAAGTGGCCCTGACAAGGGCCGTTTGTAAAAAAGACTTTAGGCCTTAGGCCTCCACCGTATTGGCGGTTTGGTTATTGTAACCCGATACGCTGGTTCCTCGTTGTTGTTGCAGTCGGTCTCGTTCTTGGGCGGCGTAGCAGCAGGCTCCTCGACACGATACTTTTTTGCCCTGAACGGTCTTTCCTTCGATGGTCTCCGTTGTTTGGCCTTCTTCCGCTTCGGTCTGCCGGCCTGACTACTGCGGTTGGTCTGCGTTCCACTCGTGGTGGTGACTCCGAGGGCTGTCTGTGTCGCCCGATCTCTCCGGCAGCAGTCCGTGGTATCCGTCTGCGTGGCGACTCTGCAGCTGTCCCTGTCGAGGTTCTCTAGTAGGTCCGGCAGCTGGTACCGTGGGGAGGTGTACCTCCAGATCCTCAGATCTCCTTCGGCCAGCAGTACACGAGGTGGCCGCGTGTTCCGGACTGGTGACAACGTGAGCGCCCGGAGTCTCCACTGCAGCGTCTTGGCTTCTTCCTGAGTAGTCGCCGTGGTATCTGTACTGGCGGTAAAGCGTAGTGCTTTCCGCTCGCAAAATGACTGTCTGCTTCAGAGCGCAAAGAGTGCCTTTCTGGTTCACCGCTGCTCCTTATAAAGGCTGGTAACTGTCACTTTACTCCTGAGTTAGGAGGGCCTCTAGTGGTGAACGTGCGTAACGTGTTTTTAGAAAGTAAGATCTCGAATTTCTTACTGTGCCTTTGTGGCAGTCTACTGTTAAGGGGCGCGTGGTCCTGTTTCTCTAACAACGTATTGTGGTGATGTACTGTCAGGGGCGTTTTAGCCCTGACTCGCCACAATTATCAATGTCGCAATCACTTTGCGAAAATATGCTGCAATTGTAGCATTACAAATAAAAAATTTTTTTATAACAAATAAAACCTCTTGTAATAAATATTTTTTGTATTAATAATTATGTTTTTGTGTATTAATAATTATGTTTTTTAAATAAATATTACTATTTTCTTTTACTATTGTGTTTAAACTGCATTCATTTTTTACTAAATTCACATTACAAAATAAATATATTTTGTGAACAGAATCAAAAAACTGACGATAGATTTTTAATATACAACTCTTCTCCTTTCCATTGATCACCATTTTAATTATTTTATCTATTTTTTCTAATAAATACGGGCGTTTGCCGAATCAGGCAAATAACCGTGTCTCACCACCCGTAGACACATTTCAATCCAATACACCCGCCAGGCCAACCCGTCTCAGAATCCAACCTCGCAGATTAGTCCTGGACCTAAGCACTAAATCTTACACCCACTAATAACCTCTCAGAAAGGGAGATTTTAGGACACGAGTGCGCCACCGACGCTCATGCGCGGAAGACCTGACGCGCGGCGGGGGCAGTAGCCTACGTGCCCTGGTACACGACACATGTCGTCTGCGCGCGCGAACCTAACCTTGTACAGTGTCGAATACCTAATAAACGGCATTAACAATTACAAGCTAGACTCTTTGGTTCCTACCCTCAGCTTCACGCACCTCGGGACCCAATAGTTTTGTATCTTTATTAATAATGTTACGCGTTATTTTCACATCAGTATCAAGTGACGTCTAACGTGTGCTTGATTATTCTGTTAAATTGTTTAAATTTTTAATCAAACAAAGCATAATGTTACACATAAATGTTGCAAATGTTTTTAATATCCCACACAGTACACTTTATCCTGAGGATATCCCAAATTGTCCCAGGCAGACGAAAACAATCCCACGGATATCCCAATGAGTAGCACCCGGGATATCCTACAAAAATATCTTAAAATATCGTAAAATATCTTAAGATATTATATGACATCGTATTAATATATTTCAATATTTTCAAAAAATATCTTAAAATATTATAAAATATTATCAGATATTCTATTCATATCCCTGATAACCATTTCTGCTGTGACAACCCAATAAACACATAAATATTCCTGAAATATTTCCTTTGTATTCCAAAAGTTCCGTATATCTCGGAATAATAAAAGAGTGTTTATAGAATCTTCAAATAATCGTGAAATATTCAGAATATTCTCTGAACTCTACCCAGACAGCACATGTAGATTATGAGAACGATAGTAGGATATTGCGAAAGTATATTGCATATTCGTATAATATTGGAGATACGTCTGTGATATGCCGAATATATACTGATAATGCATTATGTCCGCGTTGCCTTATCCTATAGAATTTCGCTGGCAGTTTGTGAAAATATATCGAATATATTTCAAAAATGTTGTACGTATGTCTAAAGTATATCTTCAGTATATTCACAATATATCTCAAGAATGTTATACGTATGTCTAAGTTATATCTTCAGTATATTCACAATATGTCTACAGTATCATGGTGGAATTAGAAAGGTGAAGCATTGCGCATAATGGCTGTCGTTTCTATTTCGACCAATTAGATGTATGCACCAACGCAAGCCGCGAATTTTAAAGAAAATTTGTGTAATACGAAATAAAAAATTTCATTTATAAGTTAATATTCATTATTTTTATATATTTACGTCTAATATATTTTTTTATACCTATAAATATCATATTACATAAAAAAAGAAAGGATAAAACTATTATAAAATTTTAGTTCGTATATAAATATAACATTGTATAAAAAAATAAAATAAATAAAAATATAATATCCAAAAAACAATAAAATTATCATAAAACTTTGTTTGTTATGTGCTTCATTTTTTTCATATTTTTTATTTAACCTAATACATTTTTTTCTTTTATTCTTAAATTTCTTGAACGTATATAAGTTTGAGTTCTGACTAGACAATGAATTATTTGTTTTGAATATAAATTGCAATCAATCTTCGAAAGGACGCAATCAGTAACTTTATCAAATATCCCACTTTCTTTACTTAATCCATTACCATGAAATTTTATGAACTCTTCTTCCATAATTTTAGCAACTATTTGAAAACCCTCCGAGAAATAAATACAATTACCCTTTGATATGTACGATAACCAATCATGCCTATCAAGTGGTTCCATTGCCTTTGTAGGTAAATCAAGATAAGAATGAGAAAAGCGAAAACGATGTGCAACATAATCTGCGATATAAATTAAGCTTCTGATTCAATTTTCTGATGCGCTACTTTTTTTTCAAAGTCTTCCAATAGCCTTAATTCATCTGTCGTAGCACTTTTAAACTGGATTTCTGAATTAGTTGGAGAAATCTCTGAAAATACCACTGAGTGAACCTCTAAAAGAAAATCTCTAAAAAAACTAAACCAAATGTATGAACACATAAGTGTATAATAATTAGATTGCGTATTCTCGTGTCTTTTACATTGAAACGCATAAATTAAAAGAAATTAAATCACTAATCTGCTTTTCTCTAACAACCGGGTTAGACAAAAATAGAATAATGATACAAACATGGTGCTGTCTTTTTAAAATTTGTAATAGCCTTTCAAGTCAAATGCGCAATCTAATTATTATACGTTTTTGTATAATTCAAATATCAATTAAATATATAATATAAGAATTAAATAATAAGAGATCACACACTTCACAATAATTGAACTATTTTATTATTTATAATTTATCATTACTTCCTTAATAAGTAATACGAAAGCTATTAATTTGTTATTTTATACAATTGTTTATATGTTATTCTTAATTATTTCTGTCTTCGCACTTAGGTAAAATACTGATAGCAAATAAATAGAATCACTGCAACACTTATTCTATTTTTTTATCTTTTGGAATTTAAGATGTCACATCGGTCACGCAAGCCGCACTTGTCTTCTTCTTCTCCTTAACAGCCCGATAGATTTCCGTCCTAAGTTCCGCCGCACTTGTTATCTCGCTAACTTGGTTAGGTTACCCCATCACATTGTTTACTCCACCATATTGGTTTTGCATTCTCGCACACATCTGATTGGCTGATCTCCCACTAAATTACCGAACGACTGCGCATCTTCGGGAATGCTTCACCTTTCTAATTCCACCATGTGTCAAAGTACGCAACAGATTGATACTAAAAACGCAGCAGATCTGTCGAAATGTCAAATTGGCAATAAAAAGTGCGGCATCGTCGATAGGCGGCCTATTCTCTTGGGAGTAAAATGCAGTCAACTCACTACATAAAGACCACTCGCAGCGCGACTAAGGTAAGCAAAAATTACCTTCCTTCGGTGCGTCTGCGGAGGAGTTCGATGTGGCGGAGGACCGCCACATTATACTTTTATGATACAGAACTGGTAGTATTTTCATTTTTTTGGAGTGACATTTAACTACAAGAAATTTAATAAAATTAATTGCACCTAGAATAGATGATATACCTGTGATATAAAAAGAGAAAATAGATAGGTCAATTGAGGCCCCCCTATCGGAAATATTAGATGCTAAGGAGAGGGTGGGGTAAATTATTCAATCTGTTCCTACTCCTGAATTAATAAATCTTTCCAGGAGACTGCTTACATCGATTCTCAAATAAAATTATAACTGTGAAAATGAAAAGATTCGGCAAATCTGTCGCCAATCTGTCGTCATTTATGAATACAGATCTGCTGCATATTTGGCGCAAATCTGCTGTGAGTTTATGTTGCAACATCTGTTCTCAATTTCCTGCGTGAATTTGTCATTGTATTGCTGGTGACAGATCTGCTCTGGTTAGGTTGTGACCGGAGATTTGATACACGGAATTGGAACTTTCGGATAATTGGAAACTCACAAATCTTTCGTCGCTCTGTTAACAGGTCCCCTACACGGTCGCCAGCTTCTTTCACCTTTACCAGAAGCAAGGTTGCCTCGATGACCTTGTGGTAAATGCAACGGTCTCGAGTTCTCGTACGGATTCCCGACGTCTCGGCTGGATACACACTCGAACGCAATCCAAAGGCACTCGTGTTCACGCACGCTCGGGCTCTGCACTTAATATTTAGAACTAACTGTATCTTTTATTTTTCAGGTGCTGCTGCTTCTCCCAGGACGGATCAGGAACGGCTCTCTTTCCGGGAACGGCCTCAGGTAAGTATCTAACGAAATAGTGTTAACCCGCGTTCACAGTCTCGAGAGGTATTATTTTCCTCTTTAAGTCCCTTTCTTTTATTTCAGGTTCATCAAGGATCGTCGCCCAGGATCAGGATCGTCGCACAACACATGGGTAAGTAAATCAGTTTACTTTGTTTTAGTTAACAATAAAATATAAAATTTATTCAATTATTTATATATTTTTTTCATATCACAGACACTTCCCGTCCGCGTCGCTTACTTCACAAACGAGTTAACGAATAAGTATAATGAAATGTTTTCGCAATCTGTCACTCCTACTCGCATTCGGGTGACAGTGTCGTATTACGCGAAACGATTTTTAATCACTCGAATCACGGAACTTCCGCTGGTGGTCACCTACTCGCATTCAGCGACCAACGCCCTTACGCGCGAAAGCTCGTCTTCAAACTTCCGAGATGTTATCGCTGTAAAAGATCGGGCGCGAAAGCTCACGAGAGCTCTCGGTGCTCGTTTAAGTACTTGGGAGAGTGACGCTACCCCCTCCCGTCGGGATCCGCCAATCGCGTGTGGCGTCGATTTTCCTGGGCGCAAGGCTTGGTTGAAGCCCCCACTCCTCGCGGCTTGCTGCGCGGTCTTGTTGCGCTGTGGGCATCGCGCCTGTTGCCCCCTCCATCTTGGCGTATCCCCACCATCGAGTGGAGACTGCACTTGCAAGTGCAGCTATATGCCGATGATCGCACTTAAGGTGCAATCCACATCGGTTAACGTAAATTTTGTTAGTCGCGGCTTATTAAAGCCACGATACCAGGAAATGCATCGAATATGCATAAGAAACCAAAAGGTTGCATTTAGCCTTAAAAGGATGAAATTATAAAGAAAATAAACGTAGCACGTGAATTGTGCCTCAAGCATGTCCGAATGACAAACTCTATAAACTAATGATAGTGTTGATAAGTACTAGTCCCTAATTGGGTGGGAGTTGTACTTGAAGAGTGCATTAAAATGCGATTCGATGCGTTTTCTGATAGTATTAGAAGTTTTGAGTATTGCACTTAAAGTGCAGTTTTCATGCAAATATTGCACTTAAGGTGCAGTTTTCTTAAGATTAACTTACTGACTATTAGAAATTAGAAAACTTATAAAATGACATAAAATAAACGTAACATGCCTAAATGCGGATCGTTTTATAATATTAATCCGGAAAACATATTATAATGACTAGAATAGTCAAAAGAAGAAAAATAACTAACGTTAGCATGACCATTATAGGTACATAGGCCATGATGTGTAAAACACGTAGAACATATAAATGTGAATTTGGAACACTATTGAATTGACTTACGTCTAGGATTATAATAATTAACACACGAATATGTATATGTTATTGGCACACAAAATGAATTAATAAAAGTATGAAAAATCTAACTTTGATCGCGAGCGCTGGTTTTCCGCCGCTGTTATACTAAATTAAAATTAATCAAACATCCGTCCGGAAATGACAATAAAATAAAATGGTAACGTTTCGGGGTTTGACCTGGTGTTGATGTAACCACGTCCTACGCCTCTTTCCTTTCAGCCTCGGGTCGGGTCGGCTTGCCTGTGGTTGCCCCGTCGTCCGTTGGTACTGGGGTACGCTGCAGGATGACGCTTACAATACTTTTCCCGTCGCTGGTCTTCCTCTCGACTCGTTCGGACACGAACAGCTTGGTCTGGGTCGCCGAAAGGCCAGAGGTAGATGCCACTGCCGCCGCCGGGTCGGAGTGCTGCGAGCTGCTAGGAGCCGGTTTCAAGGTTAGGTTAGGTTGTAACCGATCGTGAGGAAAATCAGAATTCGCGACAGGTGAAATACAGAATCACAAACCTTTCGGAAGAATCGCTCTCGCGTCTCTGTCTGGTCGCCAGCTTCTTTAACCTGTCTAGAAGCAAGGTTCTGCAGCCGTCGGGATACTTTAGCCTGACCCGCGTCTGTCGTCGGAAGGTGGTTGACACTTCCGAGATGAGTATTCCACTCAGCGTTTCAATAGGACACTTTAACTTTGCCTATTCGTATCACTATTACTAATTTTCTCCTTTTATTTTCAGGTGCTGCTGCCGTCGCTGCTGGATCGTCAGGACTGCCCAGGATTCGTCGTCGTCCTTCCAGGAATACGCTCAGGTGAGTAAATTTAATTTCAGAACGAAAACCCCTCGCTCCCGGATTGTGATAGAACGCTTTTATTTTTTTAAGGTCTCCCAGGGTTCGCCGTCGTGGATCACATGCAGGTACGTTTGCAGGTAAGTAATTAATCACCAGATAGGTTAGAATTTTATTAAACACTGTTAAAATTTATTAAACAAACACTTAACCTATTTAAACACAACTCCCGTACGCGATGCTTGCTTCACAATCGTGTACGACACTTTCGTAATTCTCCCGTCTCCAATTAATATAATAGTTCTCGGACGCGACGCTAAATTATCGTCGAGTACGGATTTCGCACGATTAATCATCGCTATGTATGCAGAAAATCTTTCTGCTGCACCTACTCGCATTCGGTGCTGCACTTTTCGTAACGCGAGTGCACTCCCGCGGAACTTGGTCCTCGACCTTATACGTATGCGCGAATTCAAGTCGCAGAGGTCTTTCCCCATCGAGATCTGGGCTAGACTAAGCTAATGGTGTACCGTTGTACCCCATTATATAATGTGGGATCTCCGCGACGTCTCGGCCAATCAGCGTCGAGACGAGCTTCGCTGCAGAGGTGCTGGCCAATGGGGTGATGGCGTCGCTCGCTGGCTCCCGCGCTTCCCTCTCTGCCGTCTTGCGGCCAATGGCTGCTCTCCGAGCTGGCGTAGTCTCCTGCTCTCCCCTCCACTGATCCTTCAGCCAATGAGACATTTCTTCGCTGTTCTGGGTCTATGATCGCACTAAGAAGTGCGGTTTTGGTACTTTGTGTACCTAACCTCTAACGTTATTTCATCAGGACTAAACCTGACCTGGTGTCTGCACCTTGCGGTGCCACCATCTGTACCTTATCTTACTTTATGATTTTTTACAGGGTTTTAACCCGATCTGGCATCTGCACTTTGCAGTGCCACCTTCTGCACTTTATCTTACTTTTATTCAGAATGCAGAAAAATGACTTAAGATTAATTCTAATACTAAATATGACTATAATATGATAAAAAACATAGAATACGCGTACGCTACGAGAAAAGAAATATTTAAACGAAATAGTATCGCAAAGACAAGGACAAAATGATAAATTACAAGCTGACTTGACAGCTCAGGCATAATATGTGCCCCAAAAACAGGTATCGATACGTACGCTTGAAATAATAAAAAATAAACGAATTTGCGCTTTTTTACGCTAACAAACTAGAACTTTTCGCATGAACTTAATGTTATCACGCATGTTAATACTTAAACTTAGCTTTACGCGATTTCTCTCGCGCTTAAGAAAACTTGGTCGCGTTTTTATATTTCGCGAAACTAAACATTAGATCGTATTTTACGACTAGGTAAACTAAAATAACACTCATAATTAAGATTGTATAAAAAAAGAATAAGGTTGTTTAGCGCGTTAAACATGACTCTACTTTGCGCTACTTATTATCTGTATATGATTTTGCTTCGCCCAACCTTTTCAGACGAACGCTGGTTGTTCGAATCACGCTTCGCTCAGGTCTCGTGGACTTTGGGGTTGACGTTGTTGCTCCCCTCAACTCGGCTGCACCCTCTGGCTCGCTCCGCTGCTCCTCGGTCTCGGGGTCCCCTCTGGGCGGTTTCAAGGTTAGGTTGTGACCGGAAGAGTGAACGAGAATGTTTGCACCGCTTGGAATAACTGAATTTTTTACCTTTACGTTGTTGCAGCCTTTCGGTTGTCGTATGGTCGCCAGCTCCTTTAATCTCGGAAGAAGCAAGATGTATTCTTATTGGCTCCTTTCCGTTTTCCCTTCGGACCGCCTTTGGATCCTCGTACGTAGAGATAAGTGTTCTTTACTAACTGGTGATTACTTCCAGTCACTCACTCGAACGAGTCACTTTTCAAATGTATTAATTTTGTCTTTTATTTTCAGGAACTGCAGCTGCCGTCGGATCGTCAGGACCGCCCCCGGATCGCCTATCCCTCCAGGATTCGCCTCAGGTAAGTTTTCCCGCTTATACAGCCTCACCCCTCGTCCCAGTTTTTATAAGGACCCTAAGAGCACAGTTGACAGAAAGTCGACTAAATGTCGACTTCTAGAAGTTGACAGAAAGTCGACTAAATGTCGACTTCTAAATAGTCGACTTCTAGAAGTTGACAGAATTGTGCACATTGTATTGTGGCGGATGTTTCACCGCTACATGAATTACTAAATTATGATTTAAAATGTCTTTTTTTAAATGTTGAGTAATAATTAAATATATAATGACGTTTATAGATATCTTAAAGCAATTCTAGAATTGCTCTTCAAGATATATATATATATGACATTTAACCTCTAGAAGATCAACCCTTTTTTGGCCGACTTTTTAAATTTTAATACTAAAACATTTTTGTCTTTGTCAGTGAAATAAACTACGAAGAAGATAACATCACTCTAACGCCTAATATTATTAGGCTTTTAGTTCGAAAAAAAGTGATTATTTTTTGTTGTATTTAAACTTTATATTATTATTTATTGTTAAAATGATTGTTTAGCGTCATTTGCAATAAAAGTGTTGAAAAATATGTATATAAAAATATAATTATGTTGCATTTTATGAAGCATGAGACAGTATATAAAGTGTCATTAAAGTAACATATAGAGTGAGTCCCAGATGCGCACAGTAATAAACGGACACAGCAAGCTGAGTGAAACGGACACAGTAACAAACGGACACAGACCAAACGGACACAGTAATAAACGGACACAGTGCGAAACGGACACAGTAATAAACGGACACAGTGCGAAACGGACACAGTAACAAACGGACACAGACCAAATGCGCACAGAGCGAAACGGACACAGTGCGAAACGGGCAAAGAGCGAAACGGACACAGTGCGAAACGGACACAGACCAAATGCGCACACTGCACATGCGCACAGACCAAATGCATACACGGAAAGTCGCAAACCCATGTGATGCAGTGAATGCTTTGCACGCACGCACACACACACACACACACACACACACACACACACACACGGGGGGGGGTGCAAGGGGGGCCTTCGGCCCCCCTCCCGCACCCATCCCGTCCAAGTCGCTAACCTATGTGGACTTTACTCTGCTTGCAATGTACATGGATTGCATTTGGTCCGTGCGCACGTGCAGTGTGCGCATGTGCAGTGTGCGCATTTGGTCCGTGTGCATTTGGTCCGTGCGCATTTGGTCTGTGTCCGTTTCGCACTGTGTCCGTTTCGCTCTGTGCGCATTTGGTCTGTGTCCGTTTGTTACTGTGTCCGTTTCGCACTGTGTCCGTTTCGCTCTGTGCGCATTTGGTCTGTGTCCGTTTGTTACTGTGTCCGTTTATTACTGTGTCCGTTTGGTCTGTGTCCGTTTGTTACTGTGTCCGTTTCACTCAGCTTGCTGTGTCCGTTTATTACTGTGCGCATCTGGGACGCTCCCAACATACATATCAAATTATTTCGAAATAAATGCATGTATTATGTTAAAAGAAAAAATTTTAGCTAAATGAATATATTGTATTTTCGGTAAATTTAATTATAAGTCTTATAAGACTTCTGGCCAGGAAGAGGTTAAGATATCCCAGGTAGCCAAGGATATCCAAGGTGTCGTCTAATTGACGGCATTTTTTGGTCATTTTATGACGAACCAGACGTCATAATGTCGACATAAAATGACGTCTAAATGTCGTAAAACTGATGTACATTTGTCTCATCTTAACGACGTCATATATTGACGTCAAAAATAGGTCATTATTTTCATATTATTGACGTCATTTTCAAAAAGCTAGTATCGTACATTTGACGGTATTTTACTGTTATTTTTATGACAAAACATAGGTTTTTGGATTACATTTAATAAAGACGACATTTTAACGTCATTTTTATGACTATCCCAGGTAGTAAAAGCCGTTACCATTATTTTGACGCTTTAGAAAATATTTCGGGTACATGTCCTATATATGCAGTACTTGCATCATGAAAATATCGAAATAACATAATTATAATGTAAAAAAAAAATTTACGTTGTTTCTCAACAAGCATCGTTACCCACCAAACCATAGTCATATCTGGGATTGCCTAACTTCCGCGGTCACCCATCCAACTCTGAATCGCCGTTGACATTGCTTGACTTCGAAGATCGTATGCAACCTAGCACTTTATGATGATCCATGAACACTTGATGCTCATGAATACATATTTGTTATAGATCAGTTCAATAGATGCGAGAAACATGAAACTTGTAGTTAACTAATATTTTTATAAATAAATTTACAGTTTTTTTCCTGATTTTTACTTATGCGAAATAACATTATGTGGAATAACTTATAAAAATATGTTTTTGCTCTGTTCTTTTGATAAAGCTAAATTATATCCCAGACAACACGCAATATTTATAACATATTTATAAAATATTTATAATATTTATTTTGTTGTGGCCCTTCTTAGATAAAGGGTCACAGGTTATAGGGATCGTCTGCCGATGCTCCTCGGGTCAGGTCTTCGAGAGATTATAGCCAGTTGTAGTATAAAGATATATATGTATATTCTTTCTTAGTTACACTTGATAACACTTATATATATAATAATAAACCGTAACGAGTATTACAGAGTCAGCGACATACGTGCGTCGCTGTATACGGTATCGCAAAAGCCCGCTCGTTGTCTGTCCACCGGCGTATTTATACACCGGTTTTGGGCGTATGACCGCGGAAGGTACTTCCGCGGTCACTGGCCTTTAGACAGTGTATGTGCTTAGCCAGCAATTGCTGGCTATGCGGATTTTACCCCAAAATCAGATGATTTTGGGTGTTGAGTCTTAGGCAACCGGGTGTATTTCCCGGTGCGACGCCCGGTATGTAGGCCGGGCGATGTCCGCGCGCGAGGTGTCATCTGACACCTACTATCGCTTGCAATAGGCCGTATGTGAGTGTGATGCACTCACAACAATTTAAATATTTTATAAATATTATCCAAATATTTTATAAATATTTTTGTGGTCTTAGATTTGACAAATCATTAAAATTTATCATAAATGTGTAAAATATTATAAAAATATTTATGAAATATTTATAAATATTTACAAAATATTACTTATACAAATCTTTATCTTTTATTCACCATAAATATTATATAAAATATTTAGTCTATATTTTAATAATATGTTGAATAAAGATTTTTTCTTCGTGTATATAAAATATCGTGTAAAATATTTATATAATATTTTGAAAAAATAAATATTAATAGATATTAATAAATATTTATCATAAATATTATGTACTGTCTGGGATAATTTTAAAATAATGATAATATTAATTATACAAAATATTATATTAATTATTAATAATATTTTGTTTATTAGCGAATCTTTAAATAATGATTAATAGTTATAGGTAGCAAGATGTCCACCGGACCTCAATAATTCGTCATTTGAGGTTAAATTGTCAATTATTACAAAGAATTATAGTTAACGTCAGTAATTAGTCACTAATAAAACCTTCCCTAATAGCAAAATGCTAGCAGATTGCGAGCAGATTGGCAGCAAATTCAATCAGATACCCATTGCAGATCCATAGCATTCTGTGTCCGCATTAAGCTCAGTATTTGTTGACAAAGCCTGCTGGCATGGCATGCCAGCAGATTGATTGCAGAAACCGAGCAGGATCTGCTGACATAACCTGACAGCAGATTGGCAGCAGAAATCAAGCAGATATCTAAAAGATTTCTTAAATCGGATATCTTAAAGTGCAACTAGAGATAAAAAAATAAAATAAAAATTTCATTTTTTTAAAATTATTTTTATTAACAGTACATACTAAATTTAGGACAAATTTTTTTAATTAATTAAATTTAAATTATATTGTTTTATTTTATTCTTACTTGCCGCTGGTAGGTTTTGAACCCGGGACCTTAGGATGACAAACCTTGTACTCTATCTGCTACGCCAATTTGACTCATCGGTATGAGTACTTGTTATTGTCTACGTATACCAATATGTTATAAACTGACACAATTATATTATTTTTTATAAAAACAATTAAATTTTGCAAAACATATTAAAAATAAATAGCATTAATTTATTTACTTATTAATTTCATTGTTAAATTTATCTTATTCCATAATAATTTTATGGAAATTGCGATCTATTTAGCATTAATACTTTGAAGCGTTCAAATGGTTAATTAGATGGTTAACTATATAGATCATATATTCTAAGAAAAATTGAATAGTACATCTATTATCCTGTTTTTGTTCAGTACATGATGAATTTAGATTTTGTGCATTTTTTTGTGCGCAGTAATTGTAGACAAACTGTAATTTTTGAAAACATTATCTTTATGATAATTTTTTTAAATATCAAATGGATTTCTCATTCAGGATGTTATAATGTTGTCTGATTTCTGCTACGACGCGCATGGACGGCTCAAAAATCGGACAGCATTGTGTGATATCTTTTATGAGACATT
The DNA here is from genome assembly GCF_013373865.1 of Monomorium pharaonis. Taxonomy (NCBI): domain Eukaryota; kingdom Metazoa; phylum Arthropoda; class Insecta; order Hymenoptera; family Formicidae; genus Monomorium; species Monomorium pharaonis. The sequence continues at coordinate 23,538,207 of NC_050473.1, read as the reverse complement.
AAGCTGATATCATAAGGATAACATTTTTAAGAAACTTAAATGAAACTCTTCAATAAGATATCTCAAAGACCTCTCTTAGATATCTCTGATAAATGTTACCATTTTGACATCATTTCCAAGATATCTAAATGTTTTCTTTAAAAAGTTCTCTTAAAGTTTTCTGACAAGCGTATTGTCTGGGCTTTTTAAATTTATCTGAAATTCTTTTATCTGTATTATTTTCTATTGGTTGCCGGTATTATACATATACTTTAAACTTATGTATAATACAAGTAACCAATAGGAAATAATATAGATAAAAGAACTTCAGATAAATTATAAAAATATAGCTGCCTAATACTTTTGGCCAAGCCTGTATACATAAATATATTTTTATATAATTAGGGATCGTAAGGAAATAAAATTATTATAATTGTCAATACATTTTTAATAAGAGTTTAGGCATCATTTCTGTTATTTCAAATTTACCGTTATCGCGCGGTAGCTCAATACAATAAAGTACTTAATCTTTCAATACAATGTATATCGGCGAGAGAACAATTAAACTCTTATTAAAAATGTATTGACAATTAATAATAATTTTATTTCCTTACGATCCCTAATATATTAGAAATATATGTATGTATACAGGATTGGCCAAAAGTATTAGACAATGATATAATTTAATTTCTCAATAATTTCTACTGCCGCAAACTTTGTTCTTACGTTTTTTTCTATAGAAACATATTAATGCAAGTTTTAATTGGCATTTAAATGGCAATTAAGATTATAAAGTAACGGACATACTGTTTGATTTCTGCTGCCGATCTACCTACAGGTTATGTCAACAGGCTCTGCTCGATTTCTGCTGCCAATCTGTTGTCAGATTATGTTAGCAAGCTCTGCTTGATTTCTGACAGCAGTTTGCCGACATCGTTGGATATTACAGACTCTGTATAAAATTTGTTGCCATTCTGTCGTCAAAAATTGATAGCATGCTCTGCTCAAAATCTGTTCCTGCAGGCTTGGCTATCTGGGTTATTAATACGTCGTAAAATGATCAATTAGCTGACGTTATTAATTAGTCAAGAATATGACGTCGAAAATACGTTATAGTATGGATAAATGACTGACGTAATTAATTGGTCAAAAAATGACGTTACTATTACGTCTTAATTTGGTAACATGACGTCCTCGACGTCCTTAAATGACGAATTATTGACGTCCAGTGGACGTCACCTTGCTACCTGGGATCTTGCATGTATAGATCTTTCATTTAGATATCTTTGACATGTCTAATTCGAAAATTTTTTAGACATCTTTTAAGATGTCTTAAAGAAGTCTTTTAGATATCTTTTAGAAATTCTATGAAGATATCTTCGACAAAATCTTTTTAAATATCTTTTAGATATCTTTTAGAAATGTCTTGAAGACATCTTGAATAAGATGTCTTTTCGATTTCTACAAGATATCAATGTTTATTGGGCATGTACTTTCCAGTTTTTCAAGTATGTCACTATCTTATGGCAGGCCAGGTAAGAAAATAGTTACAAGTGTTATAACCCAGAGAACATTATGACGTCTTAAAGACGTCTAAAAGACGTCTTATATTTCTATAAGACGTCTTATAAAACTATCAGAAAGACGTCTTTTAGACGACTTTAAGACGTCTTATGACCCGATTTAAGACGTTTTTAAGACGTCTAAAAGACGTCTAATTTTTTTTATTTATGACGTTTTTGAGACGTCTTATATAAAAATTATTTTAGACATCCCTGGCAAAAAAATTTCTACAAAATTCTAAAAAACTACAAAAATTTACAAAAGTATTCCAATTCTGGCATTTTTTTGTAGTTTTTTACAGAAAAATGCTAAATTTGAAACACACTTTTGTAAATTTTTGTAGTTTTTTAGAATTTTGTAGAAAATTTTTCCACCAAGGATTCCAAAAGCTAGGTTTATTATTTTTTATTTTTTATTATTTTAAACAAAATACTTTATATTTATATTTCATTATTTTTATTTTATTATTAAGATAAGTTTTTTTATAAATAAAAAATTTTATATTATATATTTGAATTTTATTTCATGTTTTCGTGATTGGAAATTACAGAATTTTACAGAGATACTGGATTCAGTCACATATTTTACAGCAACTTAAGCGCAACACTATTATCGTCCGGTTTATTAATTGTCAAAAACTGTTGTCAGAAATGTTGTCAGAAAGGTTAATTATTTCCAATAACAGCCTACACACGCGATACGTACGAGAGTTAAAAAGTTGTGTTGTATTAACGTATCCACACTCGGCTGCGTTACACAGCAAACCGGGACAAAACGTCCCAACACACACGCGATACGTGCAAGAGTTCAAAAATTGATACGGGATAAGCACGTCGATCGACTTGATCGCATCACACGGCAGATTTGGTTATGTGCGTCATTCGACGTCTTAAAAACGTCTTTCTCAGACGTCGTAAAGACGTCTAAATGGCGTCTCAAAGAATATGTCTTAAAAAGACGTATTTTAGACGTCTTAAGAGAGACGTATAAAATAAGACGATTTTAAGACGTCATAAAGACGTCTTTTAATAAAGTCTCAAAGACGTCTCTTTTAAGACGTCTTAAAGATGTCTTTTAGACATGCATGTTGTCTGGGAATTTTATTTTAAAAAATACTGTATTGCAAGTGTGTGGCTCTTAAATGCAAATAGGCTCTTAAATGCAACCATTTCTTTTTTACATTATTGAAATAGGTAAAAAGTGGGAAATCTTGTCTGAATCAACAAAATTACAAAGTTACAGATTATAAAGTCACCTAGCTGATCTGTTGATACAGCCGATGACATGGTCACAGGCTGTAATATCGGAGATATGTTTATATGAACCCCAAGGATTATCTGTATTCCTTATTAGTCTATTGAATAACTGCTATGGATTCTATGCGAGTCAGATATGGATAAGGTATAGAAATATACTGATAAGACTCTTAGTCAAATCAAAAACTAAAAAGTAAGTATTTCAATACTTTGTTGTTTCTGAAATAATTTATTCTAATTTATACAATTCTCTTCATACATTTACAAACATTACATTCAAAATGTTTAGTTATATTTTTGATTCTCTAACTTATTTTATTGTAAATTGAGGCATACATGAAACGAAAACTACAAATGACTACCAGTCGACTTCTCAAATATCGAACAACACGTTATATTTCACTTTTCATTCTTTTTGCATTATTTTAATATAGTATTATATTTAATTATTTATTGCTATTTTACACTTAAATTTGTATAATGTTAAATTGTAATTGTACATTTATATTTATTGTTCCTTTACGAGTTTGAGAGAGATGATTTCTCAAATATGGAACAATATGTTATATTTTACTTTCATTCTTTTTACATTAATATAGCATTATATTTAATTATATTTATTCATATTTTACAGTTAAATTTATAGTTAAATTGCAATTGTACATTTGTAATTATATTTATTGTTCTTTTACAGTTATTGATACTAAATCTATTTTGCACATGTTTTAATTAATCCTCTTGAAACATATAATTGTATGCCGGCTTGTAATGGGAAATAAAAACGTGGCTTTTACGCAAATTTCTCAAGCTTGCCAACTTTGCAGGTTATTTAAAGGCCCTAGATCACATTCACAATTTCTGTAAAAGTTATCCTTTTGTTTTCCATTACAAGGTACATGATTATACTTAGTGAACACATTTTATAGCGGCAATATAACATGGAAGTTACAAGTAATTTAACATTGTTATTCTTGTGATATGTAGGTGCTATATCACATGGAAATAACCTGTTACGTAATATTTGTTATACGCAAGTGATATAGTTGTTATACATCGTTTTGGTGTTACAGTTATTCAACAAAAATTGTATAATTGTAACATATATAACACGTTCATATCAATGTTATTACGGAATGATGCGTCGTAGTTGACTCAGAAATCAGACAACATTATAACATCCTGAATGATAGATCTATTTGATAATAAAAAAAATTATTATAAAGATAATGTTTTCAAAAATAACGGTTTGTTTACAATTACTGCGCACAAAAAAAATGCACAAAATCGAAATTCATCATGTGCTGAACAAAAACAGAATAATAAATGTATACTATTCAATTTTTTCTTAAAATTACGATCTATATAGTTAACCCTATAATTAATCATTTAAACGCTTCAAAGATTAGTGCTAAGTAGATTGTAATTTCCATCAAATTATTAAGGTTATGGAAAAAGATAAATTTAACAATGAAATTAATAAGTAAATAAATTAATGCTATTTATTTTTAATATGTTTTGCAAAATTTAATTGCTTTTATAAAAAATAATATAGTTGCGTCAATTTATAACATATAAGTATATGTAGACAATAACAAGTACCCATATCGATGAGTCAAATTGGCGTAGCAGGTAGAATACAAGGTTCGTCATCCTAAGGTCCCAGGTTCAAACCCAGCAACACTGCTAGGATGACGAACCTTGTACTCTATCTACTACGTCGACAAGTAAGAATAAAATAAAAAATTACATAATTTAAATTTAATTAATTAATAAAAATTTATTCTAAATGTAGTATGTGCTGTTGATAAAAATAATTTTAAAAAAATAAAATTTTTATTTTATTTTATTTTTCTTTGTAACTGTTGTGTAACGGTTAGATAACATGTAATTATAACATGTTATATTGCTGAGTCGGAAATTGTAACTTACATGTAAGTTACGTGTAATTTCAGAGTAACGTAACCTGTTATATTCGGTTACATTGCTGTTACACTGCTGCTATCCCAGAGAACATTATGACGTCTTAAAGACGTCTAAAAGACGTCTTATATTTCTATAAGACGTCTTATAAAACTATCAGAAAGACGTCTTTGAGACGTCTTTAAGACGTCTTATGACCCGATTTAAGACGTTTTTAAGACGTCTAAAAGACGTCTAATTTTTTTTATTTGACGTTTTTGAGACGTCTTATATAAAAATTATTTTAGACATCCCTGGCGAAAAAATTTCTACAAAATTCTAAAAAACTACAAAAATTTACAAAAGTGTTCCAATTCTGGCATTTTTTTGTAGTTTTTACAGAAAAATGCTAAATTTGAAACACACTTTTGTAAATTTTTGTAGTTTTTTAGAATTTTGTAGAAAATTTTTCCACCAAGGATTCCAAAAGCTAGGTTTATTATTTTTTATTTTTTATTATTTTAAACAAAATACTTTATATTTATATTTCATTATTTTTATTTTATTATTAAGATAAGTTTTTTTATAAATAAAAAATTTTATATTATATATTTGAATTTTATTTCATGTTTTCGTGATTGGAAATTACAGAATTTTACAGAGATACTGGATTCAGTCACATATTTTACAGCAACTTAAGCGCAACACTATTATCGTCCGGTTTATTAATTGTCAAAAACTGTTGTCAGAAATGTTGTCAGAAAGGTTAATTATTTCCAATAACAGCCTACACACGCGATACGTACGAGAGTTAAAAAGTTGTGTTGTATTAACGTATCCACACTCGGCTGCGTTACACAGCAAACCGGGACAAAACGTCCCAACACACACGCGATACGTGCAAGAGTTCAAAAATTGATACGGGATAAGCACGTCGATCGACTTGATCGCATCACACGGCAGATTTGGTTATGTGCGTCATTCGACGTCTTAAAAACGTCTTTCTCAGACGTCGTAAAGACGTCTAAATGGCGTCTCAAAGAATATGTCTTAAAAAGACGTATTTTAGACGTCTTAAGAGAGACGTATAAAATAAGACGATTTTAAGACGTCATAAAGACGTCTTTTAATAAAGTCTCAAAGACGTCTCTTTTAAGACGTCTTAAAGATGTCTTTTAGACATGCGTGTTGTCTGGGATATTACTGTGTTCACTGGGTATGTTCCAAGAGCATTAGGTGAAACACAGGCAAAATAGGTTTATTATCAATAACTGTAAAAGAATAATAAACATAATTATAAAAATACAATTACGATTTAACTACAAATAAAAAATTCTTTGAATGTGATGTTTGTAAATGTATGAAGAGAATTGTATTAATTATAATAAATTGTTTCCCAGGTAGCAAGGTGACGTCTAATTGACGGCATTTTTTGGTCATTTTATGACAAACCAGACGTCATAATGTCGAGATAAAATGACGTCTAAATGTCGTAAAACTAACGTACATTTGTCTCATCTTAACGACGTCATATATTGACGTCAAAAATACATCATTATTTTCATATTATTGACGTCATTTTCAAGAAGCTAGTATCGTACATTTGACGGTATTTTATTGTTATTTTTATGACAAAACATAGGTTTTTAGATTACATTTAATAAAGAGGACATTTTAACGTCATTTTTATGACTATCCCAGGTAGTAAAAGCCGTTATTTTGACGTTTTAGAAAATATTTCGGGTACATGTCCTATATATGCAGTACTTGCATTATGAAAATATCGAAATAACATAATTATAATGTAAAAAAAAATCTACGTTGTTTCTCAACAAGCATCACGACCCACCACCACACCATAGTCACATTTGGAATTGCCTAACTTCCGCGGTCACCCATCCAACTCTGAACCGCCGTCGACGTTGCTTGACTTCGAAGATCGTACGCTACCTAACCCTTTGTGATGATCCATGAACAGTTGATGATCATGAATACATATTTGTTATAGATCAGTTTAATAGATGCGAGAAACATGAAACTTGTAGTTAACTAATATTTTTATAAATAAATATAAATTTACAGTTTTTTTCCTGATTTTTACATATGCAAAATAACATGTGGAATAACTTATAGAAATATGTTTTTGCTCTGTTTTTTTGATAAAGCTAAATTATACCTCAGACAAAACGCAATATTTATAAAATATTTATAATATTTATTTAAATATTTTATAAATATTTATCCAAATATTTTATAAATATTTATCCAAATATTTTATAAATATTTTTGTGGTCTTAGATAAAGATTTATCATAAATATTATAAAAATATTTATGAAATATTTATAAATATTTACAAAATATTACTTATACAAATTGGAGGAATAATGGCGTCGGTGAGAACGGGTATGAATTTGGAAGCTCCGAAGTAAGGAGTAGTGAAGTGATAATGGAGGTGAGAGGGAGAGTAGGAAAGTGAAAATTCGGGTAGAAGAGAACGAGTGGTGGTCGGGTGATTGGAGGGAAGCAGGAGGACGACGGAAAAGGAAAGATATGAAAAGATATCGTGATGGAGTTTTGGAGATGAGAAGAACGAATGTGGAGTAAAGTAGCCGTGGAGAAGAAGAGGACAGTGAGAGGGCGCTGAGAAGAAAGGAAAAGTCGGTTGGCAGGAGATGAAGACGGGAACGAGGAAGATGACGAGGAGAGGAGAGATGGCGCGGATGGAGAGGATGGTAGAAAACGGGTTGGCAGGAGACGGCAGACGGTAGCGAGCTTTGGGAACGCAGATTCTCACAGCACGTGGTCCGTCGAAAGGAGAAGATAGCTGACGCAGAAACAGTAATAGCAGAGTGAGAGAAAGCAGATGAGGTGAAAATAGAGACAGAGATGAAATTTAATAATGAGGAGAAGAGAATGGGATAATGAAGGAGACGGAAAAGGACAGAGTGAGGGAAGAAAGTGCGGTCGAGAGGAGAATAGAAGAAACTGGAAGAGAATTAAGAAAACAGAGTGAAAATGCTAAAAGGGCTGAAAGAGGTTAGAAAAAGATTTAGAAGTCTGGAGGCGAGACTGGAGAGGTGGCAGACGGGAGAAGAGGACTTGGATCCAGACGAGGAAGAAAAGAGGGGAAGAAAGGTATGGAGAAGCGGCCAGGGAGAAAGAAGAGGAAGCAGAGGAGAAGAAAAAGACGGTCGGATGGAGACAAGCGGAGAAGAGGCTGAAAAGGGAACAAGGAGCAAAGAAAGTCGGGGTAGAGAGGGAGCGGAGTGGAGGGACGATGGAGACTGGTGGGGGGGAGGAAGCAGAGACAAGGAGGAGAAGAAAAGGATGGAAGAGAGAGCGGAGAGGGTGGAAGAGGTAGAAGAAGTTATGGGGCAGGTGGACTTCCGCTTCGTTTACATTTGTGATTGTCTTGTTATTGTATATTTCGTTCCTGTTTTGTATTATATATTTTATATATGTTATATCTTTATATGTATGGCTGATATGTAGAGGAGTATGAATGTACAGATAAACGGCTTGCTAGTGAAAGAGAAGAACGGTCAAGCAGATGGAAGAGAGAGGAGCCGAGGAGATCAGAGAAGGAGAAAGAGAGACAAGGAGAGGAGTTTAAGAAGAGCAGGAGAGTGAAAAGAGCAGAGAAGAGCGTAAAGAGTCGGGGGGGCTCAACAGCACGGAAAGTATAGAGATGACGGAAAGACGGCAAGTTGGGAAGAATGAGAGGTGGAAGGAGAATAATGATTTAATTGATTGTTTTAGGAAGAGAAGCAGGAAAGAAGGAGAGACGGCGAAAAAGCATGAGGGGAAAGAGACGAAGAGGCGGAGAGAGCAGAGGAAGACAGGAGAAAGAGGAGAGGAGGAGAGGCCCCTTGATGAAAAACGGAAAGAGGAAATCAAGGAGGAGAGTGGAAAAAGGAGAGCAGAGATGAAGAGAGAGGAATGGAAGAAGGACAATGAAGAAAGGGCAAAAGAGAGGAGAGAGTGGGATTAGGGGGTGGGGAAAAGGGGATAAGGGCGTGCGAGGGGGGTGGGGGTGTTAGAATGTAAGGGTCGCAAATGGCCAGGTCGGTTTGGGAGTAGAGAGGATACAACTGTGAACGGTTCGGGAACGCTCCGTGGAAAAAGCGCCTTGTAACCCCATATTGGGACACAATAAAGTCTATCTATCTATCTACTTATACAAATCTTTATCTTTTATTTACCATAAATATTATATAAAATATTTAATCTATATTTTAATATGTTGAATAAAGATTTTTTTCTTCGTATATATAAAATATGTGTAAAATATTTATATAATATTTTGAAAAAATAAATATTAATAAATATTAATAAATATTTATCATAAATATTATGTGCTGCCTGGGATGATTCTAAAATATTGATAGTATTAATTATATAAAATATTATATTAATTTTAATAATGTTGTTTATTAATCAATCTTTAAATAATGATAGTAGCAAGGTGTCGTCCACTAGACCTCAATAATTTGTCATTTGAGGTCAAATCGTCAATTATTACAAAGAATTATAGTTAACGTCAATAATTAGTCACTAATAAAATCTTATTAATACGTCGTAAAATGATCGATCAATTAACTGACGTTATTAATTAATCAAGAATATGACGTCGGAAATACGTTGTAGGATGGATAAATGACTGACATAATTAATAGGTCAAAAAATGACGTTACTATTACGTCTTAATTTAGTAACATGACGTCTGCGACCTTAAATGACGAATTATTGACGTCGTATTAACGTCACCTTGCTACCTGGGTTGGGAACAGCAAATTATTTAAATACTTACTTTTTAGTTTTTCAATTTAACTAAGAGCCTTATCGGTAAATTTATATGCCTTATACATATATCAGACTTGAATAGACTGCATGATAGTTACTAAATACATACAGAAAAATATTTTACAATCAAGAAAAGTAATTACTTATTTTATTTTATTTCGTTCAAGTAACAGTTTCTTTCAACCAAGAATATTTTCTTAATATTAATGTTCAGGTATACTTGTCATACGTATTAAAAAATTTTAGCATTTTTTAATGTAAAATAAGAATTTATTCTTGTTTCAAGAATATTATCAAACTTAATTGAAGAATTACATGGGACTCTAGATAGTAATATTTGTTTGGAGTGAATATTCTGGTTTGAAGTATTATACTTACTAAAATTTAAAATATGTCTTAAGTAAATGTGATACTTGTAACAAGTTTACCATAGATTTGCAGATGTAAAAAGAAACCAATTACTTTTAGAACAAGTAATATTTACTTGGAAGTAATAATTATTTTTCTGTGTGTAGACTAAGACATACAGATGATCCTTGGGCATCCATATAAACATATTACCCATATAAACATATTGCAACCTATGACCACGTCATCGGCAGGCCAACTGAGTGGCATTATAGTGTATACTTTGTTGTAATTGTTTCAGACAAGATTGCTTTTTACCTATTTCAATACATTGCAAAAGAATAAACTGTTTACTTTATTCTATTATTTTCTTAAAACATATTCTGTCAGCCATACTGTTAAGTCCAAGCTTTGAAGTTAATTATATTATATAATATTCAGGAGAAAGAATTACTTACACAAAGAAAAAGAAAGAGGGAGAGAGAAATAAAATACACATGCATATATATGTACGTACATGTTCATATGCATATATGTACATACGTATATGCATAGGCATTATTATTATTACACAATATTATTCTCTTCCTTTTCTCCCCCCTCTCTCTCTCTTTCCTGACCCGTTCACTTATTTTTCTTTTTCTACTTTTCTACTTTTAAGTTCAAATAATACTAATCTTCAAATTAGTCACAGCTGTATTTCTTTTACAATGTAATTCATGATGTAATAAAGGCATATTTCGAAAATAAATTAAAATATAATCAGAAAAGAAACCAAAACCGATATAACTTGATTTGTCATTTTAATTCTTCTCAGTCTCAATCTTTAATTTGATATGATATGTACTTCAAAATTGTCTTAAGAATCTTCGTATATATTATAAAAAGAAATGAGATACCTGTCACTACAAAATGAGTGAAATCACAACAAAATTATCTTTAAAAAAAAGGTATAAAAAAGTGCCAAGTATACGCGCGCAAAAAACGCCCTTAAAAATCTGTTCTTGTACTAAATAATTTTAATAATTACAAATGTATGAAATTTTAATGAAATTATCTTTTTCCTAAAAAGAACAAGAAATATATTTTCTGTACAAACGTAATGATATGAAGAAAATGCGCCAACTATGAAAATGGATGTTCATGCGAACATAGAACATGTATTTTTACAAATACTTATTTGTACAAATATTACAAATAAATATTTTAATACAAATAAATATTTTACTACAAAAACTTAGCGCTGCTAAACCGAATAATTTACTAGCTCTCTTTATTTTTCTTTTGTGCGTGGATCTGAATGTGTGTAAAAAAGGCGCGCGCGCGTGTGTGTATGTTTAATACATAACTTCGTTTATAAGGAAGCAATTTTTAATATCTCAATCTCTACATATTTTTTAACTAGTCTTTACATGCTTTACGGAAAGAACGTGACAGAGTCTATGCGACAAGCAACAAAACGTGATTGAGATTTCTCATATAAGTAAAATTCCATTCAACGTGATATCCGATAATGTTGTTTGGATGAAACATGTTTTCTCGCTAGATCATGATAAAGTCTATGCGACAATCAGAAAATGGGACAAATCGCATTCAAAACTCGAATTCAACATGATAAAAATAGGTTTTAAGTTATATGACAATTTTAAATGAAACCGATACAAATCTTCAAGCAATAGCTATATTGAACCTGATACACAAATTAATCTGATAAACGGGATTCATTGTCATAACCTGTGTATCTGATTATTATTACTCAGAGTGATTGAATCTATCTGGAATATGTGATCGGCAATAGGAAAAACCGCAACCAAATTTCGAATTCAACATGATAGGTTTTAGGCTATATGACAATTTTCAAATTGAAACTAATATAAACCCATACAGCACAAATTGTTTCAGAAAGTTTTCAGAAAGGTTTCAACCTTTCACAGTTCATGTGCAACAGTTCTGAAAGAATTTTATAATATGTCATTTGAAATGTTTCAACAAAAATATTTCTAAAACCTTCCGTATGAAATATTTTTACAGACCTTTCCGTTTAATTATTTCTGAAACCTTTCACATGCAATAAATTTGAAACTTTTAGTTGAGTTATCCCTAAAACATTTCATTTGACATATTTTTACAGACTTTTCAATTGAGTAATTTCCAAAACCTTTCATATAAAATAATTTAATAAATTTTTCAGTTGAGTTATTTTTTATAACTTTCACACATGCTATCTTGAAAACTTTCAGTTGAGTTATCTTTGAAAACTTTCTTATGAAATAATCCAGCACATATATTGTTCGCGGACCGTCACTAGGTGACGCACGCGGCACCTTTCTCGTAATGCAATTCACACTTCACAAGCTACATAAAGCAGACCACGGTGACAGAAAACGGATCAACCTATGCTATCGTAGTGAGCTCCAGTGATGGGAACTCGCGAGATATTTCTCGCGCACGCGCATCTGAGCAACAGTGGCGCAGCGCAGCAACGTATATATTTAGTGGTACTGTAAAGGTCCCAATATTCATCGATAAATAAAATGTGAAGAAAATTATAAAGAGAAAAGTTTTTATTAATATTTTATATTAAAACAAAATCCCGCTTATGAACAATAATAAAGTTTATTTATTAATGTTTTTTTTTGTAACAATTACAACCGATTTATTATATAAATTTTATTACAAAAAACCTGTAAAAATCTTATTAGCATTTTTGCACTAAAATTAAACATAATAAAAATATGACACATTAAAACAACATGTAATAAAAATAAAATATAACCATCTAAATACAATATATATAAATACATAATATATATATATGTATATATGTAATAGTTTTTTTTTTTACGGAAGAGGGAAAAATCTTCACAAGATCTTTCTAGAAATAATAATTTTCCAGTCTTCGCCAGAAGGCAATATAACTTTCCAATTTTCATTTCAAGAAAGACAAGACGCCCTGAAGTCCGCACTACAGGGTGTGTGGGATTCAATAGGGATACATCGCAAAAGATACTATCACCTATCACCTACCCACTAAAAAAACCCTCTTTAATAATTAATTTTAATTAGAACATTGAAAATAGTTCTATGCACAATAAATATTAATATAATAATGACTTAGAAAACATGCAATATTTAAAATTAAAAAAAAATTTTTTTAAATTATGATTATAATAAAAAAAATAAAATAAATAATGCTTAGCACTTACGCGTCTATTTCCAAATCACAGTCATGTACTAAAAAATACGTATGAAAATTAATAAATAAAATATTTAAACGCGAACAAAAAAAATATTGCACATATATTGCAATACTGTCACACAAAGCAAGAAAATTATTGTTAAATCTAATTAGACAAAAAATTAAAAAATAAGCTAACGTTACGATTATAAAAAAATATTAATAAAAAGTAATGTATTAATAATGTGACAGCAATTCTTAAAATTATTATAAAAGTGATAACGTAAGGAATAAAAAGAGTACCAATGTTCTAAAATATGGAAAGAGTAATAGCAATACAATGAAAAATCTACAAAAGTAAAATATTTTAAGCTACGTTAAATATTGTAATAAAATTTAAAAAATATTAATATAATTTACTGCAAATTAAAAAATTATTATAAAAATAAACAAAAATGTGTTTAATTATATTTGATTCTAATATTTGACTTACTTTTTATAAATTATACATATCTTTATTGTGCAGTTCCAAGTGTCTAGAATCATCTTGGAAACTGCGGCAATCTAAATCATAAGCTTGAAAATGTGAACGTAATTTACAAATTGAATCTAAACATTCAACATTAATGCGGTTTCTCTTTTTATTCTTCACATCAGTAACGATAGAAAATATTCTCTCTGCTTCGGCATTGGAATGTGGAAGTGATAAAACAGCATATACTAATTGTTCTAAATTTGGAAACAACGATTCATCATTAAAATTCTTTTTCTCAAAAATAGTGCTCCACATTTTATCAATTTCTAAATTAGATAATGATATTTTGTCCGCGTCATTAAATACTGTTGGTAAAATTCTCCATTCGTAAGCTAAAGTCGTAATGTCAGATATACCAAAATGTCTTGCTATATTTATTAAATCTGGAAAGATCAATCTACTTTTATCGTACAAAGCCACTTCAGAATCTAAAAATTTAAGTTCGCGGAAGATGTTATTGTCATATGGTAACCGTTGTAACATTTCATCTAATGCAGTTGTGTAAAATTCTAAACATTTTGATTTTACTTCTATAATAAAATTGGGACATTCAGTTGTGAGATATTCTTCACATTCTGGACCAACATAAATGGAGTTTAGCGGCATAAAATTTTTTGGATTTAATATGTTTTTTGATATATTTTCTAAAGCATTAGACAACAAAAAATTTTGACCTAACTGCTTTATTAGCTGCTCACTATTTTCAGCAATTTTATGAATTAAAATTTTTCTAGATTGAAAAAATGTATTAAACATGTTAAAAAAAATTAAAATATATTTTTAAAAAAGCATATATGCTTTGATGACTTTATCATTTAAAATATTAAAAATGGAAATTGCCGTCTTATTTTTATTTTCTAAAGTTTCAAGGTTAAAGTAATGTTTTAAAACTTCCCAATTATCGAGAAGTCTATCAACACACTTTTGTAAAACAAGCCATCTTGTTCCTGATAATTTTAAAATTTTACGTGATTCTACTCCAAAAAATGATTGAAAATCAGATAGAATAGCTGATCTTTTAGCACTAGATCTTTTAGCACCAGAAAAATATGTAGCAACTGCATGTAGAACATATTCACAAGAATCCGACAATTTTGAACACGCTTTACTTGCGATAAGAGCTGAAGAATGGCATATACATCTTAATACAATGAGGGCCGGTACCTCTTTTTTTAATCTAGTCATAAAAGAATCGCGACTTCCTACCATAACGGAGGCATTATCGCAAGCCATTCCTACAATATTTGAAATTGGAATTTGTTTACTTTTTAAACAATGTTCAAACGCAGAATATATTTTTTCTGCGGAACAATCTATAGCATCTAAAGAAATTAATTCTAATAATTTTGTTATAATTTTTTTATTTTCAATTAAAAAATATTTAACTAAGACACAAAGCATCTTATCATTTGCGATAGTTGTGCTTTCGTCCACTAAAATAGAAAATTTTGTATTTAGTAAATTATTAACTATTTTTTCGGTTTCGCGTTTTCCTAAAACATTGACTATTATTTGCCTACATTTTTTTCGTGACAATTTCAGATCTTTTGCTATTTGTGAATCAGTTAATGTATCTTTTAATAATGGGACCATGTCATCAATTATTTCAAAAGCTATATTATGTGTCGCGTAAAAAGCAGCTAATTTTATTTTGGCTATTTTAACTTTATTAATATGGTCCACAAATGTATTATTATGTACAGTTAATGCAGCAGATGGGTTGACATTACGTATCTTGGAGATATTTTTTACGTGGCTTTGTGTTTTTGAATGTCTAATTAAATCTAATTTGCCGCATGATAAAACTTTATTACAAGCCGTACAGACAGCTTTTCTATCATCTTCATGTGAGGTCAGCCAATCTTTAAAAATATCCAAACCTAACCAGGCTCGTTGAAATGTTTTCGGCCTATTTTTCTTTTGCTCCAAACTACTTGTTGATGGTTGTTGGAGATCCATCTTCTTATATTTATATCACAATACTAATGACCACTTACGTTATCACTTGCACTTAATATAAAACTAATAACTAATCTAAACTTACCTCGCGGTAAAACGAACGCGGGAAAGAGACTGCGGGGTCTTGTGCGCATGTTTGGACCCGTGTAGGCACCCGATATAGCACCTACAACCGTCACTAGAAAAGTACTGATACGTCATCTCACGCATGCGCATGAACGCGCCTGCCGCGCGGAATATCTCGCGAGTTCCCATCACTGATGAGCTCTCGGGGCCTACGTGATATTTATTATCGTGTCTTAAAGACACATCTTTCATGGCTAAAAATTTTAGCTTTGGTAACGAATCCTTTTTCTGCGTGTAGTGCACCTATTATATAGCACAGAAACCTTTCAGAGATATTTCAGAAATGTTTCAAGTGAAAAGTAAATCATTTCAGAAACGTTTCAAAATATTTCTGAGACAGTTCTGAGACAGCTCTGAGATAGCAAAATGTCCGCGATGCTTATACTTGAAACATTTCTGAATGTTTTCAGAAAGGTTGCAGATATGTATCAGCAACCTTTCAGTACACTTTCAGAAATGTTTCAAGTGCAAGCATCGCGGACATTTTGCTATCTCAGAGCTGTCTGAGAGCTGTCTCAGAAACATTTGGAAACGTTTCTGAAATGTTTCACTTTTCACTTGAAAGTTTTTTGAAATATCTCTGAAAGATTTCTGTGCTATATGGGAATCTTCGGATAATAGCTATATTGAACCTGATACACAAATTAATCTGATAATCGGGATTCACTGTCATAAACTATATACCGGATTATTATTACCCAGAATGATTGACAATCTATCTGGAATATGTGATCGGCAATAGGAAAAACCGCAACCAAATCTCGGATTCAACATCATAGAGATATTTTCTATCAAGTTCTATCTTTTTTCTTGAGCAGGGATGCTATTTTTCACGCATATGTAAAAATGAATAAAAAAACTGTAAAACTTTTTACTTATTTATAAAAATATAAGTTAACGGTACATGTTTCATCCTTCTGACAACATCTGTTGTAATGATCTATAACAAATATGTATGCATAAACAAGAAGTGTTCATGGATTATCACGAGACGTTAGAATGCGTACGGTCTTCGAAGTCAAGCAACGTCAGCGATGGTTGACACTTGGATGGGTGACCATTTTTCCAGATACAGAGATTAAACATGCTTTAACAGGTATGACTGTGGCTTGGCTGAAACATGTTGTATAGTCTTCCCCCACACAACAAATGGACACGATCACAACATAAATCGGATATCCGAAACGGGCCCTAAGTGATAGATATCCCGATAGATATCCCGTGTACATCCTGTGGATGTACAAAGGATGTCCTATGTCCCGCCAAACAACATCCCAAGGACATCCTTAGAATGTCTTAAAATGCACTGAAACAACTAAATAACGTTCCAATAATGCTCATTAAAAACTATTAAAATAGGCTTGATTCATAAATAAAATGTCGAAATATGTTAATATTAGATAATTTTTTATATGTTGATAGTCGAAGCTTTTTACCATGAAGTTTTCATCATATAGATGTGAAATTTGGACTATAACTTTGAAACTTTGGTAAAAATATATAGTAACGTCTTAATTATTTTTTTTCCATATTTTATTCCTGAGATTATAAAAAAGTTAACATAAAGAAAAATTATTTAGTTAAACTTTTGTTTTTAATTTCTTTCAAATTTTAATTTTTTATATAAGAGCCTAGCTAGCTCGTTTCAATATATAATATTATTGCAAAATAAAAAAAATAATACATTTGTACATTTTTTATTGATTAATTAAAAAATTCCAATTAGTAATTTTACTAGTTATAAAAGACTAAATATTTTAATTAATTATATACATGTATAAAATTAATAAAAATAAAAAAATTATTCAAAATGTATGTTAATATTATGTTAAGTAACGTTTCAACAATTTTTTTACGATAACTTTTATATTGTTTAAAACACGTTATTTGTATTGGGCTATGCTCAACTTTTATTTAATACCCAGATAGCATAGATGATCCTTTTAAGTTCAAAAAAAATTCACCCTTTCTTATTCTTTAAGAATTTACGTAATACAATATTTAAATTTGTTATGAATTCACATAATTTAGTCAAAATGAGTTAAAAAAGAATTCAATATTCAAATTCGTTGAATAAATTCACATAATTGGTTCGAAATTAGTTCAAAAAGAATACCACATACAAATTTATTATAAATTTATATAATTTAGTCAATATTAAAATTCTTATAAAGAGCCGTAACACTATAGAAAGGTGTAACAAATATAAGTATCTCTTTATTTTTTTTTTGACAAAGCAAAAAATTTTATGACACATTTTTTGATTTTATTAAAAAGAATATAAAAATATATATCTCTTTGTTATTTTGTCAAAAATATTATTATTATCTAAATAGTATATAAATACTTTACGCTATTATATATATAGTATATATACATATATTATTTGTCATAAATTTGATATATAACTAAATAAATATTTTTTTATTGTAATAAACATATAATAATGCGTTTAATAAAAAATTTGTAAAAAAGATTGTAAAGAAGTATATTATTTTTATATAAAATCAGGAAATGTTAATTCAATAATATACTGCAATAAAATATGCGAAAATTTTATACATAATTTATACATGTATAGTAACAATAAGAGAGTTTCTCACTTATAATAATAATATATCAAATTCTTTATTTTTGTAGTCGTATATTTTTAAATTAACATTTCTTATATTTCGAAAAATCCTTTATTATCCTTTTTTACACGAAAAAGCAATTCCTTTTTGTATTATAATTCAATTTTGTATATAAATTCAAAAAAGTATCTCGATAAAGTTCCACTAAAATACTATCAAAAAATAATTTTAAATTCAATGCAAATTCTTATATATAACATAAAATGAACTTTATATGCATTATAAAAAGGGCTCATAATTGGTGACATACAAAAGAACTTTTTTTGAACTCTTAAGAATCCTTTTGGTGCAGAAATGAATTAGAAAAAGACTTTATTTCAAAATTTGGGTGTCCAAAAAGAATTCTTTTCGAATTCGTTGTGCTATCTGGGTAGATTATTTAATAGATTTTATTTAATAGATTTATCATGCGTGACTGGCTACTTGCGAAGGAACCTCTCATCACGCGGCTACACATAATGAGCAGCGAAAGTGATAATCATATAATCACGCAAATAAAATAACAATAAATAATATTAATATAAATTTTATCGCTTGATCAACACTATTTAATTTTAAAAAAGGCGTACCCACCCTCTCACGAAACTTTACAGCTATTATATGGATTGATCAACACGTGGTTACAAAACTTGAGGTTATGTTCTAGATTAAATTTATCGTCGTCCAATAATACTTACCTTCGTACTGGCGTCGAGAGTAGGAAAGGCTGCCCGTTTTAGTAGTGCAAGCCGTAATCTTTATTGCAATCCTTATTGTAGAACAGTCAGATAGATACGCACAGAAAGATAATGATCGAGAAAGAAGAGATAATTTATGGGTGCGAAACGCGAAGACGCAGGACAAAATCCGACCGTCATTTTCCATGTGTTGCACATCGGGTAACTTTGATGACGGCGGTATGATTGAGTTAAACACGAATAAAATCATTGTACAATATTATATTGATACTCAAAATTCATGATATTCAAAAAATACTGTATTTATTCGCTAAAATACAGTGCAAATTTCAAATTCGTGTGCAATCAACAAAAAACATCGTATCGACATGGTTTTTTTTAATTGCTTAGAAAAAAATGAACTTTAAGAATCTGGATTAATATTATCTGGATTAATATTAATTTTAACGAAAAATTTGTGAAAAACGGTAACAAACTTTTACTTTTTTCAATTAAAAAAAAACATGTTTGGTTTTCATGCGATACAATAGGTTCGAACTTAACAAATCAAATTTTCGCCTAGGGATTCTCAAAGTAAAGTCTTTGCCCTTTAATTTAAAAAAAGTACGTGTAATTTGGATGATTTTTCGCAAAGTTGCATTACTTTGAAAATTGCCTAAAAATCGGTCAAAATTTTTGTCTCGTTTTTTTTGCGCCAGTGTATATATATATTGCCTAAAAATCGGTCAAAATTTCTGTCTCGTTTTTTTGCGCCAGTGTATATATATATATATATATATATATATATATATTATTATACCCAGATAACGCAGAAATGAACAGAAATTCCTAAAGAAGTCATTTTAATGAATACTTGGCGAAATAGAAAAATGAATACATAAAGAATTCTTGAGGAATTAGCCACAATGAGTTCACATTGAAGTATTCCTTAAGAGATTTGCTCATTGCAATGAATACCTCGCGATTTATTATTTGGAATACTTTGAGTATTCATCAGAAATTACTCGAGTGTGTGGATAATCTCAATTACATTTTTATAATTATATATCGCTTAATAAATGCTAATTTATACTTTTATACACAAAATGCGCTATATATAATTAACAAAACAATATATTAACAAATATGTATGCATAAACAAGAAGTGTTCATGGATCATCACGGGGCGTACAGTCTTCGAAGTCAAGCAACGTTGGCGATGGTTAACATTTGGATGGGTGACCGTTTTTTCAGGTACAGAAATTAAACATGCTTTAACAGGTACGACTATGGCTTGGCTGAAACATGGTATAATCTTCTTCCTCTTACAAAATTAATCAGAATTTTTTATTCTTTAAATTCTTCTGAGAAACGTTCCAATATTATAAAAATCGGAACATTTATCAGAAATCTTGAAAATAAATTTTTTAATTCCGTTTGAGATATCTACTTGGAGAAGTCCTAATGAATACTTTAAGAAGTTCTGAGGAATTCCAACAAGTAATTCTATATGAATACTTTAAGAAGTTCTGAGGAATTCGTATCATGGTGCATGTAACTTCCTACGTTATTCTTAAAGTATTCTTCTATGAATTCCTCAGGAATTACTGTTCAGAAAGAAAGACTACTTTATGAATTCTTTAAGAAAACACTGTGTTATCTGGGTAGTTTACGTTACTATATTATATCTTATGTGCATACCAGAGTTATTTAGGCGTAATTCCTGAGAAAACCACGTTGTCCGTGAGTTCGTGTTTGCACGGTCACACTCTACACTTTACCACGTGTCTGTGTCATACGACAGACGAAAATGCGTAACGTTATAGATCACAGATAGTGTTGATATGATTTACTTTCGATATTACGCGGATATTTTGGAAATATGTGATAGATATACATAAGATATATCATAGGATATTTTACGGACGTTTTGAGTATATTAGATATAATCTCAGTACATTCAATAGGAGTTGCAAAGTTCAGTCGCTATATTCTAAGTTTATCTTGAGGATATACCAAAATGACCTTCTACTGAGACGTTATATGAATGTTTTATATATATTCAGTACAACCACAGTACATTCCGTATGAGAGTAGAATATTCGCACAATATCCGGTGCTGTCTGGGTATACCACATAATAACTGTACTAAAATTCAAATTTTATAAAATTTGTATAACTATTTTTATATTTATTATTTCAAAATAAAAGAAGAATTTTTATAATTTTTTATTGATTGTTTAAATAATTTCAATGAGTAATTTTTAGTTAATATAAAAAGCTAAACATTTAGTTAATTTATATGGACGTACAAATTATTAAGAACAAAGGAATTATCAAAATAAATATTAACACTGTGTTAAATAAAAGTTGGTCATAGTCCATTACAAATAACGTTTCAACAATTTAATTTTTTTACAATAATTTGTATATTGCTTAAAACACGTTATTTGTAATGGGCTATACCCAACTTTTATTTAATATTATAATATATTTTAAATTATCTTCTTGTTTTAAACAATTTTATACAACTATAATTAACAAAAATGATTATTTTTTATATTTAACTAGTAACATTATTAGTTGAAAATGTTTAAACAATCAATAAAAAATGTATAAACAAATTTTTTCTTA
Organism: Monomorium pharaonis; assembly: GCF_013373865.1. NCBI lineage: Eukaryota > Metazoa > Arthropoda > Insecta > Hymenoptera > Formicidae > Monomorium > Monomorium pharaonis. Next base: position 23,516,637 of record NC_050473.1, on the reverse strand, counting down.
TTTTAATCCTCTGCCTACACACCTTAGTTTTCTCCCGATTCCTACACACAGGGGTTACACTAACCCCAAAAATCTCAGAATTATGATGGTCTTGGCTGAAAAGTCGAAGATATTAAAAGAAAAGAGATTTTTTTTTAATGAGAAAAAAACGAAAAATTTTTGTAAAAGTTTGCCTTTTTTTTCAAACGCCCGTATTTATTAAAAAAAAAAAAAGATAAAGTAATTAAAATAGTGATCAATGGAAAGGGGAAGAGTTGTACTTTAAGAATCTATCGTCAGTTTTTTGATTCTATTAAAAAAATATATTTATTTTGTAATGTGAATTTAGTAAAAAATGAATGCAGTTTAAACACAATAGTAAAAGAAAATAGTAATATTTATTTAAAAAACATAATTATTAATACACAAAAACATAATTATTAATATAAAAAATATTTATTACAAAAGATTTTATTTGTTATAGAAACAATTTTTAATTTATAATGCTACAATTGCAGCATATTTTCGCAAAGTGATCGCGACATTGGTAATATATGTAAGTACTGTATGCGTAAGTGATACGTAATGAATAAAAAATAACTTTTACTTACTCTTCAAATTTGGAAATTTTCCATTTTTTGTTACGTTCTCTACACACGGGGTAACTGTAACCCCAACACACACTTTCGATGCTCCTACTTCTGTTGTTTTTAGAACATTGACAACGCCTAAAGAGGAATAAGTAGAGCACAGTTCAAACCCCCCCCCCCCCCAGTCCCAGCATCCCCTTGCTAAATACTTTTAAGTAGCGGGCATTTCAAAATCGACTGGGGTTACCGTAACCCCATGTGTAGACACAGGGTTAAAATAATTAAAAATATACGTTGTATAAATTTTATAAAACTAGAACACAACATTGCGCGCGCTTCGCGCGCGCCACTTAGCATTTTTATATTGAACATTGCACTTATTCTTCTTCTGTAATATTACTCTCACATACTTTATCATATTTAATGCCCTTCTCTATCTCACGCTCCCTCATTCTCCCTTTCCCCCTCTCTAAATTATTAATTATATTATTAATTATATTAATTATATTATTTTCATATTGTTCAATATTACTCTTACAACACTTTACTTTCTTATTTAATCCTCTTCTATATCTCTCACGCTCTCTCATTCTCTCCCCTCCTCCCCAACCTCTCTCTCTCTCTCTCTCTCTCTCTCTCTCTCTCTCTCTCTCTCTCTCTCTCTCTCTCTCTCTCTCTCTCTCTCTCTCTCTCTAAACACAAATTATTAATTATATTATATTTGCATGTTTCTTAATATCACTCTTACACACTTTACCTCCATACTTAATCCCCTTTAAATAAATTAAAAATTATAATATATTATATGTAACGTTACCTATTAATTTTCAATAAAATTTCAAAACTTTCACTTTCTGGCTTTCTTGTTTAATCTCTCTCAATTATAATTTCCTTTCATCTAATCTCTTTCCTTTTCTAATCTCTTTCGATAAAACTCACTATCGCTCTCTGACCATTTCAACAACTTCTGACAACAAGCATCCAACAACTTTAAAATTAAATTTTTTAAATCTTATGCCTTAATAATACAACATTAAATTTAAATTTTTAAATAAATTAAAATTTATAATATTATACGTAATGTTACCTGATAATTTTCAATCAAATTTCAACACTTTCACTTTCTGGATTTCTTTTTTAAACTCTCTCGATCTCAATTCTTTCTCTTTAATCTCATTCCTTTTCTTCTATTAAAATACACAAAATGTCAAAATAATTAAAACGCAAATGATATTTAATGAGAATAATAATATTTAATAAAAATTGATAATTATTGAGAATGATAATTAATAAGAAATGAGAATTAAGAGTTTAAGATTCCTTTTTTTCAAAATATTTAAAACGCAAATGTTACCTTCCCGAAATCTCGCACTCTCTCTCTCTTTTTCTCTCTTAATAAGATCTTCAATTTACTTAATTTCTCTCTCTTCTCTCTCTCTCTCTCTCTCTCTCTCTCTCTCTCTCTCTCTCTCTCTCTCTCTCTCTCTCTCTCTCTCTCTCTCTCTCTCTCTCTCTCTCTCTCTCTCTCTCTCTCTCCTTCTCTCTCTCTCTCTCTCTCTCTCTCTCTCTCTCTCTCTCTCTCTCTCCCTCTCTCTTTCTCTTCTTCTTCTACCTATCACTTAATTCTTGCAATTTTTTTAAACTTTTTATTTTTTATAAATATCTATATAAACACTGGCGCAAAAGAAAACGAGACAAAAGTTTTGACCGATTTTAGGCAATCTTCAAAGTGATGCAACTTTGCGAAAAATCATCTAAATTACATGTACTTTTTTTAAATTAAAGGGCAAAGACTCTACTTTCAGAATCCCTAGGTGAAAGTTTGATTTGTTAAGTGCTAATATAACATATAGTATGCATGAGTAGGCAGTCCTCAACTACATATCTCATTGGATACATTACATTTTTTTGCAGTGTATATATGGTTTTACGTCCGTATCAGCTATATTAATTGATTTTGAAACAGCTATAAGAAAATCAATATATCTACCAGTTTGGAGTCAATGTTAATTACAACCAAATGATATATTGATTTTCTACCCCTGACATTCATTAATATTATGTAAATTTTTATTTCTATTTTCTGTATATACCTCTTTAATATTTTTTTTTTTCTTTTCTTACTCTCTGCTTCCTCTATTTCTTTTTTTCTTTTTTTTAATATAATGTTTATTTTCTTTAACCTTAAATAAAAACATTTATATATGTTAAAAATAAAAACGCAATTAAGTCATTAAAAATTCAAAATTTTGACAAAACAAGCTTTACAGCTTTTTAAACAATTATTAAATACCTATCTCGTCTTTCTTCCTTTTTTCTCTCCGCTTTTTTATGAAATGTCTTAATGTTTATTAATTTAAAAGAATTATGCTTTTTGAATCTTTTCTCTCTTTTCTTTTTTTCTCTCCTTTCTTTATCTTTTTCTCTTTCTTTAATCCTCTATCCTTTATCTTCTGCAATTTTGAATAAAAAACGTGTAAGTATAATTTTATAAATAATTACATAATATTATATAAAACATTTTTATAAAAAATTATTATTTACTTAATTATTTTAAATTTTATTTTTTATTTTTTTTTATCTCACGCTCTCTCACTCTCCTTTTCTCCCTCTCTCTCTTTCTCTCTTTCTCTCTCAACACAAATTATTAATCATATTTTTATGTTGTCTATATCTATCCTCTATCTTCTGCAATTTTGAATAAAAAACGTGTGAGTGTAAGTTTATAAATAATTACATAATATTATATAAAACATATTTTAATAAAAATTATTTACATATTTTTTTAAACTTTTTTTTATAAATACACACACACACATATATGTATGTATTTATTTAAAAAAGTTAAAAGAATTAAGTAAATAATAATTTTTAATAAATATATTTTTATATAATATTATGTAATTATTTATAAATTTACATAATTTTACACACACACACACACGCGCGCGCACGCACAAATATACACACACAGAAAAAAATATAGTCAATAATATATGTAATTGCGAGCTGCTAACTTACAATAATATTTACTGTTAATGCTCTAACACTCTTCTTTTCTTCTTTCTTACACTCTCTTTCTCTCTCTCTTTCTGCTCCTTCTTTCTATAGAAGTCGCTGTTTCTCCTTCTGTTTTCTTTTCTGCTTCTTTTTTCAACAAAAGTCGAAACTCTCTTTCTCCTACCAATCTATTTCCTTTCCTTCTTTTTTTCTAAAGATTATAAAATTTTAAAGATATTATTGTTATTTCCTATATATATTACATTATTACTTAATATATCTTAATATTATATAAAAACATATTTTAATAAAAATTATTTACTTTTTTTTTAAACTTTTTTTTATAAATACACACACACACACACATATGTATGTATTTATTTAAAAAAAGTTAAAAGAATTAAGTAAATAATAATTTTTAATAAAATATATTTTTATATAATATTATGTAATTATTTATAAATTTACATAATTTTACACACACACACGCGCGCGCATACACAAATATACACACACAGAAAAAAAATTAGCCAATAATATATGTAATTGCGAGCTGCTAACTACATAAAATACTCAATACAATAATATTTACTGTTAATGCTCTAACACTTTTCTTTTTCTTCTTTCTTACACTCTCTTTCTCTCTCTCTCTCTTTTTCCGCTCCTTCTTTCTATAGAAGTCGCTGTTTCACCTTCTGTTTTCTTTTCTGCTTCTTCTTTCTACAAAAGTCGAAACTCTCTCTTTCTCCTACCAATCTATTTCCTTTCCTTCTTTTTTTCTAAAAGATTATAAAATTTTAAAGATATTATTGTTATTTCCGAGAGAGAGAGATTATATTATTACTTAATATATCTCTTTATTACTTACCTTATTACTTACACACTTTTGATATAACCAATTTTGATTTGAAAACACAACTGTCAAACACAACTGTCAAACACTACGAAGCATGCGGCTCAATGATCAGCGAAAGAACCAATCAGCATCGCGGATTAAAGGCAACAATTCTTCGAGACTTTCGAGATGACTTCGATACATTCGATAAATAAATAACATATCTTTTTTAGAAAAGGAAAGGATATAAATTTTATTGATTATTACAATATACAATACAAATTATATTAGCATTGTTATCTTCATGATAATATACACCCGATATTTCAGAACGTCCGAAATATGTCTTTCGGACGTCCTATTATACCCAGTTAGTAAAAAGACGCAAACTTTGCGCAAAGTTTGCCGCAAACTCGAGCAAACCTTTGCAGCAAAATTACGACAAGGTGTGTCCACATTAAGCTTAGCTTTTGCTGACAAAGCTTGTTGTAAATAGTATGACGCATATTTTATGCAAATAACAGGGTAAAATTTGCTAGTAAAGCATAACAACAAATTTGCAGCAAGAATAAGGCAAACCTTGCTGTACACAATATGATAGCAAATTTGTGGCAAGAATAGAGCAAACCTTGCTGTACATAGCATGATAGCAAATTTGTGGCAAAAACAAGGCAAACCTTTTGCCATACACAATATGATAGCAAATTTGTGGCAAGAACAGGACAAATCTTGTCGAAGTTAAGATCAATAAAAATGCAATATTGGACTGATTAGTCCAATATCATATGTGAATGGTGCAATCGTACTTGGTTCTCTGTTCTCGACGAGCTCCTTTTGTTAATCCAGTAGGTAAATCTTTTTCACGAAAAATGCGCCATCTCGAGATAGATAGTAAAGTCACCCAGAAATAAAGTTTAAAACCCGATAATGCAACCCTGTTATTTGCATAAAATGTGCGTCATACTATCTGCGACAAGCCTTGCCAGCAAAAACTAAGCTGTTTACGGACACACCTTGTCGCAATTTTGCTGCAAAAGTGTGCTCGGCAAGTTTTATTTTATTCTTGCTACTAATTTGCCGTTATTCTGTGCTTAACAAGATTTCCTGTTTCTGCCATAAATTTATTGTCATGTCGTGTAGCAAAGTTTGCTCTGTTATTTGCTCAAATTTTGCATGTTATCATGTCGGAGCAAATCTTGTAATTTCTCTACGTAATATTTATGTACAAGTCTTTCTCTGTTATTTGCAGCCTCGTGTGATGAAAACTTTTGCCGTAAATTTGCTCGAAATTTTTAGAAGACAAAGCAACAGACAAATACTTGTCATAAAATTGTTGTCAAAATTGAAACAATCCTTGCTGTAAAGCTTTCACGATATGTAATTTTAACAAGCCTGGCTAGCTGGGATAGTTGCGATTTAACGGGACGTCCAAATAACGTACTTCGGACATCCCGCGGACATCCGAAATACGAGGACATAAACAGTACCTTTTAGGACACATATAAGACATCCAAAGAACGTCCGTGTTGTGTGTTGTGTGGGCTTCCTCTTATAAAATTACCGTAGAAATAATTGGAATTTTTTATTTTTTGTTCAAGTTTTTTCAATTCTTAGAAACTCTTAAAAATACTTCAAAATAATAAAAAATTTTCTAAATTAATCCGAATTTTTCATTTTTTAAATTTTTCCGAAAAACGTTTCAATTCTTATAAAAAATCGGAACATTTATCAGAAATGCTGAAAAAAATTTTAAAAATTCTGACAAATTTTTTTACTAGGATATATTACGATATCTCGGGAAATCTCTTGGACATGCTCTGGATTTGAGATATCTACAGGATGTTAAATCGATGGACATTTGTGCATTCCTTGGATATCTCAGACGGTTCACGGATATCCAACGATATTGCGATATCCCAAAATGACATCCCAGGGACATCCCTAGGATAAAGTGTGCTCTGTGGGATGTTAACTGTTTTATTTCAAATTACACATATTTCCCCAACGCCTATAAATGGAAGAGAAATACAATTATATGAAGTGATACAGGATATTATAACAAATAATTTAACATTTGTTATACAAACCGATACCGCTTTGGAATTTTAAAATTATTGGAAAGTGGATTTAACTGACATAGAATTTGTAACAAATAAAGAAGAATTTCTAGAAAATGATAATAATAATTATGAACTTGATAAGGAGAATAATTGTGAACTAGTAAACAAAATTTTAAATAGTAACTATGTATAAGAAAAAAAACCGTGGAATATTGGAAAAGTGGAAAAGAAGGCCGTAGTATAAGATTCCAGCAAACACATATTTTAACAGTTATATAACATTGAAGCATTAATTTATTATAACATCTGTTATATTTTATTATATAACTGTTATGTATTATTTGTTTACTCTTGTTACATAATGCATGTTATACTTACATAATGTAATATTTATATAACGCAAAATTATTAATATTATATCCAGCAAACATTAAATAACATGTAACATGTAACACACACATATATATATATAATTGTTACAACATATATTGATTTCCCAGATAGCAAGGTGACGTTCACTGGACGTCAATAATTCGTCATTTAAGGTCGCGGACGTCATGTTACCAAATTAAGACGTAATAGTAACGTCATTTTTTGACCTATTAATTACGTCAGTCATTTATCCATCCTATAACGTATTTTTGACGTCATATTCTTAAATAATTAATAACGTCAGTTAATTGATTATTTTATGACATATTAATAAGGTTTTATTAATGACTAATTACTGACGTTAACTATAATTCTTTGTAATAATTGACGATTTGACCTCAAATGACGAATTATTGAGGTCTAGTGGACGACATCTTGCTACCTATAACTATTAATCATTATTTAAAGATTGGCTAATAGACAACATTATTAATAATTAATATAATACTTTATATGATTAATACTACCAATATTTTAGAATTATCCCAGACAGCACATAATATTTATGATAAACATTTATTAATATTTATTAATATTTATTTTTTCAAAATATTATATAAATATTTTACACATATTTTATATACACTAAGAAAAAAAATCTTTATTTAAAATATTATTAAAATATAGACTAAATATATTATATAATACTAGCTATGCCCTGTCACGCGTTGCTGTGGCTCTCTATTCTTATGCTACATTTTTTTCAAATTTTCTTTGCTTTCGTTGTTTAACTTTCAAGAGTCTTGCTTTACTGTTGCTCTTTTTATTTTATTTTTGAATAAGTATTTATCTATCTTTAATAAATCTAATATTCATTTATTCGCGTACTTTTAACTTTTTTTTCTAAAAGCTGCCATGGATTTAGAAATCCATTCAAAAGACTGTTTTAAATAAGTTCCTTTTTTTCAATAAAATAACAGCCATTTTTATTTTTCTTATTACCTTAATTTAAGGGGCTACATACACCCAGAGACGTAAAAAATAGGCCTTTTTCTCGATTTTTTTTTTCGAAACGTAATGTATGTAATTAATCCTAGTTTTCTTTACTTTAAAATACATTCTTAGAACATGTTTCAGAATAAATTTGAACTAAAAATATTTAAAAATAGCGGAGATATTGTCCTCGTCGCAAGACCATGTTGAAAAAAAGTGCTCCGCGGTGCCAATTGCAGCTTGTACAGGACTTATCTAAAACAGACCAGCCTAGAATTTTCTTAAACTGAATGATATTATCTAGTTTTTATCGTAGCCGATTTTTAAAATATCGATTTTTGGCAAAATGGCGGCCGTTTAAAAAAAAAAGCGATTTTTTAGGATAAAAATCGGTGGTTTTTTTAACTTTAAAAAAAAGTAAAAGCTCTAAAAAAAAACCGCCACAATAAAGACTGCCTTTTTTGTGTAGATTAAGCCCTCCAAATTTCAAGTAAATCGGTCCAGCCGTTTCCGAGATATTTTTGGCACGCGTTTTGAAAACATGGTTTCGAGAAAAACGCGTTTAAAGTTTGACATTCGGTTAAAACGTAGATAATTTTTTTTCAAACTTACATGGAGTCATCCACTCCAGGGCCATACAGTGAACCCTCCCCAGATATAGCGGCATCAAACCCAGATAGCACAAGGATATCCAGTGTATGTCCAGTGGATATCCGCTTCTGGACATTTGGACATCCATTAAGAGTCCAAATAAGGTCCGTCGGACATTCGATGGACGTCCATAGGATATACGTTTGGCACAACTTTGTATGTTCATAGAAAGTTCTTTAATGGACATCCATGGGATATAAGTTTGTCACAATTTCGGACATTCATAGAAAGTCCGAAATAAACCAAATTTTGGACCTATTATGGTTTGATTATTTCTTTTGGGCCTTTTTCAATTAAAGAGCTTGCTGCAATAGTGGGTTAATCCAAATTTTGTAAAAATCATCGACATAAAGCATGGACTGCGCATTTCCTGCAAAAAGCTCTTGAAAAGTGTCCGGCAGAAAAACAAAGAGGAGACATGGTCCGGGTCAATTTCTTTCTCTGTCTAGCGCCTATTATGCTACTGGTTAGACAGAGCCCTAATTTACACCGAGCACTTGGTACGCGTATCAAGTAATGAATTTAAGCTGATCAGCCAATGATTAAACACATTCACTAGTTATTTACTATTTGATACGCGTACCAAGTGCTCGGTGTAAAGATCAGAGACAGCGCTTGACTCAGACCAATTGCTGTATCTCTCTTTTGGTCGGAAAAAGAAACGAAAAAAAAACCGAAAAAAAGAAAAAAAAGAAAAAGAAACGAAAATAAAAAAGAAACAATAATATATTATAACAAACATTTAAAAAAATACCAATAATTAATAATGTTAATAATAAATAAAAAAATAATACATATTATTTCATATTACATATTTCATATTCTATCTAAAAGTAGAACAATTAAAATAAACCTTTTAAAAATTAAAAATAATATAATTTATTATTATTTATAAATTAATGTTAATTAGAAATATTGTAAATAATACATATATATATATATATAACTTACAATATTTCTTTTAGATTACATAATAAAAATAATAAAGATAAATTATATAAAAGTAAGATCCAAGTGCGGACATAAATCAGATATTGAGCATAGGACGTTCTGAATAGAACATCCGTTTTAATTCCAATAATGGATATCCTATGAATGTCCATTTTATGTCCATGGACATGTGGACCTGAATTGTACTTAACATGGACGTCCTTGGAACATCCAGTGCTATTTGGGAAGGCTTCGATTCCAACTTGCCGGCGTAATATTCTTGCTTAAGCTATCTGCTGCGAAGGATTAGAAAGCGCCCTTCGCGCCTCAGCATCGTCGAACGCGCTTGAACCTTTCTCGCTATATCTCCGACAATTTTCAAGAAATCACATTGAAACTTGCAAGGGATATTCTTAAGACCTTATACTTTACGAATGTACAAAAAACGAAAAATCAATTTTTTCAAAATTTCTGGGTGTATGTAGCCCCTTAAACACAATAGAAACATTCTTCGCCTCTCCCGATTTCTCCCCATCTCTCCCCGTCTCTCCCTGTCACTCCCGGTCTCTCCCCGTCTCTACCCGTCTCTTCCCGTCTCTCCGGTCTCTCCCGTCTCTCCCCGGCTCTCCCTGTCACTCCCGGTCTCTCCCCGTCTCTCCCGGTCTCTCCCCGTCTCTACCCGTCTCTCCCCGTCTCTCCCCGTCTCTTCGGTCTCTCCCCGTCTCTCCCGGTCTCTCCCCGTCTCCCGGTCTCTCCCCGTCTCTCCCGGTCTCTCCCCATCTCTCCCGGTCTTTCCCCGTTTCTCTCCGTCTTTCCCCATCTCTCCCGGTTTCTCCTCGTCTTTCCTGGTCTCTCCCGGTCTCTCCCCGTCTCAATGTGTCAAAATTTCAATAATATTAATGAAAAACTATTTTTTACACTTAAATTATGGCCATCATTTTTGAAACACCGGTATATCCAAAATCAATAATTAATATCATATCTTTTTTTATTAGAAATTAGTGTTTAATTTTAACTTTTTTAAAATCTTGAAATTTCTGAAAGAACCCGTATATCCAAAAACTTACTCTCTTTCCTATACAGTTTTTAAACCATACACACTCACTACACACACACATACACACCCTCTTAATAATTAATTTTTCTTTATCACTCTAAATTTTTCTTTCTCACCCTCTTTCTCTTTCTTTCTCTCTCTCTCTCTCTCTCTTTCTCTCTCTCTCTCTCTCTTTTTCTCTCTCTCACTCTCATATTTAATTAAAACACACACACTCACACACTCTCTTTAAATATCATTTAAAAAATATTGTTTAAAATTAACAAAATTAAATTATGATCATCATTTTTGAAACACACGGTATTTCCAAAATTAAACCACATAAAAACACTCCCGATTACGAATACAACGTTGTTTTAAAATTTCCAAAAAATATAATTTTAAAAATGTTTTAAATTAAAAAAATTTAATTATGACCATCATTTTTGAAACATACGGTATTTCATAAATCAGACACCATAAAAACACTCCCGGTTACGAATACAACGTTGTGCCAAAATTACAAAAAAATATTTGAAAAATATTGTTTAACATTAAATTATGACCATCATTTTTAAAACAACCGGTATAATCAAAAACTGACCCCATAAGAAAATTTGCGTATATGAATACAACATTGTGTCAAAATTACAAAAAAATATCATTAAAAAAATATTGTTTAAAATTAAATTATGGCCATCATTTTTTAAACACACGGTATTTCCATAATCAGACCCCATAAGAATACTCCCGGTTACGAATGCAACGTTGTGTCAAAATTTCAAAGCAATCGGTGAATAACTTACGGAGATCTTAGATGACTAACAAACGAACATTTACATTTTTATTTATATAGATAGATTTATGGTAAATAAAAAATAAAAATTTGTATAAGAGTTATATTTTGTAATTATAAATATTTCATAAATATTCTTATAATTTTTATGATAAATCTTTATGATTTGTCAAATCTAAGACCACAAATATATTTATAAAATATTTGGATAAATATTTATAAAATATTTAAATAAATATTATAAATATTTTATAAATATTGCGTGTTGTCTGGGGTATAATTTAGCTTTATCAAAAGAACAAAGCAAAAACATATTTTTATAAGTTATTCCACATGTTATTTCGCATATGTAAAAATCAGGAAATAACTGTAAATTTATATTTATTTATAAAAATATTAGTCAACTACAAGTTTCATGTTTCTGACATCTATTGAACTGATCTATAACAAATATGTATTTATGAGCATCAAGTGTTCATGGATTATCACAAAGTACTAGGTTGCGCACGATCTTCGAAGTCAAGCAACGTCGACGGTGGTTCACAGTTGGATGGGTGACCGCGGAAGTAGGCAGTTCCAGATGTGTGACTATGGTATGATGGTAACGATGCTTGTTGAGAAACAACATAAATTTATTTTTTTTTTTACATTATAATTATGTTATTTCGATATTTTCACAATGCAACATGTTATATATTTATTTCATTACAGTTATATTTTTAATTTGTCAATAATATTACATATACGTAACTGTTACAATTAAATATATAACATTGTTGCTTCCTTGAGTGGGAAATTACAAGGAATGAGTATATTACAAATTACAACTCCATTATATAACTTGTTATATTCGATTATACTGAATTATGTAATTGTTATAGCATAGTTATAAATGTGTGTTTGCTGGGATAGTATAATTACCTTATAAATGCTAGATACATAAAAGTCAATTTTATTAAAAAATTTTTATTAAAAAAAAATTTTTTTTAATAAACAGCGTAATTAAATGGAAGTATTTATATTGTACAACTTTTGTATAAAAATTTTTTTGATGTTAAGTTTACAAGATATATTGAAAAAAAGGCAAAAATGTCAACCTTTGAAGGGTAATCCTTAAACTGTTTTTGAGCACCAACTAAAATTTTCTAAATTCGTGTATTGCCTCCTTCTACAGTTGTACCGAATTTTACTGAAATGGAAATTTTGATGCAAGAAATATTCAACATAAGGAAGGTATAAAGGATAAATTTTTTCCCAAAAATTAATAAAAAATTAGAAATTCTTAGTTGGTTATAAACGCTTCTTTTTAAAGGATTGAAACCACTCTTCAAAAATTGAGAATTTTTGCTTTTTCTCGATATATATCGTAAACTAAACAAAATATCAAAAAAATTTTTATACAAAAGTTTTACAGCATAAATATTTTTTTATTTAACTATGCTGTTTATTTTTTGGAAAAAATTTTTTTGCTAAGCGCTGTACGTTGATCTGTTCACGAGTAACAAAAATTCTTTGATTTTTTTACCCGAGATGCAGCGCAGCAAATTCGCATAAAAAAATTTTATTTTAACGGGTCAAGCTTCATCATTGTGCCACGTTGGTGAAAAGATAACTGAAATCGGCAAAAAGCGTTTGAAAGAAGTTTTAAGCTTTAAAACGCTTTTTGGATTCTGATTCGATAATTTTTCGCCGAGTTCCAGCGGTTTGAAAATAGCCTAAATTTTCGATATACAAACTGTTCCCTATTTTTTTTTTAGTAGTATACATATATTTGATAAAAAAGAACTACAAAAAAGAATTACAATTATTATAAATAAAACAACGAATACTTCAAATATGTAAAATCTTCAATTAAAGTTTTTGTTACTATAATATAAATTATAATATGTACATACATATATATAATATAATGTTACATTTGTATTTCATTATATGTATATATATATCCCACACAGCATACTTTATCTTGAGGATATCTCAAATTGTCCCAGACAGATGAAGGTGATCCCACAGATATCTCAATGAGTAGCACCTAGGATATCTTACAAGAACATCTTAGGACATCGTAAAAATATCTCTTACGATATCCTATTACATCCAAATAATATCCAATCATATCCTTAGCTCTACTATGGAGTGTAAATCTACATATCTTAATGAGTAGAAAACAAATCTTACATGTTCTTAACATATATTGTGTGCAACATGTTAATCATATAAATTCTTTTATAGAAAGATTCCATTAACTTAATAGACAATAAATATTATATAATATACATATAAAACAATAGTGTCTACATTTACTGATCTAGATCTTTACTATCAAATATTTTTGGATCAAAGTATTTTGGATTTATTATTTAGTTTATTTTATAAATGTTTAAAACTATGCATAAACTACACATTATTTTAAACTAAGAATATTTAGATTTAGATTAATAGCAGTTAGATATTTATTACTTACGAGATATAACAAGATTATTATCTAATGAAACATTTACATCATTTATTAGAGCAATAACGGGACACAAAATATAACAATAAAAAACTACAATATTTGTTAAGAGATAAATTAATATGTAATATTAACAAAGAACAAATGAAAATATTGCCATACTTCTATATATTATTCATTGTCTTTACATAATAATGTTACGAAAAAAATTATAATGAAAATATTCTAACATACACGCACTCATGCATACGCATTAAAAATGCTATATTTGCAGTTTAATAAAATCATTGTTCGTTTTAAAATAATTATTGTACATTTAATTTTGAATAATTAAATATTTAAGACTATATTCAAAATTATTATAAATAATACCACCAAACTAAAAAATGTGTTTATTAGAAAGCTGCAATCCTAATGTGCAGCGTGACGCTTATTGTTATCGTATTGTTTGAGACATATGCAGTGGCGTTAACATTAACTCAAAAGCAGCATCCTTCAAATTTGCGCCTCGCAAATTTGCATCTTGCAGATCGGAGCCAGATAAATCACAGCACTAAAAAATGATACAAGCATGTATATACATTTAAGTAATTATGAATATAATAATAAAAAATTGAAATTTTAAAACATATATTAATGGATAGATACATCTATCATGTATTAAAAGATAAATTCTAAATGGTATAAGTAATAATTAGTTGAGATGAGTACCTCTAAATCAGCACCAGCTAAAACAGCTGATCTTAAAATACAATTTCTAAGAATAGCATTTTTTAAAGTAGCCACTCGGAGATTGACGGCTGCCATATTACTGCCTTCAAGATTAGCACCTTTCAAATTAACACCTTCCATGTTTGCTGATAGACCACCAGGATCTTCAAAATTACACGAATGCAGATTGGCTGCAGCCAGATTTGCGCACGACATTTTGACACAAACAAGTTGGGCACCTTGCAAATTAGCATGGGATAAATCAGCGCGCTCGAAACAACATCCTGACAGATTAGCACCTGCCAGACTACAATGATGCATAATGGCGTACTATATTGAGAAAAACATAACAAAATTACGATTTTTCATAACAGTTAACAACATTTGTATTAAAATCAATAGTAGATAATGCAGTTTTATGTATTTACGTGAGAAAATGATATAAATAGATATAGATAAACAGAATATAACTGAGGATTACATCAGAGAGGAATGTGAGAGTGGCCACTGCGGCCTTTTTCGTGCGACCGATATTTGACTAGCATCAGCGTCAAACGTGGATGTAAAACCCGTTTTACATTAATCGCAAGCAGCCAGTTGCGACTTGCGACATCCAATAAGCGCTTAGTTTCTAGTTAAAGCTCGACAGTCATTGGGTGTTGCAAATTGCAACTGGCGACTGCGATTAATGTAGAACGAACTTTACATCCACGTTTGGCGCTGATAGTCAAATAGCGGTCGCACGAAAAAGGCCGCAGTGGCCGCTCTTAGGTTACTCTCTGATTACATCGAAGGCCAGAGATACGCGATCAAGTGAAAGAATAGTCAAGAGAATAATGCGCATTCTTTTCAGCAGTAAGAACAAATAAGCAGTCTCTTCTTTCTATCTGCATCGCAGATAATATATAAGCAAACAAAATCAAGTAAAAAAAAAATAGCAATCGCAATTATCGTAGGAAACATTGATAAAAGCGAGCGAGAGCGATATCCAATAAGAGTTCTGCTTTTTCCAACATGGCGATGAAATGTTCGAAAATGTAGAGCTCTCATTGGATATTGCTCATCGCTCGTCGCTTATCGCGTCTAGTGTGCGAGAGCCATAATACATTTATTTACCATAAATTTGATTAATTGCACAGTTCATGCTCCAAACTCGCTATTAATTTTTTTTACAGTTAAACGTCAACGAATAAAACAAATAATTTTTATATTTTATAAAATATAAAATATAAAATAATTTTTATATTTTATAAAAAGAACCATCTGTTTTACTACATTTACACCACTTTTAGTATTTTACTAAGAAACGCAGAGATTTTTAATGCAAAAAATCGCATTATACTCTACTGACTTATCTACTGCAAAATGTATACAAAACAAATGTCAAGTTACCTTGAAATTAATATTCCTAAGATCTAGTTTTGAAAGATCAGCTCTTACAAAATCAACTCCCTGAAATCTAAGTTCTGCATTTGTTGGCGTAGACATAATGGCTTTAAGTACATCTTTACGAGTTAAAGATACAAGACCCTCCTTTTGCAGTTCTTCTTTCTCCAACATTGTAGTAAGAATTCGAATAGCACCTTCAATACCATAAAAACAAGCTTCCGCCAAAACTCCTGCGATTTAAATATTGGTCTTATTAAAATAAATAAATTAGTCATAGTGATAGAAACAAAATTTGTGAGTATATACCAGCTATATTAACATTAGCATCGAGTATCATTTGACCATGTCGCAAGTAATTTAACAATGGTTCGAAGTAAGTAGGACTTCTGTCAATGAGATATGCTCCGAGGTGATCTCGTCTGCTCGGCTGTATTTTATGCTCCGTTTCTGTAAACATTCTTTATAAAACATATTATTTTAACAAAATTTTCTCTCTTCTTCTCTCACTCGTACATATAAAAGTTTTTTCAATTATAATAAATTTCTATTATAAATTTTAATAATTTTAAATACCTTTTAATTTTATTTAACTTTATTAAAAATATTAAACCATAAAATTCTTATTCACGTTTAATCTTAGTCATAAATATTATATGCTACATTATACATCAAGTGTAAATTATTAAAAAAATAACTATAAGATCATTAATTTTAATCGTTTGAATCGCAACAATCTAATTATATTACGACATTGTATTAAGAAGACAAATATAGAGAAAAACTTTAATTTCTCAGATATTTTCCATATAAAGGATATAAATATAAACATATACTTTTCTGAAGAAAATTGAGCAGAGAGAAACAGATAATATACCTCGCTAACATACTCATAGGTTCCTTTTTTGTCAAAGTGTCTCTAGTCGTGGTAAAATATTTTCCACCGACATTTAGCGTAATCCATTCTGAATTCTTATTTGGTTGGTTGTGACTTAAAACCTTGTTTGTATGTATAAAATTTTCTCCACTCGAAATATATAAAATATCGTCATCTCTACAAAGATTGTTTAATATTTTAGTATTTTATTTAATAGTAACATAAATAATTGACGTAAAGTGAGGTATAGACAAAATATTCACAAAAGAATATCATATATCTTATTTTGTTGAGTGCTACGAAGAAAACTTGTTTTCAAGTGAACTGCACTTCTAGGTATTTATTTCTACAATAATTAAAAATTTTACCTAATATGCTTGACATCATCAATTTCACCACCTTGTGACGTAAAAATTTTTTTTGCAGTTATTTCGAATTTTGTGCTAGCTGCTTTCAATAATTCATCTAATGAATGGGTCACTACAAATACCTATAATACATAAAACGCATGTATACTTATGTGAAATAAGATTGACATTTGGTCTATCAAATATTATTTTTATGTGAATTGTTTTTTTCAAATTAAAACACAAGCATATAATCGTCAAACTATATATCATAGTTTAACAATGATAAAAAATATTATAAGGTTTATAAAAAAAAAGTAAATATGCAGTATTATCTCTGATTTTCCTTTACTACTTAGTAAATTTGTGCATTTTTGTGCATAGAATTGTTTCTGAGAAGAAAAATTGCACAAGTCCCATTTTAAATTTAATTATAATTTTATGACGTTGGTAAGTAGAAACATAATGGAAAATTTATGGCTGTATGGATTTTGCGCATGTTCTTTATATTGATGATAATATTGCAATTTACAAATTAAGTGTAAAATAAACTGTTCAATCAAATAACATAATAACAATTGTTGGCTTCTTGTTCAAGATGTTGGTAACGTTAAACTGTGTAGCTCAAATTTATTCATCTTTATGTTTATATTAGAGCAATCACAAACCATTTTCTGGTGTAATTAAATTTAAAAAATAATTTCAATTTTGAATTAAAACAGAATACTTGCTAATATGCATGCATAAACATGGTTCGAATCTTCAATCATAAACTAATATTTCCTCTATAATTAAAATTATTTCTTATAAATCTTTTATCATTTAATCAAAATAGAAAATATTTGCTACTATGAACTAATAAATAAAATATAAATTTTTATCCATAAACAATTTTAACAAAAATTGTTCAATTCTAATCTATTACATTCTGATTCCAGAACACAGATCATACAAAGGGCAACAATTCAGCATTGCCAACATCTGGAACAAGAAACCAAGGATCATTATTAAGCTGTGCAACTGAATAATTTATTTTAATTTATAAATTACAACATTAGAGAACATGCATAGTATCTTTAGAGTTATAAATTTATCATGTTCTCACTTACCAATATCAAAAAATTTTTTAATTTAAAAAAAGGATAACTCAGGTGACAATTTTTCTTCTTAGCAAAGATTTTAAATAAAACAATATACAAAATTACAAAATTACAAAATTAGAAGAAAGTTGACGATAAGAAAGATTATATTGCATATTTATCTTAAAAAAAGTGTTTTATAAGAGACAATAATTTATTTAATTGAAGAAATAAAAGTACTCAAGTACTTTTCAAACACTAATGCATGAGTTACGTTTCACATCGTAGCAATTAATGTGAACAAAATATTATATAATAAATAATGACATTGTTGCAAGCATAGATACAAAAAGCTTCTCTAAATATGTAATTAATATTGTAATACCACTTCGAATAAAAAAATATTAAAAATAAAAACAAAATTGACATTTCTTGATTTAAACTGGTATGTCAAATAGTTACTTGACAAATAATAAAGCAACTATTAAAATGAGGATTGAAATATAATTTAACAGTGACACACGCAGCACTACCTTTCCATTAACGTCCGTCCCATTAACAAAAATAATTACTCTTTTCATCGTATAACTATATACCTCTCTTTATAATAGAAAATAATACAAATAGTCTTAATAGAAAATTTGTTAAACGCGTCAAAATTTATCCTGAGGCTTGATTCTTGAATTTATTCGCAAGATAAACGTATGCGCAAATACCCTCTCTAACAAAAGTTGCAAGCTTATTGGTTAAAAGCCACACGATAGCTAATAAATTTTCAACTTTTCGATAAGAACAGAATTTACGAATACGTTTCTCTTGCGAATGAATTCAAGAAACGAACTCCTGGAGAAACACAACTGTAGAACTGTACAGAAGCCGTATATCATCTTTTGTGGAGCATAATAGAGCATAGATGGGAAACGGAAACATTTCTGAATAACCATAGACAGATTTATACCCAGAGAGAAGGCTGAGAGACGCATATTAAGGCACTATAAAAGTGAGTATTCTCACGTCCGCCATTTTTCTTCTAACTAGCAGGAAAAATTAGGTATGTTTTGTATATATATATACGTCAATAATCTTTGGAAGCACCAAACTTTATGCGACAATGGCTTAGTTTACATCGTCAAAACCTTAGGACGCGTATTAAGTTTGGTGCGCACCAAAGCTTTAGTACGGGCGCGTTTACATCGAATGTACTAAGCATGTACTGTGAAAAATATAATACAAATTTAATTCATGTTGATGTCTCCTACTAAGACATTTTCACACCGGTTTTTAGATTTTAGCACTGAGGTTATGCTCAATTGCCAAATTCTCTCTAAAATGCGTTTTATGCGTTTACATCGACATTTGTATCACTTGGTACGCGTATCAGTTTAGTACGATACTCCTAATTGATACGCTCGTACCAAATTGATCCGGCAGCGTTTACATCGTGCGTACTAAATATTTAGTACGAATTTGATACGAATATGGTACCTGATACGCGTATTAAATGCACGATGTAAACTAAGCCAATGAAACGAAGTGTAACGTCCTGGACGACGGACCTTCCTTTATTCCACTTACCTCGGCAGTAGATAAAGGGGCGCTCTCTCTCTTTTTGGGCTACCTGCTGGGCCGGCAATACCCTGGGATATGAGAGCTAGGGTTAATTCAATTATTAGCTGTTGTAAGACATTTGGACAAAATAACTGGGTTTACTCCTCTATGCGGAGTTCTTACTCAAGGGTCTTGGGTAAGCTTACTCTATAGAAGCAAGAGTGACAATGACTTACGAGTAACAAGAGTGGTAATAAGGGCGATAAAATCAGAATAGTAGTAAGGTAGTAGCAACAATATGATACCCTTTTAATAAAGATTATCAAATAGTCATGACAATAAGATGATAACTGAATAATAATAATAATAATAATAATAATAATAATAATAATAATAATAATAATAATAATAATAATAATAATAATAATAATAATAATAATAATTAGCAATTACAAAGTCTTAGTGAAATTATAAATGATAATATCTACAGGATAACTGTTTAATAGTTGAATAATAATAATGATAATTGAAAATTGGTAACTTCAACGGTAAAGATTATAAGGCCGTAATGGTAATAAGATAACAGTTGAATAGCGATAATAATAATAATAATAATAGCGAAGTTGGCAATTGTGAGAGCTCAATAAAATTGTAACTAGTAATGACGAGATAAGTTGATTGGTGGTTGGATAATAATAAAGATAGTCGCAACAAAATTATCAATTACAAGAGTTTAGTAAAATTGCACACATAATAATGACAATTGAATAATTAGTTGATAGTTGAATAATAATCATAATAATAGCTGAAAGTTGATGACTTAAATAATAAGGATTGTAAATCAACAATAATAATATGATAATTAAATAATAATAATGATTACGACAAAATCAGCGACTACAAGAGTTCCGTAGGATCTTAAATAATAGTGGCAGTAAAATAGCTGGTTGGTAGTCGAACAATAATAGTTGTAGCTAAAAGTCGACACTATATATAGTAATAAAGATTATAAATCAACAATGGTAATGAAATAGTAATCAAATAGCAATAATAGTAATAATTACTGAAAGTTGGTAACTTCAATAATAATAATTTAATAATAATAATGTAAATCAATAATAATAATATTGCAATTAAATGGTAATGATAATACTTGTGACAGAACTAGCAATAATATAGTAGTAAGATAACTGATAATTGAACAATAATAATAATGGTAACAGCAAGTTAGTGTCTATAATAATAAAGATTGTAAATCTATAATAATAATAAGATAATAATTGAACAGCAGTAGTGATAATAGTAACGAAATTAGTAATTGCAAGAATTTAGAGAAATAGTAAATAGTGATGATGACAAGAGAGTTCATAACAGGAAATTAACAATTAGGTAACTCTAATAAAGCCAGACTACGAATTAATAATATGGGTTTTAATATAATGGCGGTGCTAGGAGTTGTAATCGAAGATGACGAATAATGATTATCTAAATATAAATTTTCCTGGTGGAGGCGCGTTCCTCAAGATGTTCTCCACTTCTTCGTCGAGCAGTTGTTCCTCGATGTACTCATCAATTTCCTCCAAAGTAAAAATTTGCGGATTGAAGGGGTATGTTAATGTTCGGGATGTGGTAGGGTTAGCTGGGGGTGGATCGTCTAAGGGTTGGGAATGGTTGTCTATAGGGGATATCAAAAAATTTATAGGGACGGTCGGATCTTCGATATCAGGGATCTCATCTAAATTTGGGAAAAAACTGTCTTCAAAATTGTAAATGTCCGTGGGTATGAATTCGGGCGTGTTATCAAGTTTCAATCGTTTAGTAGGAGGAGGCAGGGTGTGGGATTCTTCCACCTCTTCGTTTGGCGGAGGAGGCAATTCCAAATTGAGGAATTCTTGGATTTCGCGGTCGAAATCTTTAAGCTCCTCCTTCGTTAAGGACCTTGACGATACGCGGTTTGCTGCGCGCCTACTGAGGGAAATGAATTTCATCAACCTTTTTGTTGAAGGAGGAAAGAAAATATTTTGATGTTCTCGGAACTTAATTAATTAAGTCCTTACTTGGCGACGCTTCGCGTCAATGGCCCGGACGAATTAAAGGATGTTGTAGCCATTCGATCTACATTGATAAGGAAATGAGGGAAACAATTATGAGTATCGGCTCGAAAATTAAATTTGAGGGAATGGTGTTTGCAACTATCTTGTTTTATTTCATTTTTATTTATTTGGGCAAAAAGGAGATAAAGACAGAGGGAAGCGGGAGAAGGAAAGTTGTGGCCTTAAGATCAATATTGAGCGGCTTGACTAGTAATTTCTTTAAGTTAATGAGGAACAACGACATTCGTGCTTGGTAGAACCTCGCAGTTGGTAAACGAACGCTTGTTCATTTACTATCGCACCAGAGATAGAATAAGAAAACTTAAAATAATTCTTAAAATTAAAAAGAAAGCGGCGATATACATGCGTGGCAGAGCCTCGCAATTGGCAGATGAACGCTTGCTCACCTACACTATCGCACCAGAAAGAGAATATGAAAACTTAAAATAATTCTTAAAATTAAAAAGAAAGCGGCGATATACATGCGTGGCAGAGCCTCGCAATTGGCAGATGAACGCTTGCTCACCTACACTATCGCACCAGAAAGAGAATATGAAAACTTAAAATAATTCTTAAAATTAAAAAAAGGAAGCGGCGATATACATGCGTGGCAGAGCCTCGCAATTGGTAGATGAACGCTTGCTCACCTACACTATCACACCAGAAAGAGAATATGAAAACTTAAAATAATTCTTAAAATTAAAAAAGAAAGCGGCGATATACATGCGTGGCAGAGCCTCGCAATTGGCAGATGAACGCTTGCTCACCTACACTATTGCACCAGAAAGAGAATATGAAACCTTAAAATAATTCGTAAAACGAGAAAGGAAGCGGCGATATTCGGGCGCGGCTGAGCCTTGCCGTCGGCAGATGAGCGCTTGCTCACCCACTATCGCACCAGAGATAGAATATGAAAACTTAAAATAATTCTTAAAATTAAAAAGGAAGCGGCGATATACATGCGTGGCAGAGCCTCGCAATTGGCAGATGAACGCTTGTTCACCTACACTATCGCACCAGAAAGAGAATATGGAAACTTAAAATAATTCTTAAAATTAAAGAAAGGAAGCGGCGATATACATGCGTGGCAGAGCCTCGCAATTGGCAGATGAACGCTTGTTCACCTGCACTATCGCACCAGAAAGAGAATATGAAATCTTAAAATAATTCTTAAAATTAAAAAGGAAGCGGCGATATTCGGGCGTGGCGGAGCCTCGCCGTCGGCAGATGAGCGCTTGCTCACCCACTATCGCACCAGAGATAGAGTATGAAATCTTAAAAATAATTCTTAAAATTAAGGATTTAAAAGCAAGAATGTCGATAGTGAGCTTTAGGAAAGGGAGAGGGAAAGAGAGACAGAAGAAAGGAGAGATCTATTGGCCTAGTGAAAGAGGGTTCGATGGAAAAACCTGGCTGAGTTGCAAACACGCGGAATTATGATGGTAACTCAAAAGGACTACTTTATAGTTTGACTCTGCGCGTCGCTTAGTATACGGTTTAAGGACACTGTATAGGCTTCTCAGAACGATAAATAATTATCATTGATTATAGTTTCAAGATTTATTTATTGTGTTAATAATTATACTTTTATATGTATAAAATAGGGTTACAGGGTATTATAATAAGGCTACTTGAACAAAAGCAGAAGAGAAGTGTAGTACAATAATTCGTGTTAACGGACTTACCAAGATAGCAGTGAGGAACAGGGGTGGTTCAAGACTTCAAAATCGAAGTTGCTCTTTCAGGTTCGCTCTAAGACTTTGTTCTGCAAGACACGACTATGCACACGAAGTACACGCACGAATCAAAACGGCATAAAAGCGTGTCGGTCTTAATTGCAGGGTTTATATACCCTTAGATGCACATAGATCGAGCCTCCCTTACCCCTCCATGGCTATCTTAGCTAGTCGGATGCATAATGCGGCTTTTCTTTGAAGTGTACGTGACAACCGACCTCGTCGCATGGTGTAAAAATAGGTCGTCCCTGATGGTGATCCAACAGGATTCGCGATCTAAGTCGATCGAAAATTTTCATGGTGTAATTTAAACGGTAAAAATCTTAATTTTAAGGATGCATAATCTAAATTTATAATTAAATTTATTTATTAACTATCGATTAATTTTCGGTTATATATTTTATGTGAATTACATTTTGGATTTTGTATAGGGGTGGTTCCAATTCGGTTAACAATTGGCGCCCAAGATGCTCGGGTAGCCCCCACGAGTTATCGCCTTACGCGCCGCAAGAATACATCAGTGAGCGTGATTATCGGTGTGAATGAACATACATGTGGTAGGTACGCACGCTACTCACGGCGTAGGTCGGCCGCAAGTTAATCAATCGAGTTAATCAATTTCGATTATTCCGTTTTCTTGAATGAATCATAGTTATCGGTGGATTGGCGCAATGGCATAGAATTATTTAAGAATTTTAAAATACTTATTATTGTTTACTAGTTATTGCTAAGAATAAAATAAGAATAGCAACAAAGTGAAACAAAACAATCGATCGTATTAGAGCATGAGCGAATATGTGCAGTGGTCGATTGATTAACCTGTTTACAAAATTGATTTTAAATTATTGTTTGTCGATTAGTTTAATTTGTCGTCGTAAATATTCAGTGTTTATATTGGTGACCATTATTTGTTTATCCGCAATTCTAAATCTTACTACAAGCTTTGCGCTTACATATTCTTAATCTACTCGAGATAATAGAGATATTTTAAACAAGAATATTTACTTCACCTGATATCTGGTTTGCTTATTATCTGGGGTCAGTTTCTCCCCAGCAAGGTTTCATAATAATTCTGAAATAATATATTTGGTTTTATAAAGCCAAAATTTCTAATGTTTGTCCAAATATATGTTAAATTATTACAAATAAAAGGAGTAGTAAGAAAAAAAAGAAAGAAAAAAAAAGAAAAAAATATATATATATATATATTCTTGTTTGAAGGAAGTTATTAAACAAAATATGTAAATGTTTTCTTAATTATAGCACAATATTCCTTTGCGTAAAGCAAAAGCCTTACATTTAATTTTCAGGTGATCGGATATTGGAATGTGTATACATATATATATGTGTCAGTGTGCCAGCATATATCATATGTCGCATCTCCCGAGACGTGACTCTCGGCAAGGCCTTCACAACATCGGCTTCTAATGCTACGATTCTACTTGCAGTCAAAGTTATTAATTTATCGAGATATTACGTTATAATTTTCTGGCTATTTCCTATTTGTTTATAAATCATTTTTGGGGAATAAAAATTTTCAGATAGTTTATTTAATAGTTCGTTAATTTTCAATATGCCGATAGACATATATTTATATGTACACATTCAGGTGCGAGCGCGACGGAGTTTCATTCCTTTCTTATCAGTTTATAAGATAGTTCTCTAGAGTACGTGTTACTGGTAGTTGTATTACATTGGGCGTGCATATTATAAGCGAGCCGATAAGAATAATATAAAACGACATAATATATCATCGACACCATATAATAATTGGTAATATATAAAGTTGACAATATATAAGAACTGATAATATAATAAGTAATATAGTGTTCATAAAAATCGGTAACGTATTGGTAATAGGAATGATAATATAAGGTTGTAATAATGATTAACAATAGTATTATTTAATATTTGTTAGTAATGATTAGTAGTGCTACCCATTAACAGTACACAAATGGTGAATGTAGATCAATTCTTATAATTATATTATTATTTGCACATGCAATGATGCTTGATTTCCTTGGAAATCTTGAATTCTGCGGATGATTATAGTTTTGTTATTGCAATAGTCTCGAAATATAATTTTAGTAATTTTATTATAAGAGTTATGATCTTTAATTTTTGAATATTCTTATTTCAAGATTCTTTCCGAAGACAATATTCCCTTTTGTGTAATTAATAATAGTATGTTAATAACCATGGATTAATCTGGGATGACCTTTTATATTTCATTAGGCTTATTCATTATCAGAATCATGTTGATAATTATGCTAATATAATAATCAATGTTCGTAACAAAATTACAATGATATCTATAATTTATAAATTTGTATTTGCAATTTGTTGTCCTCATTAATGAGACGTTTTAAGGAATAGGAATTGGTGGGGGTATTGTCAAGGGTAGGGTATGGTATGATTGGAGAATGTATTGTCTCAAGAATTTCGAGATATTATGGTCTTGAGTTTGGGCTGCAATCTACTCTTCTGAGCGTTTTCTTCTCAGAAGGATTTTTGAGCTTATGAATTCATATTTTTAAGTTCGAGGTCGTATAATATCTACATAACGACGTATGCAGTTCCTTACAACAGACCCTCAGCGTGCTAGCGACTTTGTATATTTTCAGGTCATTTTATAATGACTTTAGCGTATTTTAAAGTCGTTCAAGATTGCTATGAGTGCTTGGTCTCGATATGTCGAAAGTATAACTATTATACTTTTCGTTATATTGGGATATCGTCTTAGATTGCAGATTTATTATTGGATCATAAGGATTTGGAAAGGTAATGGAGAAGGAGGAATAGTCGTTTGTCGGGAGGTTTAGGATGAGTCATCAAGGGAGTGGTTCTAGTGAGAATCTGTATAGTTCCGAAATAGTAAGTTCCAATGGATTCTCTTTGATGGAGAAGTCCCTTCTTATGTTATTATAAGAGCGAGATCCAATAATATTTAATAGTTTGAATTAGGTCCAAAATTATAGTATCTAGGGATTTATTATTTTGGCCTTCTGAACGTGGTCATCCGAGTTTGATCGTATTTCTTAGGTTTGTTCTTTTAGATAGAAGACATTTACGTGCGTTACTTATAAGAAAGGTTAGTTCTGTTAGTAAAATAGTTTGTATAGGGGAGAAGTGACGTCCTTGCGAGAATCTGACTCCTTTAGTCCTGAAACAGAGGAACATAGCTGAGTTTTTAAAGAAAAGGGAGAAATAAAAAAAGAATTTTTTTTAGACGACGTCACAGAAGACACGATATTTATGATCTTGAGACTGTAAAGGTGGAAGCACATAAAGGCTTAGTTTACATCGTCAAAACCTTAGTACGCGTATTAAGTTTGGTGCGCACCAAAGCCTTAGTACGGGCGCGTTTACATCGAATGTACTAAGCATGTACTGTGAAAAATATAATACAAATTTAATTCATGTTGATGTTTCCAACTAAGACATTTTCACACCGGTTTTTAGATTTTAGCACTGAGGTTATGCTCAATTGCTAAATTCTCTCTAAAATGCGTTTTGTGCGTTTACATCGACATTTGTATCACTTGGTACGCGTATCAGTTTAGTACGATACTCCTACTTGATACGCTCGTACCAAATTGATCCGGCAGCGTTTACATCGTGCGTATTAAATATTTAGTACGAATTTGATACGAATATGGTACCTGATACGCGTATCAAATGCACGATGTAAACTAAGCCAAAATTACAGGAGCCATAAGGCAGAATGCAGAAGCCATAGCGCATGCGCTATAGTATTATATTTTGCCATGGACAGATAAATGCATGGTTTGTTCGCGTCGCCATGCCCCGACATGCTCCTACTCACTCCAACGCATTCTAATAGGTTGGCGTCATCGGAATCAACGTATTGGAGTGCGTTGGGGTGAATAGGAGTATGTTGGGACATGTGACGCGAACAGACCCTTTATGTGCTTCCACCTTAAAGGTTATTGCCAGGCCTGCTCGGTTTAGGAGTGGGGGTATAGGCATACGTAGAAAAGGACAAACGTAGACGTTGAAAAGGGACGGACGATATATCAGATAAAGACCTATAATCAAAGATGCGCCAATGGCCCCCCACCATGACTGCTATCCACCATCTTGTACCCATACGGTGACTGGATGGGGGCTGGAGCCGGGGGCTGAGATCTGGGGCTGGGGTCTGGAGTAGTGGAGATAGTAAACAATGCAAGCCTGCTCCAAGTTGTACGCAGTCATATAACAGATGCAAATTTAATTTTTCTTGTTCTTCCTGAGTGTATCGTCAAAATATAGTGACTCTAGAATGCAGAGATTGAATTACCTTATAATTTCTGACACATATTCGTTTAACCTATACTGCTCAACACAGAGCACTCTCCCCTCTTCCTCGCCCAGCGTGGGTACGCAATGGCGGATAAGTCACCATGTGACTCAAGTGACCAATCAAAATTGTGTTCGCCATTGGCGAATCTTTGATTATAGGTCTTTAATACTAGGGGCTCGATTCTTGAATTCATTCGCAAGAGAAACGTATTCGCGAAATACATTTTTTTATCTTTGTCTTTTTAATATAAAAATTGTAGCAACGTTCTGCTTTATTTAATTACACATAATGAAAGTAGAATAGTACAAACTAATGTTGTTAAGCGTGGTAATATTTATTGTATTTGTGTACTACGTAGTGCTTGAGAGGGAAAGAGGAAGAAAGAGGGAGAAAGAGAGAGAGAGAGAGAGAGAGAGAGAGAGAGAGAGAGAGAGAGAGAGAGAGAGAGAGGTGTCATACTAAAATGCGCAAAATACTTATCCATAGTATGTTACACTCTTTGTAATAACACTGAAAAATATTCCCTCTTGATGTAACGATTTCACGATAGCTTAAGCGCGATGCTACGATAATTATGCTTAAAAATTAATGTTTAATATCATGTATTGTTAATACAACGAAGGATTTTCTTTTATAACCATAGAAAACTTACAGTTTCTTCTACCTTTAATTGCATTATTAATTACGACAGATTTTCAGTGACTTATAATGTATTAACGATAGAAGAAACTCGAAGTTCTCTATCATATACAAGAGAAAATCCTTTGTAGTTAATCATACTAACGATACTTGACATAACATTGATCTCTGATTACCTATAATTACCGTAGAAGTCGCATCGAATAGATTATCCTGAAGTCCTTAGATCAAACGTGAATATTTTTCTATCGTGTTATTTTACAAAGAGTGTATATTAGGGATAGTATTTCGTGCATTTTGTAATTTTCTAATAAGATGGTTACGAAAGGAGAATGTATAAAGAATCAATCGTGATAAATCTTCGTTAATTGAATATTCCATAAAAAACGATAAGAGAATTTGATGCGGCAAATATTATATTATTTGCAGGATTCATACGTTTTCATCGCTTTCTCTCTTTTGACTTTCTTATTTACAGAAGTTTATTACGATTTAAATTTGTCATATTTTTATTAATAATTTATAATCTTGTCATGTAATCGCGAGTATGCGTAGCAGCCATCGACGCGAGCTTAGGCGCGGTGCGGCGAGACGTGGGAACGGCGACGACGCCACGCTTCTCCTTCTTCCCCCCGCCGCCGCCGGCAGCCAATGCTTGAGACAGTAGGCCGTGCTATGGCTCGAGCGGCTCGAGCCCTTCCTTCGGCGCGCAAGGCGCGCTCTCATTCGCATAAATTAAAAAATTTATATCTTGATTATTGATAGACCTAACCAAGACTATATTGGATTTTTATGTTCATCTCGATCCCGTCTATCTTTCCATGAAGTATTGCACATCAGATTTGGGACACCCTGTAGAATGGACTGAGCATTGCGATGGGCAAGCGCGCGCCTGCTTTAGAGTGAGAGGTACTACATCTGAGGCCTATTTTGTCTCTCTTGCAAGCTTCTGATTTGTTATTTTGTCCCCCTCCATTCAGGGAGGAGGACGAAATAACAAATCAGAAGCTTGCAAGAGAGACAAACATAGGCCTCAGATGTAGTACCTCTCACTCTAAAGCAAGCGCGCGCTAACCTATCGCAATGCTCAGTCCATTCTATATTTCGATGAATAAGACCTAAGGCTGAAATCACATAGTGCGGAATAGAACGTGCGTCATAGGGTGCGTTCGGGGAGACGCTATTAGCGCTACCAGCATCAGTCCGTCTTCATTACACGCCTGCGGGTGCGTTCGAAAATAGCTTTTGCTGGTGCTGGAAGAAAAATTTAAGTTGGTAGTATTGAGAATTTCCAACGCTGCGTTCGTTTTTTCCCAGCTGGGAGCTGGGAGTAGTTGGAGACACCGAGCAAATGGGTGCATTTAGTGCAAACAGCAATGAAATACTATGTCAGGCGCGATAACGTATGCACATGTTTTATATAACCAAAATTCATCAGTAAATTCAAGGTAACGTTTTTTCTTTGTTTAATAATACTTAAATATAAAATAAAGTTTAACATTTATATTAATAAATAAAAAGCAAAGAATGAAGAACATTAAATTTTATTAATATTTTATATTATAATGTATAGTTGCCGTCTATGCCCTATAAGTAGCAAAAATAGAAGGTACAACCGTATGCGAATAATAGTTCGATAATTCTTCATGTATTATAACTTAATTGCTACAATGTGTTCCAAATAATTTGTTATTTTTGGTACGTTTCTCCTTTCATCTCGTGTTGTTATTGAACAAGATATTTTGTAATTCTTCATCGTCGTTGTCACTGTTATTAGACGATAAACTATACTTACTAGAAGAATCAAACATGTTTTCGAGTAAAATATTCTTCAATAATAACTTTTCCATAATAATCCCTTCCATAATAAGCAAACACAAAGTTACATGTAAATAACCTGTTGCGTAATATTTGTTATACGCAAGTGATATAGCTGTTATACATTGTTTTGGCGTTACAATTATTCAACAAAAATTGTATAATCGTAACATAACACGTTCGTATCAATGTTATTACGGAACGATGCGTCGTAGTTGAATCAGAAATCAGACAACATTACAACATCCTGAATGACAGATCTATTTGATAATAAAAAAAATTATTATAAAGATAATGTTTTCAAAAATAACGGTTTGTCTACAATTACTGCGCACAAAAAATGCACAAAATCGAAATTCATTATGTGCTGAACAAAAACAGAATAATAAATGAATACTATTTAATTTTTCTTAGAATTATGGTCTATATAGTTAACCATCTAATTAATCATTTGAACGCTTCAAAGATTAGTGCTAAATAGATCGCAATTTTCATCAAATTATTAAGGTTATGAAAAAAAATAAATTTAACAATAAAATTAATAAGTAAATAAATTAATGCTATTTATTTTTAATATATTTTGCAAAATTTAATTGCTTTTATAAAAAATAATATAGTTGCGTCAGTTTATAACATATAGGTATATGTAGACAATAACAAGTACCCATATCGATGAGTCAAATTGGCGTAGCAGGTAGAGTACAAGGTCGTCATCCTAAGGTCCCGGGTTCAAACCTAGCAGCGGCAAGTAAAAATAAAATAAAAAATAACATAATTTAAATTTAATTAATTAATAAAAATTTATCTTAAATTTAGTATGTGCTGTTGATAAAAATAATTTAAAAAAATGAAATTTTTATTTTATTTTATTTTTTTTTGTAACTGTTGTGTGATGGTTAGATAACATGTAATTATAACATGTTATATTGCTGAGTCGGAAATTGTAACTTACATGTAAGTTACGTGTAATTTCAGAGTAACGTAACTGTCTTATGTTCGGTTACATTGCTGTTACACTGCTACTATATTACTGTGTTCACTGGGATGTAACGTGCTTGTTAGTTGTAATTTCCCACTCAATAATATAATTGCAATATAACACACGTGTTATATTACAATTACATTGTTGAGTGGGAAATTACAACTAACAGGTATGTTACATGTAACTTGGTGTTTGGTAGGATAATTAATATTGATTAAATTTGTATATTCTTTTTATTGACTTTCGTTTCTTGTTCAACAATACGAAAAGAAAGAGCCTGTAAATACATTATATTAAATAATTATTTATATATTCAGTAATTTTTTATATTAATTAATTATTTACGAAAAGTAATAATTTATGAATTTGCATTAAGAAAATATTTTATTTCAAGTAATTTGTTAAATTTTATGTCACAACCACACATAATAATAAAAGATATTAAGACAATTTTAATGTTCCTCTTATTTCTTGCTTTTTATTTATTAATAATGTTATTTTACATTTACTCTATTTTACATTTAAGTGTTATTAAACAAAGGAAAAGGATTACCTTGAATTTGCTAAATTTCAACAATCGTAGGTATAAGTTATATAAAACACGTACGTACGCGTTATCGCTTGTTAAGATATTTTGTTGTCATTTGCATTAAATGCACCTATTCGATCGATCTTCAACTACTTCCAGCTGGGAGAAAACGAACACAGCGTTGGGAATTCTCAATACTACCAACTTAATCTTTTTTCCCAACACAGCTAAAGCTATTTTCGAACGCAGGCATTAAGCCTGCTACTTAGAGTGTTATTACTTTTAACTTGAATGTTCGCATTCTAATTGAGTGTTAATTTCAATGTTAATCCTAAATTTAAGAACACTAAATTAACACTCAATTAGATGGCAAACATCCAAGTTGAAAAATTCTCTCAAATTAATACTCAAAGCCAGCTGAACACTCTATAGTTGAATGTTTATTTTAGATATTCGTTTTATGTTCATTTCTACCAATGCAGATTAATTTTAATCTTGGTTAAACTTGCTTTTCTTGCTTTTGTTTTTATTTAACATTTTCTAATCCAATGTTTGAGAGTGCACACTTAATATTAAGTGTATACCTTCAACCGATAAATGTTGAGTGTACATCCCCAACGTTTCAGTGTTCACACTTTATGTTGAAAGTATACACTCATTTATTGAGTGGCATATCCAAATGTTGAGAGTATACTTTCAAATATTCAATATTTAAATCCAAACTTTGGTATGAACACTCAATCATTGTGGCTGTACACACTCAATGTTCAAGTATAAACACTCAATCTTTAATGTACACACTCAAGATTTAAGCGTTGTAACCGCCGCTCGCGAGCGACGGCCAACTTCGCCTCCGTCCCTGGTCGCGGCCCTGAGCCGCCCGGGTGTCGGGGCGACTATCTTCGCGAGGTTTCCCGACGCAACGCTAAGTTGGGCGCCAGGTACGTTAAGCGTACCACTCTGTGTGCACCAACTCGCAACAAATGCTACGATCCTTGAATCTCGGGAAAGACGGGCGCACGCTAGGCGACCGGGGCGTTAGCGGCTCCGAGATCCAGCTGCTCAGCCCTCAAATGGCAGAGGGGGAGGTTCGGTGCGGGCGGATGGAATCGGGAAGGCGAGAGAATTACGTACACGACACAAATGTAACAGAAAAATTAACAGTTGTATTTGACCGTAAGAATTACAGTAGATGACGACTCTGCGGAGCGGTGGTGGCTCGCGCGCGTTACCAGCTGGCGTCCGCTGGGTATCAGATTATACGAGAACGGTATTTTGAACGAGCGGGTTATGATGCGTACGCGGGAACTCTCCGACTTGTCTTACGCTTAACCCGGCGTCGTTGAAGGACGCCGATTCCCGCCAAGATGACCTCGCCAAGGGCGAACGGGACGGATCGCAACTCCGAGCCCGCGCGGCACGCGACGGACTCGTGTTCTCCCGTGTTCTAACGATTCTCGCGAAAGATAAGCGCAATAATTATGAGTGATTCGACAGTCCGACGATATACGACGATTGCGTCGATAACTATTAGAGTACACTCCCCGAAGGGGCTCGCAATAACGGTGCGATCGACCAAATTATACAAAAGTAACAACTAAATGTTTCCACGACGCGACAAGATACAGGGAATAACCCGCGACACGACGACCGGACGAAACGATAATTGACTCGGCTGCGGATCGGAACGCACACGCAACGCGAAACTATCACGAAATACACAGCACGCAGCGAAATCACGCGGACGGGCGCGATCGGGCGAGACGACGAGGCCCCGTTGAATCCGTGAGCTCGGGATTCTCATAAACACGCCGAAAGATTTTGCGATAAGTACGCGATTTCCTCGCGGCTCGCCCAATCCGCGAAATCGGTGGCTTTACAGTATGTGTGACGCTCGTCTCACCACTTCGCCTCTCTCCTGCGGGCCTCCTTCGGGTCGGGATTGCTTCCGTCTCTGCGTCCTTCCGTACAACTCGGCTCGGGATGGTGGAACGCGCACACAGTTTTAGGTCTACTTCCGCAGCACGAGTGAGGAATCCTGGATCTCGCGGGGGCCGCTCGGCGGCGCGCCCCACCTTGCCCCCGGCGTTCCCGGCCCTTATTGGTTGATTTCGCGAAAATCGATTTTCGCGCAGAGCGCGGTGCCCACGCTGTCGCCGGCTGATCGATCCATGCACGGCGGTCGATGATTATGGGCCCCAGGCACGGGAATTCTGGCGCTTCCTCGCGCGACCGACTCTTTTCTCCTCGCCCGGCGTATCCTCCGCCACCGGGGCGTCATTTCCTCCTCGACGGGGCGTCGGCGGATCTTGAGTTGTCGTGATTCTTTCGCCGGACTTCCCGCGGTATCGGGGCTGCAGTCGTCCCGTCGGGATGTCGGCCTCGCACGCCGTCGCTGGGTCCTGAAAGCGTGATTCAACGGCAGTATCGGAATTCTTACATGGCACAAACGGTAGGCAAGATAAGGGCGGCATTACCTACGGACCCCCGCTTAGAAAGGGTTTTCGTTGACTCCCTCGTTGTCCATTCCTCTGCAATCTCCGGGAAGATTTTCCGTTGAGACGAGACGTCCGACAACTACAACGAGATCTTCATAGCCAGCACTAATCGATCTCCGCCGCACCCGCGGTATAACGCTCGCAAAAATCTTAACAAGTAATTAGATGGACAGCACGTGGGACGTCACACACACAAAGTACAAAAGAATACGCTTTTGCGTCCGCTCCCGAGCGGGAGGACGCAGGGCCCGCGTGATGTTATTGCGTAAGGGCCCTCAGGGCCTTGTGACGGACAGCAGCCTGCGGCTGTCACGTCACAGCGTATACACCTGAATTTAGGAGTAAACTCCCAAAATCGAGTATACAACACTCAATTTTGACTCTGTTGTGGTCCGTATTAGATAGAGGGACACAGGTATTTGGGATCGTCCGTCGATACTCCTCGGATCAGATTCCTTGAGAGATTGTAGCCAATTGTAGTATAACAATGTATTTATATTTTCTATCTTGATTACACTGTGTAAATCTGATTTGATTCGTTAATACCCGTGACAAATATGAAAGGATGAGCGACATACGTTCGTCGCTGTATAATGTGTAGCAAAACCCGCTCGTTACCTCGTGTTTATATACTACTGTGTAGACAAAGTAAGGTGACATTTGAATTTAAACTGCGCGCAAAAATGGATTTGGGGAATTGCTTTTATTTTTAGGTTGGTAGGACTGCCTTTCACATCCGTGCCAAGTTTCACATCAAAATATTTATTAGTGTTTGAGATACGCTTCGTTTTGTGAGCTACTAAAAGTGAATTTTTCGATTTTTATAATATCTAAATTTGTTGAGCAAAGAATTTGCATTAAATTTTGTTTGCGGAATGAATTTTCTGCTGCTGATTCGTTGAGGATGGTGCAGAAAGTCTTTGGTGATGAGGCTTTGTCGAAAAAAAATGTTTACAAGTGGTATAAAGAGTTCCAAGAAGGGCGAGAACGTGTCGAAGGCGAAGAGCGTCCCGGACGATCATCAACCTCAACCGACAAAGCTCACGTCCAAAAAATCAAAGATTTGGTGCTTGCAAACCATCAACTAACAAATAGAGATCTTGTTGATGATGTTGGCATTTCAAAAGGATCAGTCAATACCATTTTAAAGGATGTTTTGGGTCTCAAACGCGTCAAATCTCGATTGATTCTTTACACTGCATTGATTCTTCGTGACCATTTCGCCAAAAACTCGACCCATATTGTTCCACAACCACCGTATTCATCTGATTTGGCACCGTGCGACTTCTAGCTATTCAGCAAACTCAAAAGACCGCTCCGGGGACACCGTTTTGAGTCGATAGAGGAGATACAAGCCGCATCGAAGAGAGAGCTGAAGGCCATCCCGGAAATCGACTTTAACAACCGTTTTGAAGATTGGAAAATGCGTTGGCATAAGTGCATTGTATCGGGGGGGGGGGGTTACTTTGAAGGCGATGAAATTGATTTGGAAGCATAAAGATTTTTCAAAATAAATGCTATGTTACCTTATTTTTTGGACACAGTAGTACACCGATTTTTGGTGTATAGCCGGGGAGGGTACTTCCCGGTCATTGGCCTTTGGTCAGTGCTCTTGCTTAGCCAGCAATTGCTAGCTATGCAGATTCCACCCCAAAATCAGAAGATTTTGAGTGTTGTTTATTAAGCAACCGGGTGCATTGCCCAGTGCGACGCCCAGTATGTAAGCCGGGCGCAAGGTGTCATTTGACACCTTATATCGCTTGCGACATTTCTTGTGTGAGTGCATCACACTCACAACAACTCTCAAAATTAAAGTGTTTTTTCCGTAAGGGATTTTGTTGATAAATATGTGTTAAATATATATTAAGAAGTTTATTAAAAAGTCTATTTTTAATGTTATCTTTTTCCTTCATAATTATATCTATCCTTTATAATTTTAGCACTTACAATTTCCAAGAAGTCAAATTCTTAAATTAATTTTACATAAAACAACGAAATTGCATTCAAAGATAATTTTTGTTTTATGTGAAATTAATTTAAGTACTTGATCTCCTGGGAATTATATGCTAAAATATATACATGTACATATATAACAACACTGTAATTATTTTTTATAACAGCAATATAATAGTTTATATTGCCATTACAAGACATCTCGGTTATGGTTATATAACAGTTCAGTTCTACGTTATATTTATGTCATATAACTACAACATCACATGAGTGGAAAATTATAACTAACAGGAATGTTACATGTAACGTTCATGTAATATTACCTGTTACATTCCGTTTTATTGCAGCAATGTAATGGTTATATATTAGTGTTTGCTGGGATATAAATTTTGTCATTAATGATATCTAAAAAATAATATTTGTAAAGGTTTAGGAAAATTAACAATATATATATTTATATAATATTTATATTTAAATAATGATAGCTGTTTATCATACATTTTGTTTGACAATTTTTGTTTATAAAAAAACAATTTATAAAAAGTGAAAAACCATTATAACTTTATACATATAGCAAATTGAGAAAATAAATATACTTATAAATATACGTATAAAAAACTTTAAAAATATATATTATAATATACTATTAATAATTTTTTTTCCAATTTATGACATTTTTAAGCTTCTCTTATTCTCTTATTCATTTCCCTATTATTTATTACGTTAAGTATACTTATACCTAATCTTTTTCAGGATTTGTTGCTGCAAATATACAAAAATATATAATATTATATTTAAACCAATAAGAACACAAAGGGAAACATGTAACATTCTGGCTAAAATTGAATTAATATCACTTTCTTACAATTTTAACATTAATGCAAATTATCTTTTTTTTAATTTTCCAGTGGTCTATTTTCTTTTCTTTGTTGACCAATACGATCGCCTGCATTTTGCAACCATGATTTGATCAATTTTTGAACATCAGCGACAGAAATATTTTTATTAGCAACAAGAGTTTCTGAAAACAAAATCCAATAATTTTTATTTAAATAATTCTACCAAAAAAAAAAGATTTTAGCAAGAATTTTATTGGTGTGTTTAATAA
Source organism: Monomorium pharaonis (assembly GCF_013373865.1). NCBI lineage: Eukaryota > Metazoa > Arthropoda > Insecta > Hymenoptera > Formicidae > Monomorium > Monomorium pharaonis. Next base: position 23,479,330 of record NC_050473.1, on the reverse strand, counting down.
ATTGTAGACCTGTTCATTATATTTAAATTATTTTGCTTACGGGATAAAAGCGAATTTATAAAAATGAATTGATTCATTCATAGAGATTCATTTATTATACATTAAAAATAAGAAAAATTTTATATAATATTGTGAGATTATTTAAAGACTGGAAACTAACATATATGTGTACATTAATACGATCAAAAACGATAAGAGGATTAGGATGTTAGATAATATAAAAACGTGTCAAATATTTAATAAAATAAATAAAAACTTTATAAGATTAATTGGAATAATTAAAAAATTTTGATTACAGTAAATAACGTGATGAGTAGTTATTCTATGCGGGTTCTACGGTCGGGTGCTGGAGGGGTACCGCGGGGGGAAGGCAAATCAAATGGGAAATGAGGGGGGAAAAGGAGTGGGAGGCCGTATAGAAATTTTGACGAGAAAATTGTACGCGGTCGCAACCGGGTGCTCCGAGGGGGGTCGAGGGAATGTAAATCAGGTGGGAAACGAGGGGGGATATAAGAGAGAGATTTTTTTTGTGCCGGGTGAAAAGGGTGTCTGCTGGTGAAACCGTACGGTTGGAGGCGCACGTGGGTACGGTTTCAGGCGCATACAGGAAGCGCTTTTGCTGGTGAAACCGTACGGTTTGAGGCGCACTGGGGTACGGTTTGAGGCGCGCACAGAAAGCGCTTGTGCTGGTGAAACCGTACGGTTTGAGGCGCGCACAGGAAGCGCTTTTGCTGGTGAAATCGTACGGTTGGAGGAGTACGGAGAAATTCATGGGGAACGCGATGAGACGAGTCATCGCACACTTTTTAGTTTTTTGGCGCTTTTACTCGCGCCGTCGTTTCGTTTTGTAATTGGTCGTTCTATCGACTTTCCCGCGTGTGAATTATTTTTATGTCTGTGCGTATACGTATAATATTTAAGCGCATAAACATAGAGCGATCTATTTTTTTCGACGATGCGTAAGCCGAGCGGAAAGACGCTTCCTACGAGATACTGCACGGATTCAGGCGCGGCGAGCGATTCATCTCGTCGCCATCCGTTTTGCGTCTTTACTCGGCAAATTTTAATTGATCGAGTCCGTCGAGGCGCACGGGGAAATCCATGGGGAAACGTCTTTTGTGCGTGTTCGTATACGTATAATAGTTAAGCGTATAGAACGATCTATTTTTCGACGATGCGTAAGCACAGCGGAAAAAATGATTTCGACGAGAGACCGTACGGATTCAGGCGCGACGAGCGATTCATCTCGCTGTTTTCCTTTTTGCGCCTTTACTCGGCAAATTTTAATTGGTCGAGCCCGTGACCTATCTTCCTCGGAATGTGCGCAATATAGTTTTGTTATCTAATAATAATATTTCTGTCGATCAGCATTTCCGTTTTAGTCGGGTATATAAGAGCGCGTCGTTAGACGTTGTGTCGTAAAAGAATCTATCGAGCGTGCGATAGTGAACGGAACGTTTCTCTGCATTTCGTTTTGTGTTGGATGGAGAAATGATTTTCGGTGGAAATTGAAAACGAGAAAGTTTTTTATTGCGACAAGTCAATGTCATCTACCTCAACCGCAAGTGAGGAGCGTAATCGTTGGATCGTGAAGAAGGAGGATAAGCGATGGAATTTGGGGACATATCATCTAAGAAGAGAGATTGGAAATGTATTTGCGCGAGAGGACTTGTGGATAAAGACGGTAATGGCTGTTAGTGATTGTGGAAGGGAATATCTGTCCAGTATACTAACGAGTTTTCATTACAAGACGCTTTATTTCATCACGGATCGGATCAGTCCTATATATATCGAAGCGAGCAGGCGTGTGAATCAACGGGTGGAATTTAAAGTACCGATCGATAACGAGGGTTCTACTATGTGGATCTCTAGACAAGAATCATGAGTGATATTGTTGAAAATATGTCTACCGATGCGGTAGTCGATTTGTCTTGGTTGAACACGCTTGTCGAGAACGCAGGCGATATCGTCGACGAGGAGGTCGATCGCTTGTGGGTGGACGATCTTTTTACGAACGCGGCCAATATCGTTGACGAGGAGAGTTATCTTTTGTGGGAGCGTCGATGTGAGGAATGTTTTAGCGCGTTGAGAAAGAAATGACAACGTCGTCCCGTGAGAACTGGAACGGTAAATTCTCTCGTGTCTCGTATTTTGAGTTTAGAGGGAATAAGGAACGAGTTACGATATCGTTTTGCCTGTGCTGGTGCTGGCCTTGGCGAGAGATCAGGATTGATTTGGTCGGAAATTGAGACCGCTTTTGATAAACGTGTGTTAACGGGTGCAGTGATTAATTCACATTATTTCAAACCAAGTGAACTTCTAAAGGACTCGAGAAACATGGTAGTTGAGAAGGTGCACAAACAGTTGGATAGATATTCATGTTTGAAAGTTAATACTGTGTTTAACGGGAAATTTGTTGCCAAATATAAAAGCGCTGTTAAAAGTATTACAACCGCAAATAAACAGCTGTTCGGTTTGACCGATTTGCGTGAGTGGTACGAAAGATTTGTGATCGGTGCTATTCTTACATCACTAAAGGAGTTTCAGGAGCGCGATAGCGGATGGGCGCTATCGCGTATAATGAATTTGAATGTTAATATCAATAAATGTGATCCCATGCAGGCGGGATGCTGGTGCGATATACCGTCATACGTAAAACATAAGAAAGCGGTGGTGAACGTGCGGTCGAACGATAACGCGTGTTTCACGTGAGCTGTTAACGCCGCGATGTATCCCGTTGAGGAAAATAAAGAAAGAAGCAGTTCGTATCCTGATTATCGAACGTATTTAAAGTTTAATGGAATAGAATTTCCGGTTGCCTTGCGAGATATTACTAAATTTGAACGTTTGTACAATATATCCGTAAATGTGTTTATGTTTAAGGAACATGATAAAAAAAAGATTGTTCCTCTACGTCTTACGGCTAACAAGAGAAACATTTACGTAAATCTGCTATATATATTGGATCCACGACATAACCATACGGTGGGTAATTATGTTTGGATAAGCCAGCTCTCGCGATTGGTCTCGAACGAAATAAACAAGACTAAAACCAAAAAGTTCATACAGTAGCGGCGGAAAGTATTTTGACAACGCGTTTTTTGCCGGTAGAGCGCACACCAGACGCGCTGCTGATCAGAAGTTATTGTTAGTAAACATTTTTCTGCCGTCTGCAGCGGTGACAACATCAGTCTTGATTGAGTGGATGTTTCGTTTTGGACGGGCTGCTGTTATCTCTAATTTGTAAGTCAAAAAGTATTTTGACACAGAGGGTTTTGTTTAAAAGAGACACGCAGGATCTCACGTAAGTTACTTTATTTACGGTTTTTGCTTACTTTATGTTTTGTTTACGTTCAGGAGCTATGCCAAAACAAAAGGAATACTCCGACGACATAAAGTCAGCTGTTATTGCAGCATTGAAAAATGGAAAATCTCAAGCTCAAGTAGCAAGGGATTTTAATCTGAGCAGACAAATAATCTCGGTTTGGAACCGTAAACAGCAGTCCACAGGCTCGGTTAGCAACAAACAAAGGTCGGGCCGACCGCCAAAACTCACTGACAAAGTATCTAGGATTATCCGTCGCATGAGTGTCGCTAATCCACGTCTGACAGCAGCTGACATTAAGAGAGATCTAAATGAGAATCACAGTCTTGACATTAGTTTAACCACTGTAAAACAATGCCTCCGCAATGCGAATTTGTTTGGCAGACGCCCTTCCAAAAAACCATTCATATCCGCGAGGAACAGAAAGGCGCGTCTCGAATTTGCTCAAAAGTACAAGAATTGGACTAGTCAGGAGTGGGCTCGTGTGCTGTGGAGCGATGAAAGCAAGTTCAATATGTTTTCATCTGATGGCATAAGGTATGTTAGACGACCTCCGAACAAAAGAGATGACCCCAAGTATCAGGTACCGACCGTTAAGCACGGTGGTGGCCATGTCATGCTTTGGGGCTGCTTCTCTCGTTCAGAAGTCGGTCCATTAGTCGAAGTGAAGGACATCATGGACCGATTTCTTTATTGCGAAATACTGCAGAATCACATGCTCCCTTATGCTAAGCGCAACCTTGCCAGAAACTGGATTTTCCAGCAAGATAACGATCCGAAACACACCTCTGCACATGTAAAAGAGTTCTTTATGTCTAAGAAGATTAAAGTTCTAGAGTGGCCAAGTCAGAGTCCCGACCTAAACCCGATAGAACATCTATGGGAAGAGTTAGATAGACGGATTAGAAAAAGAAAATTCTCCAGAAAACAAGACCTGATGGCCTGTCTTGCAGAAGAATGGAAGGAAATACCATTAAGTGTGATCACCAAACTTATTGACTCTATGCCGGCAAGATGTGCGGCTGTGATCAAATCTAAGGGCTTTGCCACTAAATATTAAAGCTTCTGGTGTAGTCAAATTAATTTTCGGTGGTTAATTACAGGTTTTGTTTGGAATTTGCAACAGATAATGGTTTTGTCAAAATACTTTCTTTCTACATTTGTTTAAAAAATGTAAAAAATAACGCAGTTTTCGTTTTTAAATGTGATATTTGTTTTTTCTTTCATTTCTACTGAGAGACATTGTTGCTTTTGGTCAGATATTATAACTTTGTTTCAGAAATAAATATTTATTTTCTATAAATTATGCTTGTCAAAATACTTTCCGCCGCTACTGTATGCGATCGGTAGGTACATTAATACTTTCTCGTAGATTTTCCTAATAAGTAACAGCTAATTGTAATTTCAGATGTCTGCATTATTTTTATTCGATCGAGAAATTATCCGAGCATACCGTGGATTACGAAAAGATGAACGAGTACGCGATTGTTCTTCCCAAAGAAGAGGATAAATGGCTTTCGTTTCGCAACTATGATTAAAAGAAGCGACTCCCGTACGTGATATATGCAGATTTGGAGTGTCTTTTAGAAAAGAAGGACAAGGGGGAAAGCTTTATGACAACGGAAAATGGATTCGGTTATCAACGTCACAGAGCGTTTAGCGTCAGTTATTATGTCAAGTGCACGTTAAACGATGAATCATCGTCATCGATGTATATGTCGCATCGCGGTCAAGACTGTTTCATGGTTTGCGAAAGAATTGAATTCTCTAGCGCATCGCGCGAAAGATACTCTTGGCACGGTTCTATGACGGAGTTGACGAGGGAGGAGATGCGGAGTTTTTCGGACGCGAAGTTTTGTCACATATGCGGAAAAATATTCCTGACGACGAATCTGCGTGCGCGCGATTATTGTCATATTACTGGACGATGCAGGGGTGCGGCGCATTCGTATTGTAATTTAAATTACCATAATTCCTTTATGATTCCGGTGTTTTTTCACAATTTATCTGGTTACGACGCACATTTTATAATTAAAGAAATTGCTAATGAACGAGGGCAGAGTTTATTTATTACCATTAAACAAAGAGACATATATTTCGTTCACGAAGAATGTTAGTTCTACAAGAGAAAAAAAATGGCATAATTGCGTAAAATTGCGATTTGTAGATTCTTATAAATTTCTAAATGAAAGTCTCGGTAAATTGGTGTCGTACCCAGATAGAGGTGACCTACGAATAACGCGATCAATGTTTTCTGATTTGAGTGACGAAGATTTTGAACTGCTTACACGCAAAGGCGTGTTTCCGTACGAGTACGTTGATAGCGTCGATAGGTTGCACGAGACGGAGGGGGAGGCTTTTTATAGTTTGTTAACGGGAAAGGAGGTGTCCGACGTTGATCACAAGCATGCTGTTAACGTTTGGCAGCGTTTTAACATTAAAAATCTAGGTGAATACAGCGATCTGTATTTAAAAACGGATGTGCTACTCTTAGCGGATGTCTTTGAAAAGTTACGTGACAATAGCATAGAGAGTTACGGTTTGGATCCCGCTCATTATTACACGTTACCCGGCTATACGTGGGACGCGATGTTGAAATACACGGGTGTTCGTTTTGAACTCCTGACCGATATCGATATCGATATGGTGTTGTTTGTGGAGCGTGGTGTGCGCGGCGGTCTTAGTCAGTGTTCGAATAGATACGAGCGTGCGAATAACAGACATCTACCGTGTTACGATTCGTCGCAACCGTCGTCGTTTCTTATGTATTATGACGTAAATAATCTGTATGGTTGGGCGATGTGCCAATCGTTACCGTACTCGTGTTTTCAGTGGCTCGACGACATTGCTAATTTCGACGTAATGTCGGTGTTCGCGGATTCTTATTTCGTTTATATTTTGGAGGTAGATCTCGCGTATCCGCACGAGCTGCACGACGCTCACGCGGATCTTCCTTTTTGTCCCGCGCGCACCACGCTTCCCGATAAGCGGAACGTCAAGCTTTTGGCCACGTTTCACGATAAGTCGCATTACGTGATACATTATCGCAATTTACAACACTGTCTGCGACACGGATTGCGCGTAACGATGATTCATCGCGTATTACGATTCGCACAATTTCCATGGCTTCACGGATACGTAGAATTGAATACGAGATTTAGGATTGGTGCGAAAAACGCGTTCGAAAGAAATATGTATAAGCTAATGAATAACGCGGTATTTGGAAAGACCATGGAAAATGTGCGCGATCGTGTGGATGTGCGTCTCGTGACGCGTTAGGAGGGTAGACACGGAGCGGAGGCGTTAATTGCTAAACCGACCTTTCATAGTAGAAGCATTTTCGCTGAGGATCTGATGGCCATTGAATTGTGTCGTTTAGAGGTGACTCTAAATAAACCGTTGTACGTTGGTATGATTATTTTAGAAATAGCTAAAACGCGCTTATACGAATTTCATTACGATTATATGTTGCCTCTGTATCGGGACAAGAGTAAAATCATGTACACGGATACGGATAGTTTGATATATTTTATTGAATGTTACGATGTGTACGAGGATATGAAACGTTTTATCGATAGATTGAATACTAGCAACTATTCGAAGAATAATCCGTACGCTATGCCGTTGGTGAATAAGAGTGTACCGAGTTTGATGAAGGACGAGAATTGCGGCGCTATTATGACGGAATTTGTAGGTTTGAGGGCGAAGATGTACGCTACGAGAGTTTTTGGGGGGAGGAACACGAAGAAAATTAAGGGCGTGAAGAAAAACGTGGTGGAGAGAACGATAACGTTCGATGATTTTACGATGTCTACAAAACGATATAGAAATGACGCGTCGTCAGTCGAGTATACAATCCAGGCTGCACGAGGTATACACGTTCTCCGAAATGAAAATCGCTTTTAGTCCTTACGACGACAAGCGATACATCTTGCCCGAATCGACGGAAACTCTGCCGTGGGGACATTATAGGGTGTCTCAATAATACATACATACATACATTGAAATAGTATTATATATTTGAATATATATTGTGTAATACATGATTATAATAAACGTTATTACACTACATCTGATTTTCTAATCCACGAATTATGCGACTTATCCATTCTTAACCACTTTACATAAACCTCGTCGCCCTTTTTGCGTACTTTTTCAACTAGATAAACGTCGGGTTTAGCGACTCGCTGTAACTCTTGCTCGTAGAATCCTCCGGCTATCGGTTCACCACGATAATCTTTAAGAAGGTAGGTCACTGGATTTGTTTATTGTATCTTGGCGCGAAATACCTCGGTGTTCCAATTTGGTGTATAACCTTTTTAAAAAATCGTTTTAAATTTGCTGACACGCACGGGCTCGCCGATCTTGAATCTCGCCGGGGCGACGATCTTCACTATACCGTAGATAAGAGCCTCTCGGCGACGCTCGGTGTTACGTTCGCTGGCTGCGTGCCGATCGTTCGATGTCTTCGATGATTGTAGGACGAGTTTGGTAGCGCGTCGATCCATCTGTAAGATCCGTTGAGCGTGAACATTTTCCACATATCGTTCTTCAGCGTGCGATTTAATCTCTCCACTACGGACGCTTTCATTACCGAATACATCGAATAATGATTTACGCGATACTTGTCGAGAATTTGACGCACATTAGCGTTGTAAAACTCCTTTTCCTCGTCCGTTTGTAAATTTTTCGGATGTCGCGCGTTTTCTCGAAATATCTTTGATAGAGCCAAGCCAACTTCTTTTCCGTTCTTGGATTTGAGCGGCAACGCCCACGCCTATTTGCTCAGAATGTCGATAACCGCCAAAATGTAATTATGTCCTTTGTTGTCTCGCGCGTAGGGATGCATTTCCACCATGTCGGCCTGCCATAGATCGTCGTATCCGCGTACCACTACTCGTCATCGTGGAAAGTTTTTACGGGCTGGTGCATGCAGTTCGTTCACGAGTCTTCGTTTGTCGGCGCTCATTATCTTAATTATAACAGATTACGAAAGTCCTGCAATTGTTTATGTTTTTTATGTTTGTTGGCGATGTTGTGAATATCAACCTCCAACGTCGTAATCAAATCTTTCACAGTGTTCCGCAAACCGCATAGGTTTTCTCCCTGCGTGTTAGTCTCCGTTCTCAAATTCAACAGATCTTTCAGGCTACTGTCGATCGTTTTCAAATTCTGTATAATCTGTGTTTCATATTTCGTGTCGAGATCGTTTAATTTTTTTTCATACGTTGTCGGTAATTCTTGCACATCCTTTTCTAATTTTTTAACTTTTTGTGAAAACGCATCTCCCGATTCTCGTATTTTATTTTCATACTTTACGTTGAGATCGTTTATCTTTATCTCAAGCGTTTCTTGCAATTTCTGCAATTTATCCTCATGTCCTTTCACGTTTTTATCAATTAATTCCTTTAATTTCCGTAACTCGTTTTGAAAGGTTTCTAAGCTTAATCTGTTAGAGATAATTTGATCGAGGCTTCTGTCGAATAAACTTTGTAAGTCCTGTATCCTTTTCCCGAGCGAGTCCAACGTCGAGCTATTATTCTCAGTGGTTTCTTTTAATTCTCGTATGTCGTTGATCATTTTTTTGTAGATTGAGATCGACGTAGCTTTTATTTGTCGTGTCTGCGTTGTCAATAGGAGATTCCAATCGTTGTATTTTACGTTTGTTCGCGTTGTAATTATCCCCGTTCAAACGTAACGCGTTATTGTGCACGTAGCGCCTCAAAGATTCGATCGACGAACGCGTAGCGAATGTACCGTTGTCGCGTCTCCCCATCAGAGACCTGCCGAATTTATTCACGGACATCACTTCGTCGTCGTCGCGCGAACTGTACTGTTACCGCGACCGACGCGAAGATTCAATTTATAATTAGCCCTGCCTCGCGTAGTTCCTTGATTATCGACAGGATCTCGTTGTCGTGAGCGTTGTTGCCGGCGCGACGAGAAGCGTCGAGTAATCGAAGACGATCGACCAATTCGTTAGGATCGTCTCAGTGAACGTAATCAACTCGATTGTCGGTTACTCTCATGGCAGATGGAACGTTGAGCACGCCAGCACCCGTCGTCGTCGCCGTTGTCCTCTTATCGCCGCGTATGAGCGGTCCGATAATCGCGGTGTACTTGTAGTCCTTGTTGCCCATGACTGGCATACTCGCGCTACGACCGAGTCTATGAGCGTTTGTCGTTAGCAGTATACTCTTGTACGTTTTTAAATCGTTTTTCGTGTAGATAGCGTCGTCGGGAATTCTCTTGAAGATCAATTCGTATAAGCCAGGTGTACCCCGACGTATCTCGTATTACCTATTATAATCGGCGTCGTCTCTTCCCACGTCGAATTGTTTGTCACCAAGTTTAGTACCCTCCTCGGTGAGGTATACCCCGTATACGTAATCATTTTTATTTTTACTCTCTCCACTGAGAAGATCACCCACGTACTTTTGTCCCAACGGCCCCAATTGAGTGTGCAGGAACTCGCGACCGTACGGCGTTTGCAGACTCTCTCTAACCGAGGTTTCGAGCGAGGAAGCTGGCGCGTCTTCCGTTTCGTATACCCGCTGTTTCTCGCGCGGGAATAACGTCACCTTTCCTATCGGCGTGGAAGCGATCGTGGGTGAGGCTATCGCGGGCGAGGCTAACGTTTCGTCCAATTGTCGTTGTCTTTTAGGCACGGGTAATTTCTTCGTCGGGAGTGCCTCCTCGAAGACGTCATTATCGTAAGCGTCACTTTCCTCGCGTTTTCTCTTACCGATGGTATCGTTCGACGATTTGGCGGTATGCTCGGCTATACGTTTCAACGGTTCGACGATCGGTTTGAAGCGTTTCTTCAGCGAGATTTCCTCCTCTAGTTTTCCGGTTTTCAATGTCCGATGCTTCCTACGAATCGTCGCGCGCGTCTTGGCAATTTCCCTCGCTGTTCTCTCACGTTCGATGTTACTCATCGCTCTGATCGTTTCACCACACTACGAAGTCGTTAAATCCTCGTCTGTATCTACCGTTTCTTAACGCACTGTCCTTATCGATTACCACAAAACCGTACTTTTGCTGCCAACACTCTCGACGCAACGCGTAAAAATCATCGTACGACATGTCGATGTTCACGTGATCGTTGTATACATGCCTCAGGTTGGTGTCGTCCTGTCGAAACAAAACCAAGAGGTTCGCGTTGTCCCGTATCAAGTGTTTTGGTATCTTGGCGTACGTCTGATAGAGATAAAAACAATCGACGTTCGAATGTCGACCCATGGAAAAGTACTCTTTGATCGTATATTCTGGTTGTCGCAAGCTACGTCATCGAACACGAAGATCGAGTCAGGAAGCGCCTCCGCGCGTGGTATGACGTCGCGATTCTCGGAGAACGCGCGATAACCGATCTCGTGCCACATCGGCTCGAATAGTCGCGCGAGAAATCGATATTTCGGTTGTTGCAGAGATTTCGAATAGACGTACACGTTTTCGAAGCATAAACCGTGCGGACTCTCCAGTAAACTTATTAATAGATTCGTCTTTGACGGACCGCAGATGATGCGACGTATCGCGTTTGGTAACAGTGAACCGTGTCTCTGCGTCGTTCCGGTCGCGTTCGACATGGTTTTGTGATCGAGATCGAAAACTCTTATCGTCGGCGATTGTCGCACGAATTTCATTTCTACGCGTATGCGCGCTTGCGCGCAAATTCGCGCTATTTATACGCGATCGAATCTTCTATTCGCGCAGTCGTAAAAATGTTTCTAATACTGTCGGACAAGCGCGATATTCTCGAGTGGTCCGCCGAAGAGTTATCTTTCATTTCCAAGACAATTCTGTTACGATATTTCGACGAGTACATCGAGATACTGTGGGACAAATTGCCCGAATGTCTAAGAGCCGATCCCGAGGTGCGGAGTTGCCGCAGATGTTTGAAGCATTATAATCAGCCTTGGCAGAGAACGCATATCGACGGTCCGGCACCGCAGATCAGACATTGCGCCGTATGCCAATCGTCAACGCGATCCGAAGAGGCGCCGACGGGTTGTTAAACAGCGCGATAAACGCGCTTCCCTTCGAGTTGCACGTTCCTGGTTATCAGTTTTGCGGACCCGGTACTCGCTAAACGACTGCGAAGCGGCGATAGAGGCGTAAATTTGTTAGACGTGGCGTGCCGTAAACACGATATAGCGTATTCGTGAAGTAACGACTTAGCGGATCGTCACGCCGCCGATCGAATTCTCGCGGACAAGGCGCAAGAACGTATCGCAGCGAGGGACGCGACCCTCGGTGAGAGACCGCCGTATGGGCGGCTATGAAAGCAAAAACAAAATTCGGAATGGGTCTGAAGAGAAGGATGAAAAAGAAGAGATCGAGGAGGAGGAAGAGAGTGCTACCGATAGCGAAACGCGGAGGTTTGTTACTGCTTCTACCAGTCCTAAGAGCACTTGGTTCCTTAATCGGTGAAGCGGCCGGCGTGGCAAAAGCCGTAAACGATCGGAAGACCGCTCGTCCTCAATTAGAAGAGCTGCAACGTCACAATTGCGCGATAGAGGGCCACGGATTGTATCTCGCGCCATATAAGAAACGCGGTGATGGAATATCGACCGTGCGGCGAAAGAAAAGAAAAAAAAACGCGGAGCGAAATAGCGATGACGACGACGACGACGCTGGACTATTTACCCGTATCCGATGTCACGACGAGCAATTGACGCGAGCGGCGAAACGCGTGCGAATTCCATATTTCAGAGGAGTATTTACGCGCGACGATTTACCGACGAGAGTGCGGAGTGCGGTATCGTGAATCTCGACGACGAGAAAGGTTCGGGAACGCATTGGGTCGCTTACGCGAAGAGATGAAGCAGAGCCGTGTATTTCGATAGTTTTGGAAATCTTCGATCTCCGCGAGAACTCGTGCGGTATCTCGGCGATAACGTCGATGTGACGTATAATCCTCGGTCGCATCAGACGTACGATCAAAGCATATGCGGTCAGTTGTGTTTGCGATTTCTTCGCGGTATCAATTGGAATTAAATAAATAATTTTTTACTCGCTCGATTAAAACAAAAAACAATTCAGTCGATCATCATGTCGATGACACTCACATTGTCCGGCGTAAACAACGTTCTCGTTGCCAGCTACTTTCCCGCTCTCGATCTTAGCGACGGTGAATACAAATTAGGTCTTGCGAATTTTGAAAGTTACAACACGATATCGAACGTTCACTTGGAAAACAATAAATTCTACTACGGTGACAAGAACGACGTGATCGTTATTCCCGAGGGATCCTACGAGCTACACGCCATCGGACGATATCTCAGGGCGGCGATTACGTACAGGCACGACGGACAAATGGAGGCATATCGGGATACGCTGTTTCAGGAAGAAGAGAATTGCATTACGGATAACGCCTATTGCGTGTACGACAACGATATCGTTGAGGATGCAAGTCCAACGATCGTTCTTTGCGCCAACGAGAATACCATGAAAACCGAAATAAAGTGCTTGTATCTGATAAATTTCACCTTGCCGAATAATATTGGATCTCTGTTAGGTTTTTCCGCGGGACGCATCTGGAATCGAATAAATGCCACGTATCCGATAAACCGGCGAACATTATGAACGTCAACGTTATACGTGTGGAATATAACGTCACCACGGGAGCGTACAGCAACGATAAGTCGGTTCATACGATACACGAGTTCACCCGAACGTTCCTCCGGGATATAAAATATCGGAAACGCCTACGCACATCATTTACCTTCCGGTTATCCCGCGGAGCGTCACGGATATTACGTTGCGAGTGGTGGATTAAGACAGTCGTCCCATTAATTTTCGAGGAGATGAGATAACGATCAGATTACACGTGAGAAAACGTAGACATGATTAAACATGCTCGTTATCGGTGAATCGCGAATGAAACAAAATACAGATTTATTCGCGTCGAAGGAAAAAGGAGGAGGAGGAGAGGTAAAACAGCAGCGTAGACTGAGCGAAGACGAATGTTGAGTTTCTTCGCTCTTTGGGTTTTATAGTGAGAAACACCGATCATGACGATTGACATACTCAACATCGGAGATGAGCCGATTTTCGACGAACGTATCGTCAGGATCGAGACTCACACGTACAATCCGTACGCCAACGCGACGTTAAGATACAGCGACGAGATACGTATACCCATTCAGCAACAGGACCTGTACACTTTGCCGTGTGATAGCGTTTTCTACGTCGAGGGAAAATTATCGGACGACAAGCGTACGTCAAAACTGGCGAGTAATTGTGTCGCCTTTATGTTCGATGAAATTCGTTACGAGTTAAACGGTGTAGAGATCGATAGAAGCAGAAACGTGGGGACAACCAGCACGATCAAGAGTTGCGTATCGTTGATGTCGAAGGATTAGGATATATTGCAGAACGCGGGATGGGGCACACCGCTAGTTTCCGTGGACGGTTTCTTCAATCTTTCCGTTCCTTTAAAAATTCTCTTAGGTTTTTGCGAGAATTATCAACGCATAGTGATAAATGCGCGACACGAACTTATCCTAATACGCGCGCGCAACGACAACAATTGTATCGTGGCGCAAGCTGATTCCAAAGAGCCTAAAGTCATTCTATCTAAAATTCAATGGCAAATGCCTTACGTGATGTTGAACGACGTTAACAAATTATTGCTTTTACGAACGCTAGAGAACGGGCGATTTCCGAGCGTTGGATTTCGTTTGTGGGACCTGTATAAATTTCCTCTATTGCAGAGCACTACTAAACACTCGTGGGCTGTCAAGTGGAAAAACCGATACGTTATCTTCGCTCTACAGACCGAGAGAAGAAACGTTCTTACGAAAGACGTATCTGTATTTGACAATTGCAATCTCACTAATGTAAAACTATACTTGAATTCGGATTTCTATCCCTACGATGACATAAATTTAGATATGAGCTAATACAAAATTGCCAAACTGTACGACATGTATGCGAAATTTCAAAAGGTATACTACGGACGCAACGTTGACGAAGCCTACCTAAACGTAATAGATTTTATGAATTATGGTCCATTCGTGGTGATCGATTGCTCTCGTCAAAACGAGGCAATAAAGAGCGCCACAGTAGACATTCGTATAGAATTCGAATGCAAAAAAAAACGTTCCAGCGAACACAACGGCGTACTGTCTGATTATTCACGACCGGATCATCAAGTACAGCCCCTTGACTAATATTTTGCGGAAAATTGTGTAACGTAATTGCGGAGAATAAGTATTGCGTAGTAACGAAGAGATGTGGGAGGGGGAAAATAAAATGGCGCGAGGAGCGATATATAAGATCTCGCCGAGAACAACGATCGTACAATCAGTACCAACATAGCTCTCGTCGCGATGTCGTACGCGCCCGTTTTCGTCGACGTTCAAGGATTCACCATTCGCGATAAATTTCTGGTGAAGGAAGTAGCCGTGCTACGAGACGGACAAACGTTGATGCATCATATATTCACCGCGCCACTGGCTTGGGACCATCACGGTCTCGATTGGAAGGACGGAGATGTGGAGTACGATCGTGCTCGAAATATCATTTGGCACGCCGTTTGCGACTGTTTGACGAGCGAAACATCTAGGCTAATCTACGTAAAGGGAACAGAGAAAAAACGCTGGTTAGAAGAGCTCGTTGGTAACGCTGTTCGCAATGCTAACGCGACGATCGAAACAATAGACGCTGATTACGAGAATATTGGTCGTCTGGAGACTCTCAACGCCGTTCGGTTGTTTTGATGTAAGCGCCACACCAAGCACTGCGCGATGGAAAACGTCTGCAAACTACACGACTGGTCGGGGACGGAACGAAACGATCACATAAATATAATTACGAATAGTTCGGAATTGTAATATGTACTATATATTATTATGTACGCTGTATCCTAAATGTTCCAAACAATTCTTCATCTCTATTTAAAGTGTAATTATCTCATACGCTTATGCAACAATAAAGATTTAAAAAAAATTGTTAATGTTTCATGTTTTATTTTTTACATTATTATCATCCTCTAAGTCACAAACCAAGTGTCCTCTTTGCTCGACGTGCGCTCCGGATAACTTTATAGTAACATTTAAATCACTATGACGAACGAACGTGGGTTTATTCGCGTACGACCGGATGAAAGATTCGCTTTATAGTAATATTTAAAAAAAAATCACTATGACGAGCGAACCACCGGATGAGGATTCGCGATAAAAACTCTTTGCTAAACATGCGCTCCCAATAATAATATACGTATCAAAGTGATCCTAGGTTCCCACGACCGACGTGAGGACGATGACGATACGCGCTTTCACGCCGATAAAGAATTTGCGATATTCTCGTCAAGCCTCTTTGCTCCACATGTATTCCTAATACTAAGCGTACATCGAAGGGTCCAATGACAACGCGTTCCTATGACAACGCGAGGATTTCATACATTTTTTTTCCGCTGATAAAGAGGTAAAATTGTAGAAATCCTTGCTGGTCCCGCGAGATGCGGTCGGTATGCGATCTTTCGCAGTTAGAACCGAGGGAAAAGAAAACCATGAAATTACCGGAATTCGAAATGTGGGACGGAGTACGTGCTGAGGATCACCCCGAGGAATATGAGGATCTACTTAGAGCGGTGTGCGCGCGATTGGACACAATTACGTACGTGTCCAACTTTGTGCCGCGTACACGACTGTGTAGAAGATGTTACGGAGAATTACAGGGACGAGCGCTCCTGTGGTATCGACGAAAGACGACATACCACTCCGTAGTTACTGCGCTACATTCAGCGTGTAGCAGGTGCGATCGGAGGCTAATAACGACACGACCAGCCTCGCAGTGTGCGGAGTGCGTGTCCACCTTCTTAGAAGGTGTTCGAAAGATACCGAAGAAACGGTACCCTGTACAAGAGAAAAGGACAAATATTAAGGTATTTTTATAATACGTTATCTATTTAATGATTTATTAAATGTAATTTGTATCTCTACAGATCTTTAACATCGTCTTCTTCGGCATCTCCGAACGTGCGCTCTACGAAGATCCGAATATTCGAAAACGCGTACACGTATACATTATTATAAATATATTTTATACTATTATATTCTTATATCATTATATTCTTATACAATTATATTCTTATAACATTGTATTACTTTACAACATTAAATATATTTTGTAATATTATATAAAATTATTTCTTTATACTTTTCTCCTCCTAAACACGTAGCAGATCTTTGAAGTTTAGATTCTTCCTCGTGCCTGTGAGGGATGTTGAGATACTTCGGCGTATATGTCATCGTCTATATTGCTCGTTCCGTTAGGAAATCTTCTAATAGATGTTTGTATTTGTCCATTGATTCGAAGCATGTCATTTAAGATCACATTAACGTAGCGATCAATGCTACGCAATTGATTTTGTACACGATTTCTATCGAATAACTAAAAAAAAAAAACGAACAGTAAAAATTACTAAAGGAAGCACTAATACACAAAAATACGATACGTTTTATATACTTACAACACTGCGAGCGTTTTGTCATTACTATCGAACGTTATTTCTACCGACATAAAACTCGGTGAATTCATTCTAATTTTATCGATACCCTCGTTAATCTTTACGATAACTTTTGCTAACGAATCGGTATTCGTAGCTAAGCTACACATTTCTTAATTGTTAATTGAATTAACCACATTTGCAATATTCGTTAACTGTTCCATTTTTGTAAATATACATGCACACGCCCCTTGAAAAAACGTTGGAACTCTGATGTCATCCACGACAACACCCGTTATATATATATGTTGCAATACGTTCGAATTCCGTTTCCAACCGAAAAATTACAAACGAACATCGAATTATAAGGGAAATGCGATATATACTTTCAACCGGAAAAAAATGTGAGTAATATATTTTTTCACATAGGCATAAAAATTGCGATGATACACTCGAATCCGTAAGATAACGAAAATATAAATATTGCGATGATGCGTTTGAATCCGTACGGTTTCCACTGTGTGATAACTGAAATGAGAATATAGATAATGTGAGAACGCATTTCATTTTCCGTTGTTTCACCTATAAATACATGTGATATAATTCTCTCGTTTCATAATTAAATTTGAATTTAATATTTGACAATTCATATAATTGTATTTTGCATAAAATCAAGTTTCAGCTAACTTCTAAGAGAATACCCGTCCGGATTGTGTTTTTTCGAACATGTCAAGGGGGGAACCGCAAACGAATAAAATGTCGCGTCGATAAATTGCGTCTCGCCATTCGAAGTGAACACGCATATCTCGCAACATCTCGAGGAATGCGCGCCCATCTCGTAGTCGCGATCGCGATCGCGATCTCCGTCGTCGCTGTTCGCTATGCCCTTGCAAACGAAAACGAACGAATCGTCAGGGAAAACACCGATTTCGCAATTAATTATTTACAGAAATATGGATATCTCAACGAGAAGATACAATCGTTTGAAACCATTGGCGGACAACGAATTCTTCAAGACTCTATTAGCTTTTTTCAAAAATATTATAAATTACCAATTACCGGTGAGGTGAGCAACGAAACCTTAGATCAGATGCGTAAACCGCGATGTGGGTAACCGGACATTATGCAACAAAATTCGAATGCAATCGGAAATAAATGGGCGCAAAGGCATCTCACGTGGAATTTTCATTTAGCTATAAAACCAATGTTAGAAACCGCCCGGGCCGCTTTTAATTTACGGCAAGCTGCATCGTCATTGACATTCAAACGAAATATATCGCATTCAAATATTCTAATATCATGGCGCGACGGTAATCACATGATGCTTGATCGTCGAAATGGTAACTTGTGTCCGTCTCCTTTGGATGATCAGGGAGGGGTACTCGCTCATGCTGCTTATCCAACGGGGCACGCAGATTATATTTCCGAAATTCGTGTCGACGTTAAGGAACATTGGTATATTTATCTAGATCAAACTCCAGCGAACTCTGACAGTTTATTATATGTGCTGACGCATGAGATTGGTCTGTCGTTAGGATTGCAGCACGATCCACACACGGATTCCATCATGTACGCCTACATATCTGATTATTCTTATCTTATTAAACTAAGCGACAAGGATATTCTCAATATTCAAAATCTCTACGGTAACTCGACTACCGACAAGTCGCAGAATAAATCGACATCCCCCCCCCGAAACTTCCAGTACCAACACCAAAGGATATTTTAAACGATCTGTGCGAAATAAAACACATCGATGCGATATTACTGTTGAAGAAACGAATGTATATCGCGAGCGAAAAGTACGTATGGCTGGTAAGACTGGACAATAAAAAATATAACCAACCACTGGCACTTTCTACTTATTTGAAATTCTTACCTCCAAATTATATACGCATTTCAGCCTCGTATCAAACTTTGTCCGGCGATATAATACTATTCGTGGATAATGCTATTTACAAAATGAAATATTCGGACACCAATTGGCTAAGATCATTTTCGGAATTCGGATTGCCCGCAGATGCGACGATAAACATCGCGATAAACACCAATCGGGCTCCTACGTGATATACAACGGATACATGATCGGTGAGGTGGACGACTATACCGGAGGCATCGTTAAATATTATACTATTCAAACGATATTTCCGGGAATACCGCCGAATATTACGTTAGCTTTCCGATATCTCGACGGTAACCTTTATTTCGTGTCGCAACAACAAATTTACAAATTCAATGAATTTACGGAAAACGTACTCTCGGCGAGTAAGTTCGACATACAATCGATCGGCATCGATTATCCGCGATACGGATTACTGCAACAATTGCGCGACCTCTTGCACAAATTTACGCGAAATATCGAAACAATAATGAGAGAGAGGGACAGCAATTTATTTTAGAACGCATAATCCATAGAGAACGGTTAGTCTCGCGTAATCCGTCTACCGATACGCAACGTAAGAGCAGAAATAATCAACGACGATGTATTCCACATTGGCGGAACGACAATCCGATACATTCGATGATGGTAATGCAAAACGAAAAAATTCAGATTGCACGAATAAGGAAAATGCGAAGAGAAAACAAACGTAAGTACTATTATTTCACTTTTTATTTACAACGCTATTAGCCAAACAAAGTAAAATAATGATACTTACAGATTCAACAATGTCAACGCGCGATCCGATCTTCCTCGCATATTGGCGAGACGATACATGTTGACGAAAACAGGGTACAAGTACCTGAACATCGGCGTCGTCGTAAAGTCACCATCGTACGTGAACATCGTACTCGGAGATTGTCAATGAAAGGAAATCTCATTCACGATCGACGAGTGGAAGGAACTGGTAAAACTAAAATCTACGATAATAACGACATTTCGCTCCAACAACAACAACAACAACAACAACAACAACAACAACAACAACAACAACAACAACAACAACAACAACAACAACAACAACAACAACACAGACGACAACATGGAATTATCTACGGTTGGAAACAACATTCTCCTGCGAGTTGGAAAAATAAACAATCTATCGATTCTGCGTTTGGAACATCCCTCTAATCGTTTGATTTTATCGCTCTCAACCGTAATCGTTATGTTCGACCACGATTACTGCATCGATCGCATCGTCAAAGCGCTCTTCCCGGTGACGAAAATCGTTGACGCGAAAGTCAAACGTTTCCAGGAAATCACCGCAAACGTCGATAATCCCGCTGACGGTCCGCGCGCGATCCGGAAAAGCGCGCAGTTCGATAACAACATCATCGATTGCGAACTAGCCGTTCTCTGTTTCGGATTCTTTTAAACATACTGTTCTCGGTTTCGTAATCTCTTTTGTTAGTTGTAATAAAAGAATAATGTATTCTTAAATAAACAAATATAACCTGTCTCTGCAAGCGTATCACACTTGATTTTATATTACCCTATATATTTCATATTTCATATCTTTCCACTACGCTAGTGTAAGCTTCGATTGCAAAAAAATAAACGTACTTTTCAATCATTAATATATTTCTTTACATTAAATACATATTTCGATTTCATATATTTATTTCACATATAAGATACATATAACATTGCGAAGACATTATATCATTCGCGATTACAAATTATCAATCACCGTAATAGATATCATATGATGTAACACACTATTTTTTATTCGGAACGTTATAGCCGAAGGACGAGGGACTAACTGCTTCCTGTACAGTCGCGTCGACTTTATCGCTGTCGAGTCGTCAAAGCGTTTTCGCTTCTTCTCCTCGGAATAATGATTATCGCTGCTGCTTCTGTATTGATCCCGTATTTTCCTCACGACTCCTGATACCGTCATCAACTCATTCGCCACGACCTCGAAAAGCTCGCGCAATAATCCAAACTTGCGATCCGTATCCGACGAGGAATAAAGAAATTGCACACGGAAATTGGAATATTTCCACCAATCGGACTTATCTCTACTCTTTATATCTTTGACCTCGTACAGGCTCATGCGAACCAAACGGTCTTCGTTTTCCTCAGGGGTTCTCATCACGAACACTCGCCCATCCTTTACTCTTGTTACATTCTAAGATATCAAACCGGTGTCCTGATCACCGAACGAATCGTACATCGCGTCGATACCCCGCGTCTTCTTGTTCTTCTTCTGAGATTCTTCTACCTTCTGTTCCTCGGCGTGGAAATCCGTCTGAGTAGCACAATCCTCCATATCCAACCTTATAATATAGTTTCGAACTTCGTTCAACCAAAATCTGTCATTATACCCAGAACCATTCGCGTGTACGTTTCGTTAGAAATATTTTGTCGAATAAAGTTCTGCATTTCAATTCTAAGACATACGAGATCAAACCCTTCGTGACTCATAATTGAAATATATCTTTCAGCATACGTCTCATTTCCATAGCCTCGCGAATTCGACGTGTCTCGCATTCACATTTTACGCTCTTATCTAACTCACAATCGCATTTGACATTCTTGGCTATATAACTTGATAAAGATGCGATGAGTAGCCTGATATTGCGCGTCGCCGAAACAGTCAAATCCCAGAGCTCAGTCAACAAATCGATCAATAAAAAATAAGACGGTGAATCCACTCTACCTTCATCATACGATTCGACATCCATGCCGTTTTTCATTACACAACAAATATTTACACATTTACTATAAATTATTATTACATAGGATTGCTATCATTACCTACTTGCAATATACTCTGAGAAGCAACACCTACCAGTAATAAGTCTAAAACTGCAGCAGCGCTCTAAATGCAATCTCTTATATATCTTCCAATTTAATACACACCATTCAAAACAAACCACTATTTTATTCTACATACAAACACACCACCGCGAATTGCGCACATCCCGAGGAAATTGATTATTATTTATACCACGCACATCTCGAGATAATTCGAGAGATAGGCCACGGGCTCGACCAATTAGAATTTGCCGGGTAAAGGCGCAAAACGGACGGCGACGAGATGAATCGCTCGCCGCGCCTGAATTCGTGCGGTATCTCGTAGGAAGCGTCTTTCCGCTCGGCTTACGCATCGTCGAAAAAAATAGATCGCTCTATGTTTATGCGCTTAAATAGTATACGCATACGCACAGACATAATAATAATAATTCACGCGGGGAAGTCGATAGAACGACCAATTACAAAACGAAACGACGGCGCGAGTAAAAGCGCTAAAAAACTAAAAAGCGCGCGATGATTCGTCTCATTGCGTTCCCCATGAATTTCCCTGTACGCCTCCAACTGTACGGTTTCACCAACAAAAGCGCTTCCTGTGCGCGCCTCAAACCGTACGGTTTCACCAGCAAAAGCGCTTCCTGTGTGCGCCTCAAACCGTACGGTTTCACCAGCAGACACCCTTTTCACCCGGCACAAAATCCCCCTCTCCTATACCCCCCCCCCCTCGTTTCCCACCTGATTTACATTCCCTTGACCCCACTCGGAGCACCCGGTTGCGACCGCGTACAATTTTCTCGTCAAAATTTCTATACGCCCTCTCACTCCTTTTCCCCCCTCATTTCCCATTTGATTTGCCTTCCCCCGCGGTACCCCTCCAGTACCCGACCGTAGAACCCGCATAGAATAACTACTGTGATGATAGAAGATAACTGTTCATAGCTTTGTATCATCTTATAATTATCTAGGTCAAGAAAACGAATTCGTAAATTACAACAAATTTTAAATGTAAATTATTACATTTTTTTAAACTATGCATTAAAATTAGCAAAAGAATATATTTATACATTTTTTAATCATTACAACTTTTACATGTGCATATCTACAAGTATTAAATAATAAAAAATAAAAAATCTCTTATTATAAATAAAATAATTTATAAATTGTAAATAATCCAAATATATTTTTTAATAATATAAAAACTTGTTTTATGCAAACATCTTTATATACATTGTACTGTTAAAAAGAATTATAATTTTTTTGTTATAACAATTAATCTTAATTAAAAAATTATCATAATAAATTTATTATAATTTTTCTAAATATTTCAAACAACTGTATCTATTAGAATAGTGATGAAATAATAAAAAGAAAGAACAGCAATAGTAAAGTAATATGTAAATAAATTTGTTATGTTATCGTGGAGAAGAGGCATAAATGATAAGGCGTTTATTAGGAATATATCGGGAGAGACGTGAGAGCACGTGCAGCTTGGCCGGGACTTCTTGCTCGAGTGCCGAAACCTGGCCGGATTAACTGCTATGTCTCAGCGCTACCCAGCAAACACAAAGTTACATGTAACATGCTTGTTAGTTGTAATTTCCCACTCAACAATGTAATTGTAATATAACATGTGTGTTATATTACAATTACATTGTTGAGTGGGAAATTACAACTAACAGGAACGTTACATGTAACTTGGTGTTTGGTGGGTACATGTCCTTAACACGTGATTAACGTGTGGCCCGTAGGACGTGCTCACACAACAAAATTTAATATGTCAAATAAAACTTTTTATTATAAAAATATAATACAAAAATATAAAACAAAAGTAAATATAAATAAGTTTTTATTATTTACGTAAATAAGACGTTTGTTTTAATAGCATGTCAAGTAAATGACATTCTATTTTATAAATGTTAAGTAAATGTTAAGTAAATGACATGATATTTGTACAATGTAAACAAAAATAACTTAGAAATTTGTTATTGACTGCAAAAATTATATGTAAGAAAATTAATTAATTTTATTATAACATATTAAAAAAAAAAATAAATAGAAAATAAACATCACATACCAATAATAAGGGTAATGCTTTGAGCTTCTATCTTATTTTTTTACTGGTCCATGTCATTTTATAAGCTAATACGTCAGCTTGTTGAACGCATGGCGTTACGTACATGTTTATGTGGAGTTATACCTCCTACACAGAAAGAACTGTTTCTTTGAATTTAATATATGTATTTGTTTGAATTATATTTGTTTCACTGAAAAAAATTTATTTCTTACAAAATATTATTTTATTGAATAAAAATTTGACTGTTTCGTTACATTAAATCATATTGCTTGGCGGAATAATCACTATTAGTTGAAACAATTTAATTTAAACATTTAATTTAAATAAAAACATTATTTGATTCAAATAAGATTCAATCTTATATGGTCGCAGCAGCCGCGATGTAGTTCGCGGACCGCCACTAGGCGACGATGCACGTGACACCTTTCTCGTAATGCAATTTACACTCCAAAGGCTATACAGGGAGTCCCAGAGCATACTGGTCACTGTTCATAAAAAGGTAGATGGGATCGAGATGAATATAAAAGTTCAATATTGTTGTGGGTTTGGTCTGCTAATAATCGAGATATAAATTTTTTAAATTATGCGAATGAGAGCGCGCCTTGCGCCTAGGCGCGGTGCGGCGAGACGTGGGAACGGCGACGACGCCACGCTTCTCCTTCTTTCCCCCGCCACCGCCGGCAGCCAATGCTTGAAACAATAGGCCGTGCTATGGCTCGAGCGGCTCGAGCCCTTCCTTTGGCGCGCAAGGCTCTCATTCGCATAATTTAAAAAATTTATATCTCGATTATTAGCAGACCAAACCCACAACAATATTGAACTTTTATGTTCATCTCGATCCCATCTACCTTTTTATGAACAGTGACCAGTATGCTCTGGGACTCCCTGTATATAAGCAGACCACCCACGGTGACAAAAAACGCATCAACCTATGACATCGTGGTGAACTCTTTGGGCCTACGTATTTTTTATTACATCTTAAAGATACATCTTAGTTGTCATGGCTAAATTTTAGTTTCGATAACGAATATTTTTTCTGCACGTAGTAGTAATTACCTATTCGGTCACGAGCTTCTGTCTCCTTGCAAAAAAAATATGTGCTCAAATAGTGTTTTATCGTTGAATAACACTAGAATTTGAATCAAAGAAAAAACTAAATTCTTTCAAAAAATATTTTATTTAAAAGAGACAATTATTTTGTTTAAAGTCCAAACAACTGTATTTGTTAGTTCAAACATCAGTTTCATTGGCGTATACCAATGATCAAATTTGTTTGACTTAAAGAAAATTTATTAAATTAAAAGAAACTTTCCCTCTGTGTAGTTACAAGACAGTTCTTTATACTTGCGATCGGCGAAGGTGTCGTGTCGTTTACTCAGAGGTGATAAGGTACGGCGCGCGGCTCTGAGATAGCGCGCTGTATATTCGCTCGCTCGAGATGCGTTGTGACTAAGTCCCGAACTCTAAGTTCGTATGCTAATCTCGCGGGCCGTATGTATCGGCTTGATCAACTATCACTGATCCCGCTGTCCGGCAGTGGCTTAAATAGTGCCGCGGATTTGGTAGAATAGTGGGGCAATGGGCCCTCCGCATGACCATATATGGTCATAACCGCGCGCATCCGGCGCGCGGGAAATATTCGCGAGCTTAGCAACAATTGCCGAAACGCAAATATGCATTTCCGGTGGCATGATCGTTGCTAAGCTGAACTTCACTAATTCCATGCGATGCCCGGTGCGTTGACCGGTGCGATGGTCGGCCGGCAGCGCACGAGGCATGTGACTTGACACCTCACGATAAGGAGCCTTCCTCGGCGAGCTATTCTAACATCCTTCTTAATTCAGATTTAATATTATTATATTATCCAATATTATACTATAATATTTAATTTTACTATCGGTTGTGAGTGCCTCGTTCACAACATTACTATCTAATTTTTTTTTATAAATTAATAAATTTCTTATAAAGGATAATAACTACTATATACTAGCGGATCTAAAAAAAATTTTTTTTATATCTATCAAAAGAGAGATTGATTCTAATATTAAGAATAACAAAATATGTTTATATTTAAATAACACAGGCACACACAAAAAAGTGGTTGGTCCGGCGGACTAGACTAGTCAATCCTTATGTATTTTGACCCGCTGAATCCGAATCTAAGGTCAGAATTGCAAAGTTAGCTCGCATTTTCTAACCCCAAAAAAATTTTTTTTTTAAATATTGGTCCGGTGGGCCAGACTAGTCAATCCTTATGTATTTTGACCCGTTGAATCCGAATCCAAGGTCAGAATTGCAAAGTTAGCTTGCATTTCTTAACCTAAAAAAAAAAATTTTTTTTAAATGTTGGTCCGGCAAACCAGACTAGTTTATTCTTATGTATTTTGACCCGCTGAATCCAAATCCAAGGTCAGAATTGCTGAATTGGCTCATTTTTTCCTAACCTCAAAATAAAATTTTTTTAAAATGTTGGTCCGGCGGACCAGACTAGTCTATCCTTATGTATTTTGACCCGCTGAATCTAAATCCAAGGTCAGAATTGCTGAATTAGCTCATTTTTTCCTAATCTCAAAAAAAATTTTTTTTAGGTTAGGAAATGCGAGCTAACTTTGCAATTCTGACCTTGGATGCGGATTCAGCAGGTCAAAATACATAAGAATTGACTAGTCTGGCCCACCGGACCAATATTTAAAAAAAAATTTTTTTTTGAGGTTAGAAAATGCAAGCTAATTTTGCAATTCTGATCTTAGATTCGGATTCAGCAGATCGAAATACATAAGAATTGACTAGTCTAGTCCGCCGGACCAACCACTTTTTTTTCGTTTGCCTGTGTAATTAAAAAAGAATTTTTTTGTGGTTTGAAAATGTGAGCTAACTTTGCAATTCTGACCTTAGATTCGGATTCAGCGGGTCGAAATACATAAGGATTGACTAGTCTAGTCCGCCGGACCAACCACTTTTTTTTTGTGTGCCTGTGTAATCATTATGATCAAAGGAAAAGATGTTGGATCAATTAGTACATAGTAGTTATTAATTCGGATTATAAGCCGTTGTATAAATATAGTTATTAAAACTTCTGAATCCTAGAAATAATAAACATTGAAACTTACTACAACATTCATCATGATCATGATGACTATGATCTATTTCTTGCTTCTGATTTGTTTTTTCTAATGATGTTTGTATTCGTGATCTATCTGTTTCTTGTTGAATATCTCTATTCAGATTTAAAACTTTTTGACAATTTATCATTATCATTAATGTTATTAGAAAAAATTCCAGCAGGTATATCTGTATAAAATAAGATTAAAATAAGTTTAATGTTTAAAAAAATATTATTTAAAAAAAAGAGTATAAGTAAACTAGTAAAGAATATATATAATAAAGAATATATATTATAAAATATCAACTAAAAAATAGGATGTTTTATAAAAACTTTTCTGGGAAAATTAAAAAAATTTCCAAAATTTATATATATCTAAACACTTTATCTAAACAATTTATATATATTAAAACACTTTAAACTTTAAAAGTACTAAAGGATGGAATATATATATTAAAAATTTACTTGTTACAACAATACTCTTAATAATTGGTTTTGACGACGCTTTTGATTTAACTTCCGTGATGCATAAAGGATCTGTAATAATACATTATTAAATAAAATAAAACAGAAATAATTATTATTTTATAACATATTTTATAGATTTTAATTATATTTCAAATTATTAATAAAACGAATATTTATTACATTTATAAGTTTTAACCTGAATAACTAATACATTTAATTTATAGTGAATTTATTAGTGAGTTATATTTAATTTATATATGAATTATATTTAAAATAGTTTTATTTTTATAATTTTTTTAATACAACTACATTTAATTTATAATAAAGGGCATAGCGGAATAAGCAGGTGAAATCTGCCCCCGCACTAATCGAGCTCAAATTGATATCATTAGTTGGCATCCTTGAGATGTAAAACTTCCCCAAAAATTAGCTACAAAATTGCATTTTTTTTGGAGTTATGGAGGAGGGAAAAAAATAAAAAAAGTGTTTTTTTTCAAAAATGGTTGGACCAATTTTAATGAAAAAAATATATGTTGTAAACATCGTTTAGACAAGTTTAAGAAAATTTTAAGTAATTTTTGTGATAAAAAAAACCCGATAAAAAAATTTTTGAATTTTTTATGAATTTTTTTAGGGGTGATAGTTCTGAGATATCACTTTTATATTTTCACAAAAACATCTCTAGATTTTCTTCTTTAACGTATTTTTTTCAAACCAATCGGAGTGGTGGAACTTGGTTAAAAATAATAATTAAACCGCGCCGCGGCTCACGGCGATTGTTGTCATGTTGAACTTACATACTAGTTGCTGTGTTGCCATGTTTAGTTGCCAAGAAAAATTATGATATAGTAATATAAAATATAATAATACATATAATATTTCCAGGACGTCTGCAGTTAGCCTATAAAACTTACCATTTCGGCAGTTTATCACGAGGAGATTGCAGTACGTTTTTAAATTCCATATGTTCGGGGTGCTTTTAATGTGAGTTCCCTTGCCTCTCACGTTATTTACCATCGGGGTGCTTTTTTAAAGTGAGTCCCTTCGCCTCTCACATTATCTATCATCGAGGTGCTTATTAAATGTGAATTCCCTTACCTCTCTCATTAAAAAATCACCCCAATGATATATAATGTGAGAGGCGAGGGGACTCACATTAAAAAAGCACCATGATGATAAATAGGTAATGTGAGAAGCAAGTGGACTCACACTGAAAGCACCCCGAACATATGGAATTTAAAAACGTACTGTAATCTCCTCGTGATAAACTGCCGAAACAATAAGTTTTATAGGCTAACTACAGACGTCCTGGAAATATTATATGTATTATTATATTTTATATTATTATATCGTAATTTTTCTCGGCAACTAAACATTGCAACACTGCAACTAGTATGTAAGTTCAACATGACAACAATTGCCGTGCGCCGCGGCGCAGTCGCCCAGGCGGTGCGGCGCGGCACGGCGGCGCGGTGTGAATTATTATTTTTAAGAATGTTCCACCACTCCGATTGATTTGAAAAAAATATGTGTTAAAGAAGAAAATCTAGAGATGTTTTTGTAAAGATATAAAAGTGATACCTCAGAACTGTTACCCCCCAAAAAATTCATAAAAAATTAAAAAATTTTTTTATCGGGTTTTTTTTATCACAAAAATTACTTAAAATTTTCTTAAACTTGTCTAAACAATGTTTACAATATATATTTTTTTCATAAAAATCGGTCCAACCATTTAAAAAAAAAACCACTTTTTCATTTTTCTTTCCCCTTCCATAACTCCCCAAAAAATGCAATTTTGTAGCTAATTTTTGGGGAAGTTTTACATCGCAAGGATGCCAACTAATGATATCAATTTGAGCTCGATTAGTGCGGGGGCAGATTTCACCTGCTTATTTCGCTATGCTTTTTATTAGTGAGTTATATATAATTTATATATGAATTATATTTAAAATAGTTTTATTTCCATAATTTTTTAATACAACTGGTATAAAATTATGTAAATTATATAAAATTTTATTTTAAAAACTTTATACCTTTATCTATCACTGTATTTTCAGCTTCTTTTTCGAAATTATCTTTTTGAATAAAATCAAGTGGAAAAAAAAATTTCATACAATAAAGGATCGCTATTCACGTCACTAAGTTTTTTCTTAGTACAATCTAGTATTAAACAAATATTAACTTATACACTTAACAGCAAAAGCCTTACACTTAAAATTTCGGAAAATTTTACGAAATTTCAAATGATCATAACTTGGTAAATAAAAAAGATAAAAAATTTTCTCAAAAAGGAAAATAAAGCTTGAAGTGTCCACTTTAAGAATATTTTAATAGCAATTATGCGTGGCTGTTTTTTTCAAAATGGCGGATAACAAAGTTAGAGGATGCAAAATTGATAAATAAAGATCTCAGTTTGCGGCGGTGCATGGCGTGAATCAGATGTCACAGCCTAATGGAACGAAATGCATATGAAAATATAGAGCATTAGCTTAAAAACGCTTTTTTACAAAGTTTGATGGGATTATTTTTCGCTGAGTAATTAAAATTTAAATTAAAAAACAGTTTTTCTCTTTAAACTTGCATAACTCAGCGAAAAATTATCATATCAAGCTTCGCAAAAAAGCATTTTAAGGACAATACTCTATACTTTTAGATGTTTTTCGTCCCATTGGGCTGTGACACCTACTTTACGTTGTAGCAAGCTCGCATACTTATTTATCAACTTTGCATGCTTTTTCTTTGTCATCCATTATTTTAAAAAATTTTTGCCTACAATTTCGATACAAATTTCGAAAAGTATGGTTTTAAAGCTTTCAAACCGTTTTTGAAACTTTGTGCTAGGACAATTAGGTGCCGAGGTGTTCAATTTTGAATTTGTAATAAGGTCAATTTATCAAGACTTAAGGGGCTCGGAGGCGTTGCGATTTGTTTGGTTTTTCCATAACTTCAACAGCTAGATTTATTGTTCTCTACATTAATATTTTGTGTGGAGTATTTGGTATCACGTGTGCGTGTGTGTTACTCCCCACTTAAGATGTTCCACCGCGTGGAGTTCTTTGGTCGTTGGTTGGCTGCAAGGTTCCTCTCATCGCGTCATGTCTCAGGAAAACTTGTTGTGCCGTACTCAAGTCTTTGTGTACGAAGGTAGCCTTTTCTCCATGTTTTCTTAGCTTCGGTTGTAGGCTCCTCATTGTTTTTCCAAGTTGAGCTGCGAAACCTTCTGTGCTTTTTGATGTGTTGGCTTCTCCCAGAAACTGCCCTGGAAGTCGTATTGGTTCGCCAAAAACCATTTCTGCTGGAGTAGCTTGTAAGTCTTCTTTCCATGAAGCCCTTATGCCCATTAGAACGATCGGAAGTATGTCTGCCCACTCTTCCGTTTGATGACATTTAATCGATGCTTTCATCTGGCGATGAAATCTCTCGATCATGCCATTTGCTGCTGGGTGATACGCTATTGTTCGTATGTAAGTTGACTCCATATCGTGCTATCCAGTTTGTCATCAGCTGTCTTGCTATTGTTTCTGCTGAGATATCTGGTATAGGTATGGCTTCCGACCATCTTGTAAATCTATCGATGATCGTCAAGCAGTATTTATATCCCATTGATGTTGGCATTGGTCCGACGATATTTATGTGGATATGTTCAAATCTCCTGGTGGGATTAGTAAAGCTTCCCGTTGGTGAGATTGTGTGCTTAAATACCTTTGCCTTCTGGCATGGAATGCAAGAGCGTGCCCAAGTGCGGCAATCTTGTGTGTTCGGCCATACATATCTATCTTTGATTAGTCTTGCTGTAGCTTTAACGCTAGGATGTGACAGACCATGCAGGGCTCTGAATACCTGCTGTCTGAATGGTTCTGTAACGTATGGACGTTTGATCGGCATTGTGGTGTCGCATAATATCGTCGTTGTGGAGCCTGGAATTTGTACTTTCTCCAGCTTGAGCGAATACTGAGTGATGCCGTCTAAAATTCTCTTAAGTTCGGCGTCTTCGTTTTGTGACTTTGCTAGCGTTTCGAAGTCTGGCGCTGTTTGAATGGCTTCAACTCGTGATAAGGCATCTGCCACTACATTGTCTTTGCCTGCCACGTGCCGTATGTCTGTTGAGAATTGACTAATAAAGTCTAGATGACGGGCTTGTCTAGGTGAGCTCCGCAGCACGTCTTGTTGGAAAGCGTAGATTAACGGCTTATGATCTGTGTAGATGGTGAATGTTCTTCCTTCCAGAAGGTGTCGGAAATACTTTACTGCTCCGTATACTGCGAGTAGCTCTCTATCATACGGACTGTACTTCGTTTGTGCTTGATTGAGCTTCTTGCTCATGAATGCCAGTGGTTGTTGTTCTCCATTAACCACCTGATGTACTACGGCACCTATTGCTGTATCAGAAGCGTCTGTCGTTAGCGTTATTGTTGCTTCTGATTTTGGGTGTGCCAGTAACGTAGCTCTCGTCAAGCTGTCTTTGCAGTTTTGGAAGGCGTGCTCTAGCTGCGGTGTCCATTCTATAGGAGTTTTCCCTTTTGTTTTGGGTCCTTTCAAGACGTCTTGCAATTTGGCTTGGTCCTGTGCTGCTTTAGGAATGAACCTTTTATAAAAATTTATTGTTCCCAGGAACTGTTTCATTTGCTTCACCGTTTCCGGTTTTTTGAACTCCCGGATTGCCTGGACCTTTTCTGATAAAGGTTGTGTTCCGTCTTCAGACACCGAGTATCCTAAGAACTTTATTTGCTTCTTGCCAAACACGCATTTGTTGGGATTCAGCTGTATGCCGTATTCTTCTCAACGGCGAAACAGTTGTTCCAAATGTTTCATGTGTTCTTCTGTTTCTGAAGCGACTAGTATGTCGTCTATGTACGTATAGCAAAAATCCAGCCCATGCGTGACCTCATTTATAAACCTTTGAAAGGTTTGTGCGGCGTTTCTTAGTCCGAATGGCATGTAGCAGAATTCAAATAATCCAAAGGGTGTGGTGATAGCCGTTTTCGGAATGTCTTCTGGATGTATCGGAATTTGATTGTATGCTCTGACCAAGTCCAACGTGGAGAAAATTTTCTTTCCTTCTAAGGACTGTGCGAAATCTTCAATGTGCGGAATCGGATAGCGGTCAGGCACTGTTCTTGCATTAAGCCTCCGGTAATCACCGCATAGTCTCCAGGCATTGTCTTTTTTAGGTGCCATGTGAAGTGGTGCGGCTCATGGGCTTTTCGATGGCCGAATAATCCCTTCTTCTAGCAGGAGATTAAATTCAGCTTTGGCTATTTTTAATTTATCTGGT
This sequence comes from Monomorium pharaonis, assembly GCF_013373865.1. Taxonomy (NCBI): domain Eukaryota; kingdom Metazoa; phylum Arthropoda; class Insecta; order Hymenoptera; family Formicidae; genus Monomorium; species Monomorium pharaonis. The sequence goes on along the minus strand of NC_050473.1, from coordinate 23,446,936 downwards.
GCCAGCCTACGAGGTTTACACGCTTCCGGTAGCCCAGAATTAGTCTTTATATGGTGCACCGTCGTATGCGGGTGCTTCTGTGCCTGCGTTCTTGTTGATTGAGTGATCCGCGGAAATCTTGCTAATAGTTGATGGAAGGGGGTGTTGCCTGTCATGGCTTTTATAGAGTTGGTGTTGGCTCTGTTAGCTGAGCCTTTTGCTGTCAGCCCCGTTTTTGCATCTATTAATTGTCCCTTCTTGACATCTGGTAAAAGGTAAAAATGCGCCAAGAAATCGGATCCTATTATAAGAGTTGTAACATCTGCAATTATAAAGCGCCATAAGAAGGCGCGGCGTAACCCCAAGTTCGGTATAGTGATATAACCATATGTCATGATGCGGGATCCGTTTGCCGCGTAGAGCTCTTGTGTGCTGAACAATCGTTGCCTTCGTATCATTGAACGAGGATAAACGCTGACATCAGAGCCGGTGTCTATTAAATATCGTATTTTTGTGCTACGATCAGTGACAAATAAGCGGCTTATTCCTGGGCAGGGGTCGTTCGCCGTTGCTAACGACTGCCCCTCTAGTTTTCCTCTTTTTTAAATTGGCATGGTTTTATGCATTTCCTAGCTTTGTCCTTGAATCTCTTATGGTAAAAGCATACCCCGTCGGGATTCTTTTCTTCTTTGTGGTTAACGGAACGAGCCCTAAAACGGCTTCTTCTTCTATCTTTATTGAGTGACTGCGTCAATCGACTGTTGAGGCTGGCTACTTGTTGCGCCAAAATTTTTATTTGTTGCTCCATCGTTTGATCGGTCGTGGCCGCCTGAGTGCTTGCTACCACTGCCGTTCTGCAGGTTACTTCGTATATTCGGTCGGCTTGTTTAGCCACTACTTCTAAATTGTCCGCTGTACGAGTAGCGAGAATGGCTTGTAGCTGGGATGGTAATTTGCCCATCCATAATGTGCGCAATAATTGCTCAGAAATGGCTGAACTTGCTAACGATTGTAGGTGTCTTAGAAACTGTGATGGTCTTCTATCTCCCATCTCTTCATGTTCTAAGAGTTGTCGGATTTGTTGTTCCTCCGATATTGACAATCGTTGTAGTAATGTTTTTTTAATGCTCTCGTACTTGTTCTTTTCTGGTGGTTGGGTGATGAGATCTTTTATTTCTTTGGCTTGTTTCGTGTCGACTTGCGCCAGTACGTATGCGTACTTAGTCTCATCATTCGTAATTCTACCAAGTGTGAATTGTCCTTCGAGCTGCGCAAACCATAGCTCGAGTTCATCGGCCCAAAAAGGAGGTATCTTTATGGTCACCCTGTTGACCGGGGCGCACTCAGCACTTGTTAGTTCTGCCGGCTCCTATGTGGTGAAATATTCAGATCACGTCGGGGTCACCAATTTGTGGAGTATTTGGTATCACGTGTGCGTGTGTGTTACTCCCCACTTGAGATGTTCTACCGCGTGGAGTTCTTTGGTCGCCCTGAAAAAGGCGGTTTGTCAGACGCCCTGAAAAGGACGGTTGTCCCACGTTGGCTGGGTGGCGTTTACAACGAGGCAACGAATTCTTTGTAAAGTCTTGTGACTTCACCCGGACTCTAGTGTGGTTGCTTCGAGACTTCTTCTGTGGAGCCCGTGGAGTCAATGGCTTCCCGGATGGTGTGCTGGGCCAGGAGTTGTCGGAACCGCCGGGAAACTTGGCCTGAACGCTGGCGTCGGCCTTCGGTCGGGTCGGCGTAGTCTGTGTCCCTATGGTATTCTGCAGGAATCGTGGAGTCCTGTTAGTCCGTGGAATCGGCGGAAAATCCCAGGTGATTAGCTTCCATGGTAGCCTGGTTTCCCCTGGGTCGAGCCTTGGTGTCCTTATGTCCTTCGTCCGGGATGATGGCCGCTCTGCTGGCCGAGCCGGCCGGTTGGTTTTCCTTCTACGCGGCAGGATGCTGCCGTCGAGCACACTCCCAGAAGGAGGCCCTGGTGCGAGCGCACTTCAAGAAGGAGGCCCTAGTGCTAGCGCACTCCAAGAAGGAGGCCCTGGTGCGAGCGCACTCCAAGAAGGAGGCCCTGGTGCGAGCGCACTCCGATAAGGAGGCCCGAGGTCGTCTCGGACGAGCACACTCCGAGGTGGAGGCCCGTCACACACAAAAGGGAGTACAAAGAATATCTTGTCTAAGACTATTCTCTCTGAGAATCTTAATTTTAGATTATTCTTCAACGCTGCGGGTGGTCTTTATATAGCCGAACCGCTGCATCTCACTCCGGAGTGCCGCGGCCGCTTTATCGGCTGCGCCGCGCACTGCTCCGCTGGCGACTCGCGGCGTGGGCGGTGAGCGCGCGTCGGTTGACTCATCGGTGTACGCCGTGAGCGCATTCACTTAGGCGTGCTGCGAGAGTGGCGTATGACCGCCACAATTTGCATCATTTTGGGAGTTGGAAATTCATTATTTTCAAAATGTATCAATTTAAAGGCCAGGAAAGTAAAGACAAAATTCGATTCAAGATCTTCATTCTTCGCAATCAGTATTACGAAATAAAGATACGATTTACGTTTTAAGATACCGAAATTATTAGCTCAAATTATTGTTGCAATTTTACCTAATATGATCCACATCGATTTGAACTGGTCAGAATTGTATCTCTCTCTCTCTCTCTCTCTCCTCTCTCTCTCTCTCTCCTCTCTCTCTCTCTCTCTCTCTCTCTCCTCTCTCTCCCTCTCCCTCGCCTCTCCCTCCCTCTCCCTCTCTCTCCACTCCTCTCCCGCTCCCTCCCTCTCCCTCTCCCTCTCCCTCTCCCTTCCCTCCTCCCTCCCTCCTCCCTCTCCCCCTCCCTCCCCCCTCTCCCTCCCACTTCCCTCCCCCCCCAACTACTCTCTCCGGCCCTCATCGTCTATCTCTCATCTCCTCTCGTCTCTCTCTCTCTCTCTCTGTGTGTTGTGTGTTGTGTGTGTGTGTGTGTGTGTGTGTGTGTTGTGTAGGTGTGTGTGTGTGTGTGTGTATTGTGTAGGTGTGTGTGTGTGTGTGTGTGTGTGTGTATTGTGTAGGTGCGTGTGTGTGCGTGTGCGCGCGTGCATGTTGTACATATTAGTAGCGTGTATGCCTCGTGCGCGGATTATCTCATTTATGCGATCTGGCATACTTTTTATCAGTCTGCACACACACACATACACACACACACACACACACACACACACACACAGGGAGAGGGGGGAAAGGGAGGGAGGGAGAGGGAGAGAGAGAGAGAGAGAGAGAGAGAGAGAGAGAGAGAGAGAGAGAGAGAGGAGAGAGAGAGAGAGAGAGATGCAATTCTGACCAGTAAAAATCAAATGGCTTTTACTTGGACACAGTACAATTGGACACAGTACAAATAGAGGCGGTGCAAATGAACACAAAATAATGTACACGTTTCAAATGAACACGGTTTATTTCGACACAGGAATTTTAGACACAGTAATTTTGTACACAGGAAAAATAAATTTTGGCCAAAATTTATTTTTTCTTTGTACAAAATTACTGTGTCTAAAATTCCTGTGTCGAAATAAACCGTGTCCATTTGAAACGTGTACATTATTTTGTGTCCATTTGCACCGTGTCCATTTGCACTGTGTCCAATTGTACTGTGTCCAAGTAAACCACTCCCGTCAAAATCTATTTTAAAACGTAAATCGTATCTTTATTTTGTAATACTGATTGCGAAGAATGAAGATCTTGAATCAAATTTTGTCTTTACTTTCCTGGCCTTTAAATTGATACATTTTAAAAATAATGAATTTCCAATTCCCAAAATGATGCAAATTATTAATGTAGAGAACAATAAATCTGGCTGTTGAAGTTATGGAAGAATCAAACGAATCGCAACGCCTCTGAGTCCCTTAAGCCTTGGTACATCGACCTTATTACAAATTCAAAATTGAACATCTCGGCACCTAATTGCCCTAGCACAAAATTTCAAAAACGGTTTGAAAGCTTAAAACCATACTTTTCGAAATTTGTATCGAAATTGTAGGCAAAAATTTTTCATAATGATGGATGATAAGGAAAGAGCATGCAAAGTTAATAAATAAGTATTCAAGCTTGCGTGTGGCGTAAAGTAGGTGTCACAGCCCAATGGGACGAAACACATCTAAAAGTTGTGACGTGACAGCCGCAGGCTGCTGTCCGTCACAAGGCCCTGAGGGCCCTTACGCAATAACATCCCGCGGGCCCTGCGTCCTCCCGCTCGGGAGCGGACGCAAAAGCGTATTCTCTTGTACTTTGTGTATGTGACGTCCCACGTGCTGTCCATCTAATTACTTGTTAAGATTTTTGCGAGCGTTATACCGCGGGTGCGGCGGAGATCGGTGGCTATGAAGATCTCGTTGTAGTTGTCGGACGTCTCTTCTCAACGGAAAATCTTCCCGGAGATTGCAGAGGAACGGGCAACGAGGGAGTCAAAGAAGACCCTTTTAAGCGGGGGTCCGCAGGTAATGCCGCCCTTATCTTGCCTACCGTTTGTGCCATGTAAGAATTCCGATACTGCCGCTGAATCACGCTTTCAGGACCCAGCGACGGCGCGCGATGCCGACATCCCGACGGGGCGATTGCAGACCCGATACCGCGGGAAGTCCGGCGGAAGAATCACGACAACTTAAGATACGCCGACGCCCCGTCGAGGAGGAAATGACGCCCCGGAGGATACGCCGGGCGAGGAGAAAAGAGTCGGGCGCGCGAGAAAGCGCCAGGATTCCCGTGCCCGGGGCCCATTATCATCGACCGCCGTGCGTGGATCGATCAGCCGGCGACAGCGTGGGCACCGCGCTCTGCGCGAAAATCGATTTTCGCGAAATCAACCAATAAGGGCCGGGTACGCCGGGTGCAAGGTGGGGCGCGCCGCCGAGCGGCCCCCGCGAGATCCAGGATCCCTCACTCGTGCTGCGGACGTAGAGATAAAAACTGTGTGTGTGTCCCGAGTTCCCGAGCCGAGTTGTAAGGAAGGACGTAGGGACGAAAGTCATCCCGACCCGGAGGAGGCCAGCAGGAGAGAGGCGAAGTGGTGAGACGAGCGTCACACATACTGTAAAGCCACCGATTTCGCGGGTTGGGCGAGCTGCGAGGAAATCGCGTACTTATCGCAAAATTTTTCGGCGTGTTTATGAGAATCCCGAGCTCGCGGATTCAACGGGGCCTCGTCGTCTCGCCCGATCGCGCCCGTCCGCGCGATTTCGCTGCGTGCTGTGTATTTCATGATAGTTTCGCGTTGCGTGTGCGTCCCGATCCGCAGCCGAGTCAATTGTCGTTTCGTCCGGTCGTCGTGTCGCGGGTTGTTCCCGTGCTGTATCTTGTCGCGTCGTGTAAGAATTCAGTCGTTATTGTTGTATAATTTGGTCGATCGCACTGTTACTGCGAGTTCTTCGGTGAGCGTACTCTGATAGTTATCGACGCAATCGTCTTATACCGCCGGACTGGCGAATACTTAATAATTATTGCGCTTATCTTTCGCGAGAATCGTTGGGGCGCGGGAGAATACGAGTCCGTCGCGTGTCACGCGAGCTCGGAGTTGCGATCCGTCCCGTTCGACCTTGGCGGGGTCATTCTGGCGGGAGTCGGCGTCCTCCAATGACGCCGGGTTAAGCGTAAGACAAGTCGGAGAGTTCCCGCGTACGCATCATAACCCGCTCGTTCAATATACCGTTCTCGCACCATTTGATACCCAGCAGAGGCCAGCTGGTAACGCGCGCGAGCCGCCAGCGCTCCGCAGAGTCGTCATCTACTGTAATTCTTACGGTCAAATACAACTGTTACTTTTTCTGTTACATTTGTGTCGTGTACGTAATTCTCTCGCCTTCCCGATTCTATCCGCCCGCACCGAACCTCCCCCTCTGCCATTTGAGGGCTGAGCAGCTGGATCTCGGAGCCGCTAACGCCCCGGTCGCCTAGCGTGCGCCCGTCTTTCCCGAGATTCAAGTATTGTAACATTTGTTTGCGAGTTGGTTCACACAGAGTGGTACGCTTAACGTACCTGGCGCCCAACTTAGTGTGACGTCGGGAAACCTCGCGAAGATAGTCGCCCCGACACCCGGGCGGCTCAGGGCCGCGACCAGGGACGGAGGCGAAATTGGCCGTCGGTCGCGAGCGGCGGTTACAAAGTATAGAATATTGTCTTTAAAATTTTTACGGAGCTTGATACAATAATTTTTCGCTGAGTTATGTAAGTTTAAAGAGAAAAGTTGTTTTTTATTTCAAATTTTAATTACTCAGCAAAAAATGATCGCATCAAACTCTATAAAAAAGGGAACGTCCCAGATGCGCACAGTAATAAACGGACACAGCAGGCTGAGTAAAACGAACACAGTAACAAACGGACACAGATCAAATGGACACAGTAACAAACGGACACAGTGCAAAAGGGACACAGATCAAATGCGCACCGACCAAACGGACACAGTAACAAATGCGCACGGACCAAGTGCACACGGACCAAATGTGCACAGAGCAGATGCACACGGACCAAATGCGCACGGATCACATGCGCACAGACTAAATGCGCACGAACTTACCACATGGGTTGCAGATTCTCAGGGCACCCCTACCGACGGGGTGGGTGCGGGAGAGGGGGCGAAGCTCCCCCTTGTACCCCCTCCGCGTGCGTGCGTGCGTGCGTGCGCGTGTGTGTGTGTATGTGCGCGCGCGCGCGCGCGCAAAGCATTCTTTGCACCACATGGGTTTGCGACTGTGTCCGTTTCGCTCTGTGCGCATTTGGTTCATGCGCATTTGGTCCGTGTGCATTTGGTCCGTGCGCATTTGTTACTGTGTCCGTTTGGTCGGTGCGCATTTGGTCTGTGTTCGTTTCGCACTGTGTCCGTTTGTTACTGTGTCCGTTTAGTCTGTGTCCGTTTCACTCAGCCTGCAGTGTTTGTTTATTACTGTGCGCATCTGGGACTCACTCGTAAAAACATTTTTAAGCTAATGCTCTATATTTTCATTTGCATTTCGTTCCATTGGGCTGTGACACTTGATTCACGCCATGCACCGCCGCAAACTCAGATATTTATTTATCAATTTTGCATTCTCTAACTTTGTCATCCGCTATTTAAAAAAAAATAGCCACGCATAATTGCTCTTAAAATATTCTTAAAGTGAACACTTCAAACTTTATTTTCTTTTTTAAGAAAAATTTTTATCTTTATTGTTTACCAAGTTATGATCATTTAAAATTTCGTAAAAGTCCGCCATCTAACTTTTTTTTTGTAAACATGCAATAAAACACAAACGGTTCATCCGATTTCAAAATTTATTTTTTCATATTAAAGTACAATCCTTCCGGTTAATTGTGGAATATAACTTCATTCAAATGGCTGCCTCGGCTGGCCTTGCAGTACGCCATACGGTCGGTCCAGTTTTTTAGTACATTTTCGATTGTATGCAGCTTTATTTCAGCTATGGCTGCACGAATGTTGTCCTTCAAGGCTTGAATTGTCTCTGGCTTGTCCACATAACACTTATCTTTGACAGCCCCCCAAAGATAATAGTCTAACGGCGTCAAATCACAGCTCCGAGGCGGCCAAACGACATCCGAATTTCGACTGATAATTCGATCTTCGCCAGTTGGCGAAGCGATAACGCATCGGATGGTCTCGTGGCTTCAACTCCTGAACCAATTGAACTTTGTACGGTGTCATACCAAGGTCTTTATGCAAAATTCGTCTCAGCGATGTCTCCGAAATGTTCAATTGTTGAGATCGACGCTTCACTGATGTTCCTGGCGTCTCACGCACACTCTCGGCAACAGCAGCGATATTCTCGGTTGTGCGCACTGTTTTTGGCTTATCACGCGTTGGTTTGTAGTGCCAGTTTCTCTCAATTTTTTCAAAAGAAAACGCACATACGGAGCTGACGGTGCCTCTTTTCTTCCCATTTTCATACGTAATTTTCGTACACATTCCGCAACATTACCATCATTTTCAAAGTAAAACTGCACTATTTTCACGCGTTCCTCAAGCGTATACACAACCATTTTCGTTCAGCGGAAGGATAAAACTAAGTTTCTGTCAAATCAGAAGTGACATTAAGGTTACCAATGTCGAAATAACCGCTAGTTCCAAAAAAAAATGCTACATGGCGGACCCTGTATATACATTATATTTATAAATTACATACCAAATGGTTCTAATAATTTGCTATATGTAATTCTTGACCAGTTTTCTTGAGATTTGGCTCCTTTTTTACTCTCTTTTGTAGGTGTGGGCGTGTTGTTCGCTCGCAGTTAATTTGTACGCAGAGGGATATGGTGCGTGAAGAGAAGTACACTGGTTTCCCTTTAAATAAATAATTTATTCTGTATGTATATCTTATTTGTACAGAGTCTTTGTGTTTGTAATTTATTTGGTGGCCCTGACAAGGGCCGATAGTGCTGGTATTAAGCCTCCCGCGGTCTCCACGCTATTGGTGGTTGTGTCTTTGTCACTCGTACTCCACTGGCGTTGTTATTTTCGTCCAGGGATAGTGTGGACGTTATCTCCGGAACCTGGTTGTCCGCGGCTCTCCTTTTCTTGGAAGATCGTTTTTCCTTCCTCTTGGTAGCGTGTTTCTTCCTGCGAAGGCGTCCTGTCGGCTTGTCACGGGTTTGGCTGGTTCCCGTTGGCGTCTTGGCCTGATCCGTGCTGCTGCCTTCGTGTTGCGTACCGTGGTCTCTTGTCGCTGGTAGGGCAATGGTCTGCGTCGCTCGATTCTCCCAGGTCGTGTCCTCCGTCTGGGTACCTCGGGTGCTGGTCTCCCTTGCCAGGCTTTCTAACAAGTCCGGCAGCAGGTACCTGGGTGAAGTATAGCGCCAAATCCGTGGGTCGTCGGCGGCCAATAGTACCCTCGGCGGTCTGGTCCTCCGTAATGGTGAGATCACAGCAACTGCGGGGTCCCACGGCTGCTCCTTGGTAGCAAGCGTGCTCTCTAGCGTTGTATACGAGAGATGGTAATATCTTCGTATCAGCCAAAAAAGAGACTCGAGTGCGAGTACGCAAAGAGTGATTCGTCCGTCTTCCCGTGCTCCTTATAAAGCCCAGAAGTCGTCATCTTACTCTTGAGATAAGATGGCCTCTGGTGGCGTCCGCGCGCACTTCACTTTTCTTACAGTCGAAATTCTTACTGTGTCAGACGGATTGCGCGGCTGTTAGGCGTTTTTGGAAATCCTTACAGCGTCGGACGGGTTGCGCGGCTGTTAGGCGCTTAGTGTGGTGACTATCGGTTTATGTCGCCACAGTAGGATTCTTATTTTTTGGTGGCCATCTGAAAACTTGAGATTTTATTAAAACCCAAGAAGCTGATAGGGTAGCGCACCATCCCCCCCCCCCCAAAATGACAAAATACATGTCTGTCCTTTCTACAAACAGAATTTATATATTTTTACATCCATACTATTATATGTATTACAAATTAATCTTCGGCAATAAAAGTTGCTGATATATACACTCAGTCGAAAAAAAGCGGTACACCTAAAATTTGTCAAAAAATCACTAAACTTCCAATAACGATAACTACGCGAGTAATAAAAATAGAAAGGTCTCTAAAAAAAAAAATTAAAGATTTAAATATCTACTTTAAGAATAGATTCAATAAAATTTTGCGTAATAATTTTCTTCAAAATGGCGTATGACAAAGCGAGAGCATGCGAAATTGAAAAATATTGGTCCGAGTTTGCGACGATTCACGGCGTGAGGCAAGTATCGCAACTTAATGGGATAAAAAGCATGCGATAGTACAGAGATTTCCCTTCAAAATGTTTTTTTACTCGTTTCGATACGATGATTTTTTGCTGAGATATGCGCATTTAAAGTAAAAAACTGCCTTTTTATTCAAATGCGCATATCTCAGCAAAAAATCATCGTATCGAGACGAGTAAAAAAGTATTTTGAAAGGGAGACTCTGTACTATCGCATACTTTTTATCCCATTAAGTTGCAACACTTGCCTCTTGCCATGGATTGTCGCAAATTCGGACCGATATTTTTCAATTTCGCATGCTCTCGCTTTGTCATACGCCATTTTGAAAAAAATTATTACGCAAAATTTTACTGAATCTATTCTTAAAGTAGACATTTAAAGTTTTAATTTCTTTTTTTTAGAAATCTTTCTATCTTTATTACTCGCGTAGTTATCGTCATTGAAAGTTGAGTGATTTTTTGACAAATTTTAGGTGTACCGCTTTTTTTTTCGACTGAGTGTACATATATATTTACGAAATAGTAATTCCATACATTATTGTAAGCCGATTACAACCGTATCTATCACAATTGCGAAACGCATTTTTCGAAAGACGTTGCAAGAAGCACCTCTTTCGAAAGACGCACAAGAATCCGCCGCGCTTACGGAAGTCCCCGGTAACTTCCGTGAGGTTACAACATCGCGCTCGGAAACAGTTCCGTATCGTCCTAGAAACAGGCCCTACGCTGCACAATTAAACCGCAAGGCTACCGCATTCCAATGTCGAAACGCTTAACCTTGCGGAAGCTACCAACGCCCGGTCACTGGCCCCCGAAATTGCGCCAGAAATCATCATATATAAGCGCGATCACGCCGTACCGAGCGGAGAGTAACGTAACAACGTCCGAGCTACGTCGCGTACTACAAACCTTATCGCGAGTGATACTTGTCACCATCACAGCTGACTAAGCGCACGAGAAAGAAATAAAGACAACGAAAAAGCAAGTAAGAAGTGTTTTCTTTCTCTTACACACCGTACCGAACCTTCACCCTTTGGGTCCTAACCCTTAAGGCAGGACGAATCCCAACTATATACAGGAAAGAATTCCCGAAACGAGCAAACGCTCACAACAAAATTGGTGGCAGCGGTGGGATTGAAGAAGCTATCAAGAAGAAGGGATAGAAAAAAAAGCGGATTGAAAAAGCCGTCAAGAACAAAGGATAAAAAAGCGGATAGAAGAAGCCGTAAAGATCAAGGAAGCCATAAAAAACAAGCTGAAGAAGCTAAAAAAGAATTAACAAGAGACCAGCAAAAAAAAACTCGAAGGAAGCACGATCCTGCGAAAAGAAGACCAGCCGACTGTAAGACGAGCTGAGACAACATCATCGTGTTATTCAGTGCGCGAGTGGAAAGATCTGTGCCAACGCGTCACTACACGGTGTTAAGTGCCCTTGAAGAACGAGCTTCTCTGCCGAGGGAAGGAACGGCCGATCAGCCAACAAGAGGTGGACCACAACAAGGGGCGACGACTAGACGATTGTAGACTACGAGGAAAAGCCGCACACTCTACTACAACGCCGTACGCGCCAGTCCATCCAGCGAGTTGACCTACGACAACCGCCATGCGCGCCGTTCTACTATTGTAAGTCAGAATTGTAAAAATATTTACGCACTCATTGTAATGTCCTGTACGAAAGGCAACACGACCGAAAAATAACGACACCGTGCGAAAAAACGAGGCAACGCGAAGTTTATCCGCGAAAGAAAAACGCCTGTAAAAAAAAAAGTAAAGTACGCGCCAATTAATAATACATTATCAGCGAGTAAAACTCCGATTCAAGTACAACGCTCTAGCACGTACACACGCGACCGCGATAAGACGCTTAGCCGTGCGTAATCCGACTCCACCGATAATACTCGGGAGACGACCGCGAGACACACAGCATATGAACTGCACACTGTCTCAAATAATTAAAACAAATAATTAATGTCCCATAACGGAGACAGCCCGCGAAACGAAGGTCAGCGACCCTCGGGAGATACAATAAATTCTCCGGAACATGAGGCAGTAAGCCTAGCGGAAATCGCGTTACGCGAAATACGAGACGCGACGCAACACGCGCTATGTGTTATAGGCGAACGCGGAACACACGTCGTCATCGAACGAGGGACCATAGCGAACGCACGCGAGTTTAGTTTGATAACAACTGAACATAATACAACGCGTGACCTAGACGGACGAAATCGGACCGACAATCGACTAACATCCAGTCCAACAACAATGGCTCACTCTCCCGCCGAAGCGTCCGAAAATATACCGCGAAATAAAGTCGACGCGGAAATATTACGACTTCATAATTCCCTGCATGGGGAAAATGACCATGCAGAAGAACGACCGGCACCGAGGATAAATTCGAACCTCCCACCACGAGAAACAATGTTACTGCATGATGTTATGCATGAACTACGCGACCTGAAATTCCAATTAGGTCTAAATAGAAGAGATCCGGGTTATCAGCGAAAGACGGAAGCACCCCTAAGACCCCAAAATTTTTACGATCACGCTTTAGATTGTTTGTATGGACGATCGAATAACGACATTAGAAATCAGCGCGGATCAACAGTAAACTTTTTAAGTTTGAAAGAAGCGCGAAATATGATACCGGACATCGACGGCACACAGCGAAACCGCGTCCGCGAATTTATTAGCGCCGGTACATACGTGATGAAAAACATACACCCAGCCGACGAACATACCCTGCTAGAAGCCATTCTTTGCACGAAATTCAAGGGTAAGGCCATGATGGACTTCTATACGCGTGATGTATATAGCTTCGAACAACTGAAAAGAGAGCTCGAAAATGAGTACATTTCCAAACGGAGCACCGCACATCTGCAACAAGAGTTCAACTCGCTCAAGCAGAAACCCGCAGAAAGCGCATAGGAATTCGGACGGGGAGTGGACCTTCTTGCCATGGAACAATATGAGTCCATGGAAGAGGGCAAGAATCACACCATCGAACAACAGCGAGCCATCCTGGACAATATTAAGGAGCAGGCCCTGTACAATTACCAGATCGGTTTGCATGAAGACATCAAACTTCTGGTACGCGCTCAGCGATACAGAACGCTGCAGGACGCGATATCCGGCGCAAGCGCCGAGGAAAAAGTAAGAGAGCTTAACCGAAATTGGAAGAAAGACCCTTGCATCGCCCCTAGGTACGCACAAAATACTCTGCGATGCGGAAAGTGCGACAAGAATGGGCACGACGGGCGAGAATGCCGCAGCAGCCGATACGCTAACCGGTTCGAATTACCGGAGGGACAACCTCACGTAAACACAGTGGAACTGTACTGTGACCGTTGCAAAAAGGCAGGCCACACCCGAAAAGAATGTTGGTCTTTTCACGGTCAACCCAAGAAAAAGGACGATGACCGCCGGAGCGAAAAACCTAGAACTATGAAAAGGATAGAAAACGGCAAACAAGCGAGCAAGAAAGTAAAAATGATTAAGCATACCAAGACAGCAAGTAGCGATGGGAGCTCGAGCGATGACGCAAGCTCCTCGCGCACAGCTGATGCATATCGTGTGACACACGTGAAGCATGCACGAGGCAGCGACACTGGCCTCGACATGATTACACGGCCCGTACGCAAAGCACAGCGGGGCAAGATCGAATTTCTGTTTGACACAGGCTCAACCGTGTCATTAATAAAATTAAAAACGCTGAAAGGACAAACCAAAATCCGTGATGAACACATCAAATTGACCGGAATAACCGAGCATTTTATTACGACACTAGGAAGAACGTCCGTGAACGTGGAAATACACGACAAGAAAATTAAGCATCCCATGTACGTCATATGAGACGATGCCCCAATAGAATATGAGGGCATACTAGGAGCTGATTTTACAAGAAAAAAAATGTCGCAAGCGACTACGGGCCAAAACAATAAGATTAGGTGACACCGAATTCAAGCTGTACCCGTATCGCCGAGTCACTCTGCAGCAACGGAGCGAGACGATAGTGCAAGTCACAGCAAGTATAAACACCCTAGAAGTCACCAACTCCGAGGAGATGGCACCGGGAGTATTCCTAGGTAGCTGCCTAGTAAAACCCGAAAATCACACGTGCCAAATAAGTATTATAAATACAAACGACAAAAAAGTCGATCTACAATTACCTGTTGAAATTGAAAAAATAAATATAAACAACGCACCGGATATCTACACGGCGAACGTAATCCGAGATGCATGGAAACATGAGATACCGATACCTCGCGCAGAGCGCATAATCAAACTACTTCAATTAAAACATTTAAACGAAGAGGAAAAGAAAGCGATCCAAGCACTATGCGAAGAGTTCAGCGACGTCTTCCATCTAGAAGGAAATAAGCTCACATACACAACTCTCGTGGAACACGAGATACACACCAGGACAGAATCTGCGAGCGTGAATGTACGACCATGCAGACTGACCGAAAAACAAAAAACGGAAGTAGATAAACAAATCCGTGAAATGCTGGAACAAGGAATAATCCGCCAAAGCAAAAGTTAATGGAACGCACCATTACTGGTCGTCTCAAAAAAACCTGACGCTATAGGAAAACCGAGATTCCGAGTAGTGGTACATTTCCGAAAACTTAACGAAATTACGATCGGAGACTCTTTCCTGATCCCAAACATAACAGATATATTGGATCAACTCGGAAATGCCAAGTATTTCACCACACTCGATATCGCTGCAGGATATCACCAGATATCAGTAGCAGAAAAAGATAAGGGGAAGATGGCATTTTCCACACCGTACGGGCATTACGAGTTCAATCGAATGCCGTTCGGATTAAGGAATGCCCCCGCGACGTTCCAATGCCTAATGAACTCAGTTTTAACGGGTTTACAAGGTCTCAAATGTCTAGTATATTTAGACGATATTGTTATTTACGGGACGAGCCTGAGCGAGCATTACAAACGGCTAGCCACTTTGTTGACACGGCTGAGAGACAGTAACTTGAAACTCCAGCCGGAGAAGTGCGAGTTCATGCGCAAGGAGGTGAACTACCTAGGCCACGTAATCACTGAGGACGGAATTCTACCCGATCCCAAAAAACTGGACGCCGTGGAGAAATTTCTCACCTCCACGAAAGTAAAAGACGTGCAAGCGTTTATTGGACTAGCGGGGATCTACCGAAAAATTATTGAAAATTTTTTGAAAATAGCAAAACCCTTAATAATGCTAACGAAAAAAGGAGAAAAATTCGCCTGGACGACCACGCAACAAAATGCGTTCGACACACTCAAAATAAAATTAACTATCGCACCGGTATTAAAATACCCGGAGTAAAATACCTTCAGTGAAGAATTTCTCGTCACTACCGACGCGTCAGATTACGCGGTAGGAGCGGTGTTAGTTCAAGGCATCGTCAGCCAAGACCGTTCGATCGCTTACACAAGCAGAATCATAAATCGAGCGGAACAAAATTATAATACTACTGAAAAGGAATTATTGGCGATCGTATGGGCCGTGAAACATTTTTGGCCGTACGTATACGGTACAAAATTCAAGATAATTACGGATCATAAGCCACTTGTATGGTTATTTAATGTCACGGACACGGGATGCCGTCTGATAAGATGGAGACTCAAACTCGCCGAATATGATTACGAGATAATACACAAAGCAGACAAATGCAATACGAATGCCAATGCACTAAGTCAACATCCCGTAATAGAGAATACGGAGCACGTAAACACCGTCGAAGATAAAAACCGACAAGAAGAAGAAGAAACAGCAAACCGGAAATATACGGAAAAAGAAAAGGAACAGATATTATATGAATATCACGACGCTCCTCTAGGAGGTCATCAAGGAATCGGACGTACACTAAAAAGGATACGATTGGACCATAATTGGCGAGGTATCACGAAAGATGTGGAGGACTACATCGCAAAATGTGAACACTGCCAGAAAAACAAATTAAAAGCAAAAACAAAGATGCCTATGGTAATAACAGACACCCCCGAAAAACCATTCGAGAAATGCGCCATTGATATCGTGGGATCATTAACGATAACGACCACAGGCAACAAATATATCTTGACCTTCCAAGATATTCTTACAAAATTTAGTAAGGCGATCCCGATTAAAAGTCAGGACGCAAATACAGTGGCACGAGCGTTCGCCATTAAGATAGATTTTGAACACGGAATACCGGAGAAACTACTTACAGATCAAGGCACGAATTTTACGAGTGAGATTTTTAAGAACGTATGCAAATTGCTGAAGATCGAAAAAATGCAAACTACCGCATATCACTCAGAGAGCAACGAAACAGTGGAAAGATCACACCGGACTCTGGCAGAATATCTGCGCCACTACATAAATACCGATCAGACAGATTGGGACGAATGGCTACCGTACGCTATGTTTACGTATAATACGACACCACATACCGTAACCGGGCTTACCCTCTTTGAACTAATATATAGCTACCTTACCTACAGCCCTACATCAACCGCCTAGACCGACATATTCCTACGACGACTATGCACAGGAATTACGGGAGAAACTGAGAGCCTCAAGCAGAATAGCGAAAGGAAAAGCAGAAAAGGAAAAACAAAGGGCGAAGAAACAATATGATAGAAACGCAAAACCAAGAACCTTCAAGGTAGGGGAAAAAGTCCTACTTTACGACGAAATGGTAAAACGCGGCCGATCAAAAAAATTAAACGCAAAATGGATCGGACCGTACGAAATAATCGAGAAAAATAGCGACGTCAACTATATGATAAAAACGGGACGAAAAACTATACGCGTACACGCGAATCAATTAAAACTATTTATAGAGGAGTGTTGTAAGCCGATTACAACTATATTTATTAAAATTGCGACACGCATCTTTCGAAAGACGTTGCAAGAAGCACCTCTTTCGAAAGACGCACAAGAATCCGCCGCGCTCACGGAAGCCTCAATTAACTTCCGTGAGATTACAACAGCGCACTCGGAAGCAGTTCGTATCGCCCTAGAAATAGGCCCTACGCTGCAAAATCAAACCGCAAGGCTACCGCGTTCCGATGTCGAAACGCTTAGCCTCGCGGAAGCTATCGACGCCCGGTCACTGGCCCCCGAAATTGTGCCACATATCATAATATATAAACGCGACCACGCCGTGACCGAGCGGAGAGAAAACATAACAACGTCCGAGCCGCGTCGCGTACTATACACCTTATCGCGAGTGATACCTAACACCATCACAGCTGATTGTAAGCGCAAGAAACAGAAATAAAGACAACGAACAAGCACGTAAGAAGCGTCTTCCTTTTCTTATACACCGAGCCGAACCATCACCCTTTGGGTCCCAACCCTTCAGGCAGAACGATCCCAACTACCGACGGGAAAGAATTCCCAAAACGAGCAAACGCTCACAACAAAATTGGTGGCAGCGGTGGGATTCAAGAAGCCGTCAAGGACAAAAAACATAGAAAAACGGATAGAAGAAGCTGAAACTAACAAAGGACCAGCAAATCCAAAAAACTCGAAGGAAGCACAATCCTGCGAGAAGAAAACCAGCCGACAGTAAGACGAGCTGAGACAGCACCATCGTGTTATTCAGTGCGCGAGTGCAAAGATCTGTGCCAACGCGTCACTACACGGTGCTAAGTGTCCTTGAAGAACGAGCTTCCCTGCCGGGGAACGGAACGGCCGACTAGCCAACGAGAGGTGGACCACAACAAGGGGCGACGACTAGACAACTGTAGACTACGAGGAAAAGCAACACATCCTACTACAACGCCGTACGCGCCAGTCCATCCAGCGAGCTGACCTACGACAACCGCCATGCGCGCCGTTCTACTAATGTAAGTCAGAATTGTAACAAATATTTGCGCACTCTTTGTAATGTCCCGTGCGAAGGGCAACGCGATCGAGAAATAATAATTCAGCAGAAAATTGACACCGCGCGAAAAAACGAGGCAACGCGAAGTTTAACCGCAAAAGAAAACGCCTGTCAAAAAAAAAAAAAGAGATTTTATTTTATATACGCGCCAATCAATAATACAGTATCAGCGAATAAAACTTTGATTCGAGTACAACGCTCTAGCACGTACACACGCGACCGCGATAAGACGCTTAGCCGTGCGTAATCCGACTCCACCGATAATACTCGGGAGACGACCGCGAGACATACAGCATGCGAGCTGCACACTGTCTCGAATAATTCAAACAAATAATTAATGTCCCAAAACGGAGACAGCCCGCGAAACGAAGGCCAGCAGCCCTCGGGAGAAATAATAGAATCTCCAGAACACGAGGCAGTAGGCATAGCGGAAACCGCGTTACGCGATATACGAGACGCGACGCAACACGCGCTACGTGTTGTAGGCGACCGCGGAACACACGTCGTCACCGAACGGGGAACCACAGCGGACGCACGCGAGTTTAGTTTGATAAGCGCCGAACCTAATACGACGCGTGACTTAAACGGACGAAATCGGACCGACAATCGACTGACATCCAGTCCCACGACAATGGCTCACTCTCCCGCCGAAGCGTCCGGAAATATACCACGAAATGAAGTCGAAGCAGAAATATTGCGACTTCATAATTCTCTGCATGAGGAAAATGACCATGCAGAAGAACGACCGGCACAGAGGATAAATCCGAACCTCCCGCCACGAGAAACAATGTTATTGCATGATGTTATGCATGAACTACGCGACCTGAAATTCCAATTAGGTCTAAGTAGAAGAGATCCGGGTTATCAGAGAAGGACGGAAGCACCCCTGAGACCCCAAAATTTTCACGATCACGCCTTAGATTTGTCGTACGGACGATCGAATAACGACATTAGAAATCAGCGCGGATCGACAGTAAATTTTTTGAGTATGAAAGAAGCGCGAAATATGATACCGGACATCGACGGCACACAGCGAAACCGCGTCCGCGAATTTATTAGCGCCGGTACATACGCGATGAAAAACATACACCCAGCCGACGAACATACCCTGCTAGAAGCCATCCTATGCACGAAATTTAAAGGTAAGGCAATGATGGACTTCTACACGCGCGATGTATATAGCTTCGAACAATTGAAAAGAGAGCTCGAAAATGAGTACCTTTCCAAACGGAGCACCGCACATCTGCAACAAGAGTTTAACTCGCTCAAGCAGAAACCCGCGGAAAGCGCGCAGGAATTCGGACGGCGAGTGGACCTGCTCGCCATGGAACTATATGAGTCCATGGAGGAGGGCAAGAACCACACTATCGAACAACAGCGAGCCATCCTGGATAATATTAAGGAACAGGCCCTGTATAACTACCAGATCGGTTTGCATGAAGACATCAAACTCCTGGTACGCGCTCAGCGATACAGAACGCTGCAGGACGCGATATCCGGCGCCAGTGCCGAAGAAAAAGTAAGGGAACCTAACCGAAATCGGAAGGAAGACCCTCGCACCGTCTCCAAGTACGCACGAAATATTCTGCGATGCGGAAAGTGCGGCAAGAATGGGCATGACGGGCGAGAATGCCGCAGCAGCCGATACGCTAACCGGTTCGAGTTACCGCGACCGGAGGGACGGCCTCGCGTAAACACAGTGGAACTATACTGTGACCATTGCAAAAGGGCAGGCCACACCCGAAAAGAGTGTTGGTCCCTTCACGGTCGACCCAAGAAAAAAAACGATGACCGCCGGAGCGATAAGCCTAAAACTATGAAAAGGATAGAAAACGGCAAGCGAGCGAGCAAGGAAATAAAAATGATTAAGCATGCCGAGACAGCGAGCAGCGACGAGAGCTCGAGCGATGACGCAAGCTCTTCGCGCACAGCTGATGCGTATCGTGTGACACACGTGAAGCATGCACGGGGCAGCGACACTGGCCTCGACATGATTACACTGCCCGTACGCGAAGCAGAGCGGGGCAAGATTGAGTTCCTGTTTGACACCGGCTCAACCGTGTCATTAATAAAATTAAAAACATTGAAGGGACAAACCAAAATCCGTGATGAACACATCAAATTGACCGGAATAACCGGGCATTCTATTATGACACTAGGAAGAACGTCCGTGAATGTGGTAATGCACGACAAAAAAATCAAGCATCCGATGTACGTCATACGAGACGATGCCCCAATAGAATATGAGGGCATACTAGGAGCTGATTTTACAAGAAAAAATAATGTCACATGCAACTATGGGACTAAAACAGTAAGATTAGGCGACACCAAATTCAAGCTGTACCCGTACCGCCGAGTCACTCTGCAGCCACGGAGCGAGACGATAGTGCAAGTCACAGCGAGTGTAAACACCCTAGGAGTCATCAACTCCGAGGAGATGGCACCGGGAGTATTCTTAGGAAGCTGCCTAGTAGAACCCGAAAATCACACGTGCCCAATAAGTATCATAAATACAAACGACAAAAAGGTCGATCTACAATTACCTCGTGTCGAAATTGAAAAAATAAATATAAACAACGCACCGGATACCCACACGGCGAACGTAATCCGAGATGCATGGAAACATGAGATACCGATACCTCGCGCAGAGCGCATAATTAAACTACTTCAGTTAAAACATTTAAACGAAGAGGAAAAGAAAGCGATTCAAGCACTATGCGAAGAGTTCAGCGACGTCTTCTATCTAGAAGGAGATAAGCTCACATACACAACTCTCGTGGAACACGAGATACACACCAGGACAGAATCTGCGAGCGTGAATGTACGACCATACAGACTGCCCGAAAAACAAAAAACGGAAGTAGATAAACAAATCCGTGAAATGCTAGAACAAGGAATAATCCGTCAAAGCAAAAGCCAATGGAACGCACCATTACTGGTCGTCCCGAAAAAACCTGACGCTACAGGAAAACCGAGATTCCGAGTAGTGGTAGATTTCCGAAAACTCAACGAAATTACAATCGGAGACTCTTTCCCGATCCCGAACATAACAGATATATTGGATCAACTCGGAAATGCAAAATATTTCACCACGCTCGATCTCGCTGCCGGATATCATCAGATATCAGTAGCAGAAAAAGATAAGGGGAAGACGGCATTCTCCACACCGTACGGGCATTACGAGTTCAATCGAATGCCGTTCGGATTAAGGAATGCCCCCGCGACGTTCCAACGCCTAATGAACTCAGTTTTAACGGGTTTACAAGGTCTCAAATGTCTAGTATATTTAGACGATATTGTTATTTACGGGCCGAGTCTGAGTGAGCATTACAAACGGCTAGCCGCTGTGTTAACACGGCTGAGAGACAGTAACTTGAAACTCCAGCCGGAGAAGTGCGAGTTCATGCGCAAGGAGGTGAACTATCTAGGCCACGTAATCACCGAGGACGGAATTTTACCCGATCCCAAAAAACTGGACGCCGTGGAGAAATTTCCCACCCCTACAAAAGTAAAGGACGTGCAAGCGTTTATTGGACTAGCGGGGTACTACCGAAAATTTATTGAAAATTTTTCAAAAATAGCGAAACCTTTAACAATGTTAACAAAAAAAGGGGAAAAATTCGCATGGACGACCACGCAACAAAATGCGTTTGACACACTCAAAATAAAATTAACTACCGCACCGGTATTAAAATATCCGGACTTCAGTGAAGAATTTCTCGTCACTACCGACGCGTCAGATTACGCGGTAGGAGCGGTGTTATCTCAAGGCACCGTCGGCCAAGACCGCCCGATCGCTTACGCAAGCAGAATAATGAATCGAGCAGAACAGAATTATAATACGACCGAAAAAGAATTATTAGCGATCGTATGGGCCGTGAAACATTTTCGACCATATGTATACGGCACAAAATTCAAGATAATTACGGATCACAAGCCACTCGTATGGCTATTTAATGTGACAGATCCAGGATCTCGTCTGATAAGATGGAGACTCAAGCTCGCCGAATACGATTACGAGATAATACACAAGGCAGGCAAAGGCAATACCAATGCCGATGCACTGAGCCGACACCCCGTAATAGAAGACACGGAGCACGTAAATACCGTCGAAGATAAAAACCGACAGGAAGAAGAGGAAGAAGAAGAAGAAACAACAAACCGGAAATACACGGAAAAAGAAAAGGAACAGATATTATATGAATATCACGACGCTCCTCTAGGAGGGCATCAAGGAATCGCACGTACGCTAAAAAGGATACGATTGGACCATAATTGGCGAGGAATCACGAAAGATGTGGAAGACTACATCGCAAAATGTGAACACTGCCAGAAAAATAAATTAAAAGCAAAAACAAAGATGCCTATGGTGATAACGGATACCCCCAAAAAACCATTTGAAAAATGCGCTATGGATATCGTGGGACCATTAACAATAACGACCACAGGAAATAAATATATCTTGACCTTCCAAGATATTCTTACGAAATTCAGCAAGGCGATCCCGATAGAAAGTCAGGATGCGAATACAGTGGCACGAGCATTTGCCACTAAAATAATTTTTGAACATGGAATACCAGAGAAACTACTCACAGACCAAGGTACGAATTTTACAAGTGAAATTTTCAAGAACGTATGCAAATTGCTGAAGATCGAAAAAATGCAAACTACTGCATATCACCCAGAGAGCAACGGAACAGTGGAAAGATCACACCGGACTCTGGCAGAATATTTGCGTCACTACATAAATACCGATCAAACAGATTGGGACGAGTGGCTACCGTACGCTATGTTCACGTACAATACGACACCACATACCGTAACCGGGCTCACCCCCTTTGAACTGATATATGGACATAGAGCGACTTTACCTACAGCCCTAAACCAACCGCCTAGACTGACATATTCCTACGACGACTATGCGCAGGAGCTACGAGAAAAATTGCGAGCCTCAAGCAGAATAGCAAAAAAAAAGGCACAAGAAGAAAAACAAAAGGCAAAGAAGCAATACGATAAAAAATCAAAGCCAGCAATTTTTAAGGTTGGAGAAAAGGTCCTACTTTTCGACGAGACCGTAAGACGCGGCCGATCGAAAAAATTAGACGCAAAATGGATCGGACCGTACAAAATAATTGAGAAAAATAATGACGTCAACTATACAATAAAAATGGGACGAAAAACTATACGCGTACACGCGAACCGATTAAAACTATTCATAGAAGAGTAAAGGACTCACCAAGTAGCAGATCCGGGTACCGCCTCAGGAATAGTCACAAAATAATCCAAATAATTCAGAGCACAAATTATAATAAAAAACTAAGTAACTATAGCACTACACAAACTATACATCACTACTAAGCAATTAAAATAAAAGATACTACGAAGCAATTAAAAGATACTATACTACTAAGCAAAACGAAAAAATTGTTTTTATATAAGCACTACAAGCTAGTACTACACTACACACACATAAAAGAGGAGAAAGCAAGGCGCCAGTTATTCTTCGTTCCCCGCATCGGGAAAAGCATCCCGGACGAAGTACTGCGCTACCCGCACATTAAAATCGGGGTCCATTTCCCCCTCAGAATCAGAGGAGACTTCCAGCTCCTCTATTACACGATTGAAAAAATATAAATTTGGAACCAGTTCTGGTGAATCTGGCTCCGACGAACTATCCAACGGAGAATCGGGACGTTCGTCCTCCCCCTCGGACTCCTCATCAGAAAAATCGTCCAAAATCTCCTCCTCAATCTCCCCATCGTCCATGAGGAACTCCCCTGCGTCTTCAACAAAGTCTTCGAAGACCCCAAACACCTCCCCTTCGTCAGGAGCGAAATCGTCCAGCGCGATAACCCCTGGAACAGGCGACGGAGGCGGCGACGGCACTAGAGAACGCATATTTAAAATAATTCTTCGCGACACGCACAGAAGAAAATCAGTCTAAGACTAACTCCAACAAAGACTAACGACAGTACCGGAAGACTCAAAACGCTGACATACAAAAAACCAAAGATAGAAGTCTGAGCATCTGAGACGATAACGCACCTTGACTTTGCAGAATAATCACCTGCACGCGCCTCAGCGACGGGCTATCAGCCGATCCAGCATACCACATAGAAAAATTCAAGGACAACCCAGGGATCTATTACGAAGAAATCGGACGACTACACCAAGTCGAAGCCCATTGGAAACTAGTAATAAGAATGGACATCGCATCACTAGCACCTAGGCTAGAGCATATAACCAAAAGTATTGAACGCACCGACATAATGTGCAAATCATTACTAGCAAATGTAAAAACATGCAAGAACCTGCATGGAATCCTAGACAAGGGACACAATAAGACGAAACATCTGATACATACCATACAGATGGTATACAGGACGCCGACAGATAAGCGGCGCGGACTGATAAACGGAGTAGGCTCCATAGCCAAGACACTGTTCGGAACCATGGACGCCGACGACGAGAAAACGATTAACGAACAGCTGACGCTACTAGAAGACAACAACGCGGCAACCAAACACGCCGTAGAAAATCAATTAAAAGTAATCAACGCCACGATAGCTCACGTGGAGACGTTGGAACAAACTATCCAAGAAAACGAAAACGCACTGACGACACTCCTAGAGAAAATACAAAACCAAAACCTAATACATAACAGACGATACGACTTGGACGAACATTTCACAGTTCTTAACGCTCTGACGAACGATCTACTACAAGACGCGTCCGACATTATCGAATATCTAGCATATATAAAAGAGGGAATACTTCACCCTAAAATCGCGAATATAGATCAAATAATGGAAGCTCTCCGTGAGGCTAGTCTAACCTGGCCCCAGGGACTCTACCTTCCTACAGGTATGCGAAATCACGATTGGTTAAAAATAGAAAAATTGATTAACATCAGCGCCTATTGCGACATAAAAAACATGTATACGATACTTAGATTTCCCTTAGCCAGCCTACCGATCTATAGACTTATGCGAATAATAGCGTTGCCGGTGCATAATCACCTAAACATTTTTTCATCTGTAAAAACGACTACAGAATATCTAGCAATAGACGCGGAAAAACAAACGTACCTAACTATCAGCGAAAGCGACCTGCAAGGATGTAATAAAATAAACACCGAACATATATGCGAGGCGACGCATGCGATAAATAAGATAAACACAAATGCGATCTGCGAAGTACAAATGTATATACACAATCGCAACTTACACTGTAACATAAACCATATCATAAGCGAACGCGCAATATGGATTAAGACGCACGACTCTTGGTTGTACTCCACAGCAAAACCTGAAGAAATTAGTATAAAATGCCTAGACCACCCCGAAGGTAAAGAAACGATAAATAATACCGGAAAAATAATTATAAACAAAAATTGCAAGATAGTTACAACCGAACTAATTATTAAACCACACAAAACTCTCAGTTCTAAAATCCTAGACACATACATGCCTAGGATAAATATTACAATGATACAGGAAATTTCTTTAGATAACCACACAGATAGTATACACTTGAAAAAAATTTCCGACAACCCACACGATTTTGGACACCTAAAAATGAGTATAGAAAAAATCAAACAAGAACTGGAGAGTGACCAAGAGCCGTTCTTCCGAAAAAAACAATTCATATACCCAATGACAACCAGCGGCGTTACCGCTTTAATCATAATAGCCATCATGATTTACATGATATATACAAAACAAACTAGCAAACCACCAAGGCCTAACAAAGCAGGTTGTCATCTGAGAACAAAGTTGTAAGCGAAAACATCGCACCCTCGTTTTCTTATCTAACGGGGGAGGGATGTTGTAAGCCGATTACAACTATATTTATTAAAATTGCGACACGCATCTTTCGAAAGACGTTGCAAGAAGCACCTCTTTCGAAAGACGCACAAGAATCCGCCGCGCTCACGGAAGCCTCAATTAACTTCCGTGAGATTACAACAGCGCACTCGGAAGCAGTTCGTATCGCCCTAGAAATAGGCCCTACGCTGCAAAATCAAACCGCAAGGCTACCGCGTTCCGATGTCGAAACGCTTAGCCTCGCGGAAGCTATCGACGCCCGGTCACTGGCCCCCGAAATTGTGCCACATATCATAATATATAAACGCGACCACGCCGTGACCGAGCGGAGAGAAAACATAACAACGTCCGAGCCGCGTCGCGTACTATACACCTTATCGCGAGTGATACCTAACACCATCACAGCTGATTGTAAGCGCAAGAAACAGAAATAAAGACAACGAACAAGCACGTAAGAAGCGTCTTCCTTTTCTTATACACCGAGCCGAACCATCACCCTTTGGGTCCCAACCCTTCAGGCAGAACGATCCCAACTACCGACGGGAAAGAATTCCCAAAACGAGCAAACGCTCACAACAGGAGTAAGGGCTCACCAAGCAGCAGATCCAAGTATAATCCCAAAATAATCCAAAGAAAGAACACAACAAAATGGTACACTAATAAAACTTACACACAAAAAAAATCATAATAAAACGCTACACTACAAGCTAACTACAAACAAAAAATAACGAACAAAATCCAAAACCGAACACTCATACACAACAGACGACCTTGACAAACGCTTTAACAAACGACTTACTGCAAGACGCGACTGAGATTCTCGAATATTTAGCACTAATAAGTACCAGCGCTATTGCAAATTATAAAAATACTTTCTCGTCTGTAAAACAAATGTAATAAATAAAATAGATACAAAAGCAATATAATGTGTATACACGACCATAACAAATATTATAACACGAACCACCTCCCAAGCGAGCGTGTAATCTGAGAAAAAAAACTAAAGACTCTTGGGTGCATGTCACACAAAAAAAACCGAAAATTAACCAAGAGCCTTTTCTTCGTCGAAAATGACAACCAGCGGCGTTATCGCCTTAATTATAGTAGCTATCATAATTTATATAATATATACAAAATAAACAACTAGTAAACCACCAAGGCCTAGCAAAGCAAGTTGTCATCTAAGAACAAAACTGTAAGCGAAAATATCGCACCCTCGTTTTTTTGTCTAACGGGGAAGGGATGTTGTAAGCCGATTACAACCGGATATCTATCACAATTGCGAAACGCATCTTTCGAAAGACGTTGCAAGAAGCACCTCTTTCGAAAGACGCACAAGAATCCGCCGCGCTCACGGAAGTCCCCAGTAACTTCCGTGAGATTACTACAACATCGCGCTCGGAAGCAGTTCCGTATCGCCCTAGAAATAGGCCCGCTGCACAATTAAACCGCAAGGCTACCGCGTTCCAATGTCGAAACGCTTAGCCTCGCGGAAGCTACCAACGCCCGGTCACTGGCCCCCGAAATTGCGCCAGAAATCATCATATATAAGCGCGACCACGCCATGACCGAGCGGAGAGTAACGTAACAACGTCCGAGCTACGTCGCGTACTACAAACCTTATCGCGAGTGATACTTGACACAGCTGACTGTAAGCGAACGAGAAAGAAATAAAGACAACGAAAAAGCAAGTAAGAAGTGTTTTCTTTCTCTCATACACCGAACCGAAGCTTCACCCTTTGTGTCCTAAGGCAGGACGAATCCCAACTACTTACGGGAAAGAATTCCCAAAACGAGCAAACGCTCACAAGATATTTGATTCAATGCTTAATTTACTAATTTTCTATTAATATGTGACAAATTGCGACCAGATAAACTGGTCGCAGTTCATCTTAAAAACGTGACATTCGTCAAAGCGGTAGTGTATTAATTTCTTAAAGAAACTTTAAGACATATATATTTATAATTTAGGATAATGTAAAATGTTTCAATGGTGTTGATAGAAAATTAGTAACAGGTTTTCAATTTTGTATTGACATGTTTTGAAATATTACATGCTATATTAAAGTATATTATTTATGTCGTAAATGTTTGTTTAAAAAATTAGTACACCAGCATATCTCAAGTAGATTTTTAAATAATGTGAACTAAGTATTGCTTTGAATCAATCGTGACAATCGATCTATTGGTGTCCAATATATTCGTACACTTGGTGCTTGCGTGGTATTGAAATATACATTATTAGTATGCGATTATAAATATATTAAACACATATTAAGCACAATTGATATAATTGTAGAATTTATTCATTTCTTTTTATTTCATATAATTGTTTTAAATACAACTACATGTTTTATTTGCCCACAAATCTGAAACTCGGGCTAGGTCCACGATCACGCAATACATTTATATACTTTTTCAATTTCAAATTGTACTACTTGGTTTGGTTTCTTCCCAGTGAACACGTTTTATAACGGCCATATAACATGGAAGTTACATGTAATGTAACATTGTTATTCTTGTGATAAGTAGATGCTACATAACATGTAAATAACCTGTTCTGTAACATTTGTTATACGCAGGTAATAAAACTGTTATATATCGTTTTAGCGTTATAGTCATGTAACAAAAATTGTATAATCGTAACATAACACACTCGTATCAATGTTATTACGGAACGATGCGTCGTAGTTGACTCAGAAATCAGACAACATTATAACATCCTGAATGACAGATCTATTTAATAATAAAAAAAATTATTATAAAAATAATGTTTTCAAAAATAACGGTTGGTCTACAACTACTGCGCACAAAAAATGCACAAAATCGAAATTTATCATGTGCTGAACAAAAACAGAATAATAAATGAATACTATTCAATTTTTCTTAGAATTATGATCTATATAGTTAACCATCTAATTAATCATTTGAACGCTTCAAAGATTAGCTAAATAAATCGCAATTTCCATCAAATTATTAAGGTTATGGAAAAAGATAAATTTAACAATGAAATTAATAAGTAAATAAATTAATGCTATTTATTTTTAATATGTTTTGCAAAATTTAATTGCTTTTATAAAAAATAATATAGTTGCGTCAGTTTATAACATATAGGTAGACAATAACAAGTACCCATATCGATGAGTCAAATTGGCGTAGCAGGTAGAGTACGAGGTTCATCATCCTAAGGTCCCGGGTTCAAACCTACCTACCAGCGGCAAATAAGAATAAAATAATATAATTTAAATTTAATTAATTAATAAAAATTTGTCTTAAATTTAGTATGTGCTGTTGATAAAAATAATTTTAAAAAAATGAAATTTTTATTTTATTTTATTTTTCTCTAGTTGCAGTTCAAATATATCCGATTTAAGAAATCTTTTAGATATCAGTTTCATGATATCTTTTTGTTCTCAAAAAAACGGCGCATTGGTTAACATTCTGACATATCATTATGTTATCTTTTAGAAGTCTCTTTATGTTATTATTTTCAGAAACAGGATATGCGTATCATGTGTGAAACGGAACGCATGTAACTGTTGTGTAACGGTTAGATAACACGTTATATAACATGTTATATTGCTGAGTCGGAAATTGTAACTTACATGTAAGTTACGTGTAATTTCAGAGTAATGTAACCTGTTATATTCGGTTACATTGCTATTACATTGCTACTATATTACTGTGTTCACTGGGTTTGGTTTCGATTTCGGTCAAGCTGGTTTCTTTTGGTTATTTTTATTCTTTTTGTTAACTTATAATTCGGTTTTGTTAGGTTAGGTTGTGACCGAAAACCAACGAATAAATCTCGCTATCGAATGTGTTATTTGTTCAAACCTTTGATGTTGTTACAGCTTTCCGTCGCCGTCTGATCGCCAGCTCCTTTATCCTTCCAAGAAGCAAGGTAACTGCGTCGTAGCCAACTTCCCTCCTTCAAGCGGTTTGCCGCCGGAACGCGCAAGATTGTACGCCGAGCAAGATAAGTCTTACTCACTATTTATTTTATTTGTCTGTCACTCACTCGAACGTCTTACTGTTTGATTTTAATGTTTTTTATTTTCAGGTACTGCAGCCGCCATCGGATCTCTCGGACTACCCAGGATCGTCTCGTCCCTCCAGGAATGCCCTCAGGTAAGTTTCACGCTAAATTAGCTTAGCCCCTCGCACCCAGATTTTTACAGGATGTCTTTTATTTTCAGGTTTCCCCAGGATACTTCGTCGCTGAATCTCATGCAGGTACGTAGCAGGTTTATTCAAATTTATGACACTTTGCAGGTTATGTTTTTATAACACTTTATAGAATTTATTCATGTAACCAAACAAATCAATAAAACAAAACTCCCGTATGCGACACTTGTTCACACTCGCCTTTTCCTCCTTTCGCACAACCTTTGTCAAATTTACAAAGTCCCGAACGCGAGGCTTATTCACACTCGCTTCGGATTGGTACGATTTACAATCGTAATAAAGTTAGGAAATCTAGTCGCTCTCGACGTTGTCCTGGCGGGAGCGTCTCGTTTGCCCACGTCAATATTGGCCACGGTCCCGATTGGCCACGTCAATATTTGCCACGTCAATATTGACCACGTCAATATTGGCCACGTCAATATTGACCACGTCAATATTGGCCACGTCATTATTGCCCACGCGTCAATATTGACCACGCGTCAATATTGTCAACGTCAATATCAATCCTTTTTTTAAATTTGTTTGTAAGTTATGAAATGTTATTAAAAAAGTTTTTGAGTGATCCAAATTTATTGAAACAGTGAAACATCCCAGACAGCACACGGATATCCTAACAACATCCATAAGATGTTCTTAACGGATATTGAAGATATCCACAGGACATCCGTTTTACGTCCTTTGGACATTCTATGGAGGTCCATGGAACATTGGTTTATGAAACTGGTGGACATGCTATATCCGTAAAATATGTCCGATGGACGTTCTATGGATGTCCTATGGACGTGATAAAAAGCGGCATTCAAAATTAAATTTTACATTAAATAAAAGGTAAAAATATAATAAAATATATAAATATAAATATTTATTTAACAAATTATATTATTCTTTCGATAGATTATACATTAAACAATTTTAATTAAATAAGTATCATACGTATAATATTAATTAAACAATCAGCTTTAAATATTTTGTAATTATCACACACATATATATAGTGTGTATCTATTGTTTAACGACTACCGTGGAACAAATGTTCTTTATATTGCAGACAATGACTGCAGCATGCGAATGATCTTGTCTAGGCAACAAATGATTGTGACTCGTCAACTATAACAGAAATTAAATTTTATGTTTATACACACACATACACACATATATATATACATATATACATAGGCTACAGAGTAGACTGTATAAAATCTTATTGTGTGCCATTGGTTTTGCCTCTACCTGGTTGATCAATTCGCCAATATATTCCATCACAAACTCACCTTTAACGAAAATGATGGTGCTCGGCCGACGCTCGCTTGCTCGTAGGCTCTGATTGTTCCCGTTGCTGCAATCTCTAATCTCGTTGCTGTTCTTTATCGAGACCTTTGTCATAATCCGCGTACACGTCGCCGTCGTCTATTACCATCTGTAATTATACGTCTAGAATTCGTCGCTGCTACCGTGTACACGTAACCGTTCTGTTTACGTACGTAGGTCAGAGCAAGCGAGCGTCGGCCGAGTACCATCATTTTCGTTAAGCATCATCATCATTCTCGTTAAAGGAGAATTTGAGGTGGAATATATTAGCGAATTAATCAATCAGACAGAGGCAAAGCTAACAGAGGCACACAATAAGATTCTTTGCTGCTCTCATAATTTATAATTTCTAAAAATTTTTAGGATTCTTACCTGACTGTGTAAAACATGCCGATAACCAACGAAAACCTAACCTAACCACTACTGCGACCATATTGGTTTTAAACGGCCATATTGCTTTTTAGTTCACTTGTGCATGCAGATTGTGTTGGCGGAGCGAGTACAAATAAGGATAGCATATGGACATACAAAGTGGTCCATTTTAGGATATCCCTTCAATGTCCACAAATGTATATCCTATGGATATCCTCATAGGGTCTATGGACCTCAGAATAAGAAATGGACATAAAACGGATATCCATAGGATATCCTGTGCTGTCTGGGAAGGTAATTATTCAGTTTAGGCACTGGTATTCAAATATCGATGTAGTTGTGCTTATTCGATGCAGTTTTGCTTCAAACGAACGAATCTGGCAAAAAAAAGCGTCGCTCTGCCCCGGAAAGCGAAATAATAATCATTAAAGTTGTCAAATATTCAGGTTAAGAAATCTGTCATACCGACGAAATATAGCGACACGAACACTCTCTGCGGCCATGTGCGCATGCTCTACAGTCATATGTACATGCTTCGCGGCCATATACACATGTTCGGTGGTCATATGCATGAAATAAAAGCGCTTCCCGGAATAGAGCGACGCTTTTTTCTGTTAGATTTGTTCGTTTGAAGCAAAATCGCGTCGAATAAGCACAACTACATCGATATTTGAATACCAGTGCCTAAACTGAATAATTACCAAATTAAATAATTATCGAAATTTGTAGTAATTGAAGTGCCGTGCTTTATGTTTTTAAAATTATATTTGCATTTTATTAAATATATATTGTGTGATTGTCACAAGTGAGGTGAATTGGTATTCACAACTGTGTTAATTTAAATAATATTGAAGAAGTGGCAACAGGAATTACAAAAGGATCCATGAAACTACAATACATGAGATTCATTTCAGCATGAGATCATCATTATTGTCTCCGCTATCTGAATCTTGTGCAATGTAACGAAGTCATCAACATTGCAGCTTGACTAATCATTTGTATTTATTGAAGAAAAAATATAACTTTCTTTCTTGTAACATACGTTTAGATAATCACATTTGTTTTTAATTCGTCTTGTATATTTGTGATTCAGTGAATGGATATAAGATGCAAAGTGTTATGTTATATATTGTGTATAATTCTAAAATTTAATCAAATTTATGTGATTTTATTTTTAATGTTGCTGATGTAACTTAGTTTATGACTATACTTTATTTTGCAAAGTAAATTGTGCAGATAAAACTGTAAGGAGTGCAGTTACATAAGTAAAATAAAAATATTTTAACAACAACGAATTGTTATTACTGAAACTTAATTATTAATTCTCTTCAAATCTTACTCGATTTTAGTTGAAGAAGCAACATCTTTATATTTTAATTTTATCAAAAAATTTATGTGTATTGAAGTTATATTTTTAACATATGTATGTGTTGCTTATTTTACAAAGTGAAAGAGTGCATTGTTATACACTCCTTGCATTACATTATTAACCCTTTGTTGAGACCAATACAAAGTTCTAATACTAATGAATGCAGCTAATCTGACAGATTAACTAGCTGATCTTGATATTTCATGTTTAAAAAGAAATTAGTATGAAAGCGTAAGATATTGTATGAATCAATGTTCTCGGGTTCAGGGTTTTCTAAATTAGATTATATCAATACTATTGTGAACAAGTGCTGTTTGCATGGTTATTACGACATTGAAATAATCTCTAAATATTAAAAATTTCAATGTTCAGCTTGGGAAAATTCATGAAGAAAATTTTATTGAATCTATGTCTATTCAATGTGCTATTTTGCACGGTCATGCATTTTACTTACGAGTTGTCCAGGGTATATATATATACAATTGAGTAAAATGGTTTAATTAATTGGACTAAGTTAAATTTTTAAATTACTATTATTTTTGTAAATTGTATTATTTTATATCGTTTAATTTTTTTTTTAATGTATGCTTGCTACATTAATTATATGATTAAAATTATGTAAATAAATAAAATTCCTAACAAATCACATGTCACTGTAAAATGATATATTGTCATGGAAATCGTCATTTCTTAGTTAATTATTTATGTATACTTACTAATATGTTATATTTAAAAAAATGTCTTTATGTATATGTATATGTTAGATAGTGAATTTACTCAGTTAATCATCAATATTATGTATTCATGTATAAAATTTTGTAATGTCGTTGTAATCATCAATCTGTAATTATTTGTTTATACATATGTAATAAGTTGTATTTCAAAAATATTAGTCATGTATGCATCAGAGAGTCAATGTACTCTAATGTATACAATAATATATGGTAATTAACCATATATTAAATATACCCTTGTAATATCGTCAAAATTGATCTATAGTTATTTGTTTATATATACGTATCAACAAGTTATATTTCAAAAATATTGATTATGTATGCATCAAAGAGTAAATGTACTCTAATGTATGCAATAACCCAGTGAACACATTTTATAGCGGCAATATAACATGGAAATTACATATAATTTAACATTGTTATTCTTGTGATATGCAGGTGCTGTATGACATGGAAATAACCTGTTACGTAATATTTGTTATACGCAAGTGATATAGTTGTTATCCATCGTTTTGGCGTTACAGTTATTCAACAAAAATTGTATAATCGTAACATAACACGTTTGTATCAATGTTATTACCGAACGATGCATCGTAGTTGACTCAGAAATCAGACAACATTATAACATCCTGAATGACAGATCTATTTGATAATAAAAAAAGTTATTATAAAGATAATGTTTTCAAAATAAACGGTTTGTCTACAATTACTGCGCACAAAAAATGCACAAAATCTAAATTTATCATGTGTTGACAAAAACAGAATAATAAATGTATATTATTCAATTTTTCTTAGAATTATGATCTATATAGTTAACCATCTAATTAATCATTTGAACGCTTCAAAGATTAGTGCTAAATAGATCGCAATTTCCATCAAATTATTAAGGTTATGGAAAAAGATAAATTTAACAATGAAATTAATAAGTAAATAAATTAATGTTATTTATTTTTAATATGTTTTGCAAAATTTAATTGCTTTTATAAAAAATAATATAGTTGCGTCAGTTTATAACATATAGGTATATGTACACAATAACAAGTACCCATATCGATGAGTCAAATTGGCGTAGCAGATACAGTACAAGGTTCGTCATCTTAAGGTCCCGGATTCAAACCTAGCAGCGGCAAGTAAGAATAAAATAAAAAATAACATATATGTTTTAAATTATAATTTAAATTTAATTAATTAATAAGAATTTACCCTAAATTTAGTATGTGCTGTTGATAAAAATAATTTAAAAAAAATGAAATTTTTATTTTATTTTATTTTTCTTTGTAACTGTTGTGTGACGGTTAGATAACATGTAATTATAACATGTTATATTGCTGAGTCGGAAATTGTAACTTACATGTAAGTTACGTGTAATTTCAGAGTAACGTAACCTGTTATATTCGGTTACATTGCTGTTACACTGCTAACATATTACTGTGTTCACTGGGAATATATGGTATCTAGCTGGTAGTTAACCATATATATTAGGTATAACCTTGTGATGTTGAAATCATCAATCTGTTATTATTTATGTATACATATATGTATATACTATGTGCACTAATAAGTTGTATTTCAAAAATATTAGCCATGTATGCAATAATATATGGTAGTTTCTAGATGTCGTCAAAATCATCAATTGCCAAATATATATATATCTGTTTAAATATATCGAATTATAATTATTAAATACGACTAATCTCCAACCCGATTGAAAATATCTAACGTCTGTGCATTACGAACTTTGAACAATTATATCAAAAACAGATATTCTCTGTAGTCAATATTAACCGCAGCATATTTTTCACTTTTGAATAGGGCTTTATACTAATGCTATAAGATATAACATACATTTAACATATATTATGACATATATTTAGAAAACATGCTTTTTACAAGGGATACACAAATTATAATTTTATGTGGAGGTATTTGTTTGTCAATATTTGTCTGAAAACATATCTCATGTCTGAAATTATTCAATATTTTAGAAGGAAAACTACTTATGCAATTTTGTATAGAATTTTGACAAACCTAATCAAATTTTGGCTAACTTCTACGAACGAAATAAAATGTTTCACTGTTTCAATAAATTTGGATCACTCAAAACTTTTTTAATAACATTTCATAACTTACAAACAATTTAAAAAAAAGAATTAATATTGACGTTGACAATATTGACGCGTGGTCAATATTGACGCGTGGGCAATAATGACGTGGGCAATATTGACGCGTGGCCAATAGTGACGTGGTCAATATTGACGCGTGGGCAATAGTGACGTGGCCAATATTGACGCGTGGGCAATAATGACGTGGGCAATATTGACGCGTGGTCAATAGTGACGTGGTCAATATTGACGCGTGGCCAACAGTGACTTGGCCAATATTGACTCGTGGGCAATAATGACGTGGTCAATATTGACGCGTGGGCAATAATGACGTGGTCAATAATAACGCGTGGCCAATATTGACGTGGCCAATCCACCTCGTGGTCAATTGGGATCGTGGTCAATATTGACGTGGCCAATATTGACGTGGCCAAACGGGTGCCACTCGGCTTGATTGATTATCGCTGATCTCGCGAATCGCTGCTCGGCATCAGCTTAAATAGTGCCGCGGATTTGATATAATAGTGGGAGCAACGGGCCCTCTGCATGACCATATATGGTCATTCCTGCGCGCGTCCGGCGCGCGGGAAATATTCGCGAGCTTAGCAACAATTACCAAAACGCAAGTATGTATTTCCGGTGGCATGATTGTTACTAAGCTGGCTTCGCTAAATTCCTTAAGGTGGCTGGTGCGTTGACCAGTGCGATGATCGGCCGACAGCGCACGAGGCATATGTCACCTGACACCTTGTGATAGCGAGCCTTCCTCGGCGAGCTATATGATATTTTTTCTTACTTTAATTTTAATATTTTCTATTCTATACTTTATCATATTATTTTATTGGTTGCGAGTGCTTCACTCACAACAATATGATAAGGATGAATAACGAAATATGCCAGTAGAACTTGAAGGAACGAATACGTCAGTGAGAGATTCAACTCTAGAGAAAACATTTGCCAGTAAGCAATACTCATCGTCTACACATACGATATTTCAAACAACACAAATCGATAAATCTTTGAGAATAATGGTATTGTCTTGATCATTAATACCGATACAAAAATCAGGTGTTTTATACATCAAAAATTGTAAAACATTTACAGACATTTGAGGAAGTAAGAGACCATTTTTGTGTCTACCGGAAAGTTTGATTGAAGCATCATCATTTTTTCTACTCTCATTTCGTCGATGAAATTCTATGCGTCGATTAGCAATTTGCTGCAGATGCTGATGAGATTTCCTACAACACCGACGAAATAGGTCATATTATTTTCATAAGGAAAAACGGAGAAAGAGTCTAGTGGACCGAAATGTTCTACATCTTCGGCAAGATGCAAAAGACAATGAGCATTATACGTCATAAAATCAAGCCCATAAATGTTTTCAGCATTATTAATAAAAATGCATAATGATGAATGAGCTAAGGACAAATCCGAGTCTAAGATGACAAGTCTACATAAAATGCGAATACCCAGATTTAGAAACATAAAATGCGAATATACCAATGGATGGACAACGCCTGCAAAAACTACCGGACCACTATAACATAAAATTTGCCGTTATTCAGTGGCCTTAAATTTTTTAAACTTGACAATTGAAGTAGGTATTCGTGAAAATTCATGAGGACACCAATTTTTTACTGTTTCTAAACGATGAGAAAGCAATTTTGTAAGTCGAGGAGTCAGTTTTACGAAAGAAGAATATTTACCCTCGATGAGGCCGGATTCAATTTTCTCCATAACACCTAATAATACTGGATGCATATATTCATAAGGCACCTGAGTTGGAATTTGCATTGGAAGACGAGAAAGAGAACAATTACCTTCTTTGTGATGTTTGCTATCGAGACATTAAGTATATTCTTCAACAGTTCTAGGTCCATGATTTACTCCACGTAAAGCCATAATGCTCGGACGCACATATTCATCTACTATCCAACATTTTGAACATGGTATTCGTGCATTGTGTGCTGGGTGATTCAACATTAATGCACGAACAGGTACATCTGCGATGAAACATCTAAGCTAAATCGTTTTTCTCACACCATTAAATTCAATTCCATTGTCCACAGTTTGAAGAACTTCAAAGACAAAATATTCGAAAAAATCTGAAGGATTTTTAGGTTTACTTGAACCTTTCCAAATACCTACGATTTCTGGCTTAGATTTAGGAATATTCGCTATTCTAATCTCAATTGGCCACATTTGAATTTTATCGAGATTATTCAAAGTCACTCCGTCAGTGTTAAAATCAATTAAAAGATGTTCTGGGATTTGCATAGCAGGAGTTTCATGAAGAATGGAAAGAAGACCTGCTGCAAATCCTAAGTGAAGATATTCGCCTCCAGATACTTGTTGAAGTTCACAATGTGTTCGAGGAGTTTGAAGAAGTGATCTAACATCAGTGTTCAAATTAGAAAAGCAACCATGAGACCTGAGAACTTTTAAAATTGCATTTCCCTGCACATGGGACATATTGGTAGATGAAAAAACTTTAGCAAGCTTAGATTTAAAATGTTGTAAAGTATCACAAGCTTCAAACTCTTTTTCCTCATCCATTTGTATCCTATCTGCATCGGTATCTGAGCCAACTATGTCTTTATCATCAGATACTTCAGAAAATGTATCATCAATAAAAATTTCATTATTAATCAGACTTATATTAACATTATCTCGAACATTCAGTATCGAACATGCCTCGAAAATACTCTCAACATCACTATCTATATCATTTTCAACATTCAATGCTGTTATCTTTATTTATCGCTGAAAGAGTAGCCTCAAGACGAGAACGCTGCCGTTTGGATAAATCATAAATGACTTTTCTACATTTTATTTTCTTTTTATTACTGTTGAGATTATTTGCTTTTGTTGTTAGTATTTTCTTTTCTTCAGTTTGTCCACATATACACGCACACACACACACACACACATATACCTTTAATGTTAATACAATTCAAGCGTTCAACCAACTCATTCATATTTGATATGTTGCGCTCGCGAAATATCGTTGCGTTGGTATGCTCGCGCAACCGGAAACGAAGGAAGAGGAAGAACGGAGGAGACGAGACAAGATGGCGATAGATCTCCGAAAACGCAACGTGCGTCTTGTGCGAATTCAATAAACCCAAAGTGAAATCCAGTGAAAATACAGTCCACTTTAATCGACCATTACGCAACATTGGTCCTTCGAGCCGGATCCACGGAGAAAAGGCCGTGGATTCAACGAAATCGACATAATCAACGAAAGAAACGGTGACGACACGCGAGGCAGTCTTGGGCCTTCGGAACGATCGACATCGAGACATCGTGCATGGTGTACAACAAGGCAAGCCATCTTCATCGCTAAATACGAGATTGCAAGCACAACGCAAGGCTCGTATCAACTGCAAGACGCATTTTTTCGGAATTTGCATTACGGCCGTCGAATATTCGATCAAGGCCATAGAGCGAGCATAGAGAGCATACAGCATCCAGCATCAAGTAAGCACATCGACCAATCAGAGGCGCTGACAGTGGCGCGACAACCGAGCATAGAGGGCGCACGAGATCCAGCATCGATCGAGTGTAGCAGCCAATCAGAGGTGTAGTAGCAGCCAATCAGAGGCATAGTAGCAACCAATCAGAGGAGCAGCAGGGCGCAACGAGCGAGAATAGGGAGTACATCGAGCGAGCTCATATAGTGAGTCAGTGAGCACATTCCCATCCTATCCTAACCCCAATTCGGAATCATCAAACCAGTAGTAGAGTTCGCATACATTTTGCATGATTATAACCACAATGGAAGCTCTCGTTAAACGTCGCGGTCAATACAAGGGTAGAGTTACTGCGTTTAAAACATACATCACTAAAATCACACACAGATTTCCAAATGCAACACAAGCACTCGATGAAACACACAGGTTAGAAATTCGAGAACGTCTTACGATCATTCGAGAAGTTTACGGGAAGTACGATCAGGTGCAGGCGGAGATCGATGAACTCACGGTTGATGAAGGAGACACGATGCAATACCGAGAAACATTCGAAGAAGAATATTTTAACGTTGTGGCACAAGCAGAAGGGTTGCTTGCTCGCGGTAAGGTGACGCAACGGTCTCTGAGTGCTGCGATGAACGAAGATCGCGGTGCGGGGGCGGCGCAGGAAACACACACACCGGTAACTGACGACATCAATTTTACTCATAACTTACCGCGACATGCCAATCAAAATATCATTTTTAAAACACCGGGTATCAGGCTGCCTACAATTGAATTGCCGAAATTTAAAGGTGATGTAGAGGAATGGCTTGGTTTTAGAGATACGTTTGAATCGCTTATACATACAAATGAGACAATAGATCCAATACAAAAATTCCATTATTTAAAGGCTGCGTTAGAAGGTTCGGCGGCTCAGATTATCAAGTCTTTCGAGTTTTCGGCTGCCAACTATGCTATTGCTTGGGAAACCATTTCTAATCGCTTCAACAATAAAAGTTTGCTAACTTACAATCATATAAGGGCCATTTTTAGCATAAGTTCAATAAAAGAAGAATCAGCAATTCAATTACGCAATGTGATAGATACATTAAACAAACATTTGCGAGCACTAAACGTATTAGGTCAGTCGACAGAACATTGGGATGCTTTATTGATATATTTGCTTTCGAGTAAACTTGATAGTATAACAGCTAGGGAATGGGAGAAAGAGAAGGCCGACAAGGAGCTCCCTACACTCGAAGAGTTTAAGGTTTTTCTCAGTTCAAGAGCGAATCTGTTGGAAACACTAGATTTAAATAAAAGAAGCATGCACAAATCAAAACCGTCGGATCATATAAAATCAAAATCGTTTCTTGTTCAAAGGCAGGAATGTGCAGTATGCACAGAAGCACATCATTTATCAAGTTGTCCAAAGTTCTTACAATTTACCCCACAAAGGCGAGCAGAGGCTTTAAGAACAGCGAAGTTGTGTCTCAACTGCATGAAGCCAGGTCATTTCATCAAAAACTGCAAAGGCGGAACGTGTCGAAAGTGTGCTGGCAAGCACAATACATTGTTGCATTTCGAGAAGGCTTCTGAGTCAACGGGAAAGGCTGAAGCGGGAAAGGCTGAAGAAAACAACAATACTTCTCCTTCGCTTCTATGTTCACACAACAGGACGAATGATTACCACGTCATTCTGTCAACAGCAATAGTATTTGTAGAAGATAGTCAAGGCAAGAAACACAAGGCTCGTGCAATATTAGATCCAGGATCACAATCCAGCTTAGTCACAAATAGACTGTGTGAAGAACTGCAACTCGATAAGGTCAAGGTAATGGTAAATCTTGAAGCCGTCAACGGCGCATCGTGTCAAGTACAACACAAATGTAAGTTAAACATTGCAGCATGCCACAACAAGTACGAATTTCAGTTGTCATGTCTTGTGATACCAGAAATAACAGGCAATTTACCCAATAACAAGGTGAATACACAAGATCTTCAGATTCCTTCAAACATTAAATTGGCTGATCCTAACTTCCACGTGCCAGCGAGGGTCGACATTCTAATAGGGGCAGATTGGTTCTGGAATCTCCTTTGTATAGGCCAGATCAAGCTCGGCAAAACACAGCTAACAATGCAGAAGACAAGGTTAGGATGGATAGCTGCAGGTCCAATGACAAGTAGTTGTGCAACGTCAATACGTTGTCACTTAAGCAAGTCCATGAGTATTGAAGAACAAGTGGCCAAGTTCTGGGAGATTGATGAGTATTCTGATCAGAAGATACTCTCTCAAGAAGAAAAAGAGTGCGAGCTCCACTTCTCGCAAACGACTAAGCGCAACAAGGATGGTAGATTCATTGTTAGCATTCCATTCAAGGAAGATCCAAGCACCTTGGGTGAATCATACAACGGAGCATTACGACGATTGATTAGTCTGGAAAATAAATTGCAAAGGAACCCGGAACTTAAGGAACAATATACAGCGTTTCTCGAAGAATATAAGGCCTTGCATCACATGACTAAGGTGGACAGTACCTCAAATTCATCGACAGTCTACTATATGCCACATCATTCTGTTGTGAAGATCGACAGCTTGACAACGAAGGTCCGTGTTGTTTTTGATGCATCGGCGACCACAGATAATGGCATTTCATTGAATCATATTCAAATGATCGGATCAACATTACAAGATGATTTGTTTTCAATACTCGTTAGATTTAGAAGTCACGCATATGTAGTAGCATCAGATATCGAGAAAATGTACAGACAAGTACTCATCGCACCAGAACAACGTTCGTTACAAAGGATACTATGGCGTCAAAATCCCGAGGATCCAATAGAAGTATTCGAATTGAACACAGTCACATACGGCACTGCATCAGCACCCTATCTAGCAACAAGGTGCATAAGGGAATTAGCAGTGGAAACTGAACAACAATGGCCCGACATAGCAAGAATCATTCGGCAAGATTTCTACGTAGATGATCTCTTGACAGGAGCAGAGTCAATAGAGGAAGCAAGAGATATAGTGCATAAGATTTCGAGTGTTCTGAATTCAGCAGGATTCAAGCTCCGAAAATGGATCGCAAATGAAGCTGCAGTCATAGAAGACATATGTACAGAGGATCAAAATCCTAACGGAATAAATTTTAAGTGTGGTCTACCAACGAAAATCCTTGGATTAGTCTGGCAAGCTCATCAAGATATGTTAGTTTACAGCATAGAGAAATTACTGTCTCCAAAGGTATCCAAAAGACAGATACTGTCAGAAATAACTCGGATATTCGACCCGTTAGGACTTCTGAGTCCATGCTTAGTACTAGCAAAGATTCTACTACAGAAATTGTGGATGCACAAGTTATCATGGGACGAAGCAATTCCAGCTGACTTGCATTCTACTTGGATAGCATTCCGTAACCAGATAAACGATTTGAATCAGATCGAAATACCTAGACATGTGATTTGCAGGGGCTACACCAGAATCGAATTACATGGGTTTGCAGATGCAGCACAAGGAGCATATGGAGCGTGTATATATATTCGCTCAATGGTTGATCAAAACACAAAGCAAGCACGATTGTTATGCTCTAAAACAAGAGTGGCACCACTTAAACAACAAACAATACCTCGCCTAGAGCTCTGTGCAGCGCTTACACTTGCACGCTTGACAAAGAAGGTGACAGGATCTTTGAATATATTGTTCGACAAAATTACATATTGGAGCGATTCTACAATAGTACTCAACTGGATACAAACTCAGCCAAGCAAACTACAAGTATTTGTATCAAACCGGGTCGCAGAAATACAAGAACTAACGGACATTCGTGACTGGCGACATGTGCCAACAGAAGAAAATTCAGCCGATCTACTTTCGCGGGGTGTATTCCCTAATCAACTGTGGCAATCAAGGATTTGGTGGTATGGTCCATCATTTTTGTCGAGATCAGAAGATGAATGGCCGGTCACAGCTCAACCAGAAGTTCCAACAATGGAAATGAGACGTACAGTTTGTGCAGTTAGACACATTCAACCAGATAAATCGTTTATTTTTGAGATTAGTAACAATCTAAACAAGTTGATTCGAATAGCAGCATATTGCAGACGCTTTATAATTAATTGCAAAAATCGAGGTAAGGTAGAGTCAGGGGGCCTGACCGCGATCGAACTAAGGAACTCATTACACAATATTGCAAAGATTGCTCAAAGGGAATCTTTTCCAACAGAAACGCGAATACTTCAGCAAGGTGGTTCCATCACACAAGGAAAATTGGCAACACTCAATGCATTTATAGATAAGGACAATCTCATTCGTGTAGGCGGGAGATTAAGAAATTCGGAGTTTCCTTCAGATAAAAAACATCCCATAGTTTTGTTGGCAGATCATCAATTTACAAGGCTACTTTTCAGAAGCGAACATTTAAATTTATTGCATGCAGGACCACAACTACTCCTAAGCTCAATACGCGAACAATTCTGGCCGATCGGAGGCAGAAATCTCGCCCGAAAAACTGTACACGGTTGCATTGAATGTTTCAAAAACAACCCCACGCATTCGAAACTTCCGTTGGGACAGCTGCCAAGGGAGCGCGTATCTCAGTCCACCCCTTTCCACAATACGGGGGTGGATTATGCAGGTCCATTTATAGTAAGAGATAGAAAAGGAAGGGGTTGCAAAACAAGCAAGGCATTTGTGTGTTTGTTCGTTTGCTTCGCGACCAAGGCACTTCATTTGGAATTGGTGTCCGACCTAACTTCGGAAGCGTTCATCGCAGCACTTAGACGTTTTTCGGCTAGACGGGGTAAACCTGCGCGTATATATTCCGATAACGGAACGAATTTTGTCGGAGCAAATAGAGAACTAAAAGAGTTGGCTCAATTATTAACAGATAACGCTACATCTATCGAAAAAACAGTAAATGAAATTGGCATTAGTTGGCACTTCATACCTGCTCACTCACCACACTTCGGTGGTATTTGGGAGGCCGGAGTAAAATCCACCAAACACCATTTGAAACGAGTGGCAGGTAACGCGATTTTGACATATGAGGAATTATACACACTATTAGTTCAAATTGAGGCGATACTAAATTCTCGTCCCTTGACTCCAATGTCATCCGATCCTAACGACCTCGCTCCCCTCACTCCTGCTCACTTTCTCGTTGGTCGTTCGCTCACTTCGCCAGCAGATCCTACACTAACTGATGTTCCAGAATCCAGGTTGTCCAGGTGGCAACTAATCCAAAGTCTTCAACAGCATTTTTGGAAGCGGTGGAGCAAGGAATACATTTCTGAACTACAACAACATGCAATCAAAACGAAATTGACCGATCCCATCGTGGAGGGCGCGATGGTGCTCATTAAAGACGACAACCTGCCTTCACTCAAATGGAGGCTCGGACGTGTTGTAACAATCCATCCAGGAAAGGACAACGTAGCCAGAGTTACTACCATCAAGACATCGACAGGAGTAACGCGTATCGCGACCGCGAAGCTTTGTCCGTTACCGATAGAATGAACAATGTTTAAAAATATTAGTTTAGTTGCGTTTACGACATAAGTACTATTATTACAGTGTTAGATTATAAGTTGTTTATTTACTCATCACATTGCTATAATCCGCGTAACCTTAGTATTAAGCTATAAATTTCACGAAATTTGTTTTTGCGACATAGCATGATTTAGTCA
Organism: Monomorium pharaonis; assembly: GCF_013373865.1. Lineage (NCBI taxonomy): Eukaryota > Metazoa > Arthropoda > Insecta > Hymenoptera > Formicidae > Monomorium > Monomorium pharaonis. The sequence goes on along the minus strand of NC_050473.1, from coordinate 23,402,344 downwards.
CAAGTGTGCAATGAACCGATTAATTTGTATTGAAAGTACCTTTCAATGTCGGGGGGTATGTTGAGATTATTTGCTTTTGTTGTTAGTATTTTCTTTTCTTCAGTTTGTCCACATATACACGCACACACACACACACACACACATATACCTTTAATGTTAATACAATTCAAGCGTTCAACCAACTCATTCATATTTGATATGTTGCGCTCGCGAAATATCGTTGCGTTGGTATGCTCGCGCAACCGGAAACGAAGGAAGAGGAAGAACGGAGGAGACGAGACAAGATGGCGATAGATCTCCGAAAACGCAACGTGCGTCTTGTGCGAATTCAATAAACCCAAAGTGAAATCCAGTGAAAATACAGTCCACTTTAATCGACCATTACGCAACAATTACTTTCCTTTTTTTTTCGATCGAAATTGACGGCCCAGAACTGCACGACATGTTCATCTATTTTTACCCTATTTAACACACTTGCGAACAAAAATTGAAAAAAATTAAAAAACTACTTCACAACCGAAAAAATGAAAAAGGAAAACAGTTCTCAATCCAGAAATAATAATTAAAGATGACAAGGAAATCACACACAATATAAATACTTGGAATGAATGAAGTAATAGAGAAAAGAATAATGATTATATCAAAAGACAAAAAGACACAATTAATAAAACCAGCAATTACTTATATATTAATAAAATCGAAAGATAATTTATTGAAGTAAGAAAAACAAATATTAATGAAAGTGATTCTTTATTACGGTTTAACTATGTAAATATCAAAAAATCTTTTTTACCAATTAAATGTTTTATAATTGTAATATTTTAATAAAAAAGGTAATAATAAGAAAAAAAGGACATTCTCACTATTAAGAAAATTATTTTGAAATATTTAGAACAGTAAAAAATGATAGTCAATCACATAAAAAGAAATAAGTACACAATGTGAACAGTGTTAAAAAATGTAAACAAAATATAAATAAATAAGATGTCAATTGACATTTTATGACAAATTAGTCAAGTTTATGTTATACTATTACTGTAATTTAAATGTTAAAATGCAGTAACAAACCAAAAAAGTGCATTTGCTTTTAACATCCAGGGATAAAGATCATACGGAAATACTCTCACAATTTGGATTTTTCTTCTTTTTATGATTCTTCAATACTTACGGCAAATATTTATCAATTATGATAAGAAAATATAATTAAATATAATGGAATTCTATTTAAAAAATTATACACAAATGTTGCACATTTTTAGATATATGATGATATGTAAATTGGTTACAAATTAGTATAACTTTCATTGTGGGGATAAATAAATTATTGAAACAGATTACATTATTACAGAGTTAGAATATATAGAGAGCAGAAAAGATTTCGCAAAGATCTCAGAAGTAAGATCGCAAAGATTTCAGAAATAAGTCGTGTACATGCGTTCACACACCTCTCTGTTCTCCTTTACAAAGTATTAAAAACAAAAACGCATCGTATTTGGCGGCAATAACGTTGCCCTCAGTGAGGGCACAGTGAACGCACGCCGTGCTGCCACCTTCATTGCACGGCGTGCGTTCAGAGCAATCGTGTAATTTCATGTGAACTTTTTCACTTTTCACTTTTCATTTTTCACTTTTCATTCTATTAATTTCACGTGTACTTTTTCATGATTTACGCGATCACATAACTGTGTAAGTGAAAAGTACTAAACACTAAACGAGGTTATATTATAGGGAATAAAATAAATTACTAATATTGAAGCCAGCGAACTATCACTTTATTTTTGGATTGTGGACTTTACTAGAACTTTATAGAAGATTAGAGGTTGTTAGAAATAACAGTAAAATAAGAAGTATATATCAAAGAATAGCCCAAAGATAAATGTCACATATAAACAAAAAGAAATGTTATTAAATCTTTTACAAGAAAAACCTGAGTTAGTAAGAGAAAGAATAAATAGGAAAAGCGAAAGTCGACAAAAATTGGTAAACTGAAAAATATTGAAGAATTTATTGATAATTATATTATGAAAATCAAAAAGTGAACAAAATATACTTTTCTAGAATGCTATTTGGGACGACGTAGCAGCCCAGTTAAATGCAATAGAGGGTCCAGATAAGAGTGGAAAAGAATGGGCAAAGGTAATTTGCATATATAAAATAAAAAATAAATTTTTAATTAATATTACCCAGATAGCCAAATGAAAGCAACGTGTTGTCATTTTACTGTCACTTATTCTCTATTAATTTCATCAAACTAAAGCTAAGGTGTTTCCTCAAATTGTCTGTTGTTCTGACATCATGTAAAATTCTTCATTAGAATTCAACAAATTGACGGCAAGTTGTCAACATGCATGCACAATTTGCTGTCAATGTAACAAGTTTATTATTCCTCAATGTATGCATTTACAATTTCATAAACTCATGAAGTTATTTGCCCTCCTGATGCTAACATTGTTCCACATTAAATTACAATGACAGCAAATTGTGGGCAAGTTTACAACATACATACAGTGCATTAATTTGCTCGATATGCTTAATCTCGCTTGGCTATTTGGGTAATAATATTGATAAAATGTTGTTTGATGACTTCGTAGACATGGCAAGACATAAAGGGATATATATTAAAAAAAGAAACCAAAAGGCGAAGCTATACAGAAGGAACAGGAAGAGGACCTCCTACGAACATATTATTTTCAAATTTTGAAGAAAATGTTTTAAAATTACTGATACCAGAAGCCGCTGGATTGGAAAATATTAGTGAAGTTGGAATTCAGGATGATGTTAACATGAATAATAATATAGAACACACAAATAATATACATATCTCAGAAACAGAAAATATACAGATAATTATGCCAGAAAATAAATGTAACTTGGAACCAAATTATTTAGAAATGGAAACTGAAAATTCTGAAAACATAATGCCTAACAATTACAACGAAAATACATCAATAAGAAATGCAAGAAGAGGTAAAAATATATTTATTATTTCAATATATGTAGTAAGTTTTCTAAGACTGAAAAATATTTAAATTATAGGACAATCAACGCAGCAGATGTCATCTGCTTTGTTAGATATACAAATAGAAAAATTAAAACTGAAGAAAAAAGAAATTAAAATAAAAAAGAAATCGTTAAAAGTAAAAAAAAGATTTTACTTGAGCTCAAAAATATAAAAACTCAACTAAATGATACTAGTTTTATTAGAGATATTTAATTTTATTTTTGTTACTACAAAGTGTGATAATCAGTGATACAAAGAATTTTTTTAATTAGTTTATTCAATATCAGTATTAAAATATTTTTTTTGTTTTTATTATCGCAAAGTCTATTGCAACTAGTGAGTAAAATAATTAATTTTTTTAGTTGTACAAGTCTTTGTTGCAATTGTAGTTTTTAAATATTAGTTTGTTATTTATACAATTTATTAAAAAAAAAGTCAATCTGTTCTAAGGTATTACAAATAATTGATTTAATTTTTGTTACTACAAAGTGATATAAAGATTTTTTTAAATTAGTTTAATTAGCATATTTTATAGCGATATTAGTATTAGAATACCTTTTTGTTTTTATATTGGCACTTATGTAATTAAATAAAAACTATTTGTTCCATCAAAATATATTTAATTTTTATTCTCCACAAATGTATAAAATTACTCCTGTGCATACATAAAAAAATAATATATTTAATAATATAATATATTTTCTAGTAAAATAACACAATTACTTTAAGTAAAATATCTTTGTATTATAGATTCTTGAATAATATTCCCTCTTATACGCATATTAACATCATTTGCTATTTCAATTTCATCTTCTATGTTCTCTTCTCTATATATATTTCATTTTCTGCAACATTGTACTGCTTAGCAATGTTATGCAACACACATGTTGCATTCACAATACATGCTAAAATAGTTGTAAAATATTACAATAAAATGTACTTAAAATATATTGTCATAAAATAAAATATAATAATAAATAATATTACCTGTAAATTTTGGTGAATAATGCAAGGCTCTTTCTTTGCGCAAGCATCTCCATCTTCCTTTCAGGACTTCTATTGCTCTTTCTACTGAGTATCGCGCTCTAACATGACAGTCTGTGTATAATACACCTGGAGATCTTGGTGGCTGATTCAATTTCATTAAATATGGTGTCATTAAGGGGATGCTGGACGGTCAAACTTGATCGGAATCGATAATGTAGAATCATTGGCGAGACTGGAGAGATCGAACTCTTGAGGTCCTGCGCCGCGCGCCACTTATGAAACTAAAAATGTCAATAAAATCGATAATGTGACCATGTCGATAATGTCAACATTCACAATTTCCATTTTTATGTTATCAGTTTTATGTGAACTCTGTTTTTTTGCATTACCATTAGCGGTAATTCACGTAACACCCCAGTGAACACAGTAATATAGTAGCAGTGTAACAGCAATGTAACCGAATATAACAGGTTACGTTACTCTGAAATTACACGTAACTTACATGTAAGTTACAATTTCCGACTCAGCAATATAACGTGTTATAATTACATGTTATCTAACCGTCACACAACAGTTACAAAGAAAAATAAAATAGAATAAAAATTTCATTTTTTTAAAAATTATTTTTATAAACAGCACATACTAAATTTAGGATAAATTTTTATTAATTAATTAAATTTAAATTATGTTATTTTTTATTTTATTCTTACTTGCCGCTGCTAGGTTTGAACCCGGGGGACTTAGGATGACGAACCTTGTACTCTACCTGTTACGCCAATTTGACTCATCGATATGGGTACTTGTTATTGTCTACATATACCTATATGTTATAAACTGACGCAACTATATTATTTTTTATAAAAACAATTAAATTTTGCAAAACATATTAAAAATAAATAGCATTAATTTATTTACTTATTAATTTCATTGTTAAATTTATCTTCTTCCATAACTTTAATAATTTGATGGAAATTTATATCTATTAGCACTAATACTTAATTATATAGATCATATATTCTAAGACAAATTTAATAGTACATTTATTATCCTGTTTTTGTTTAGTACATGATGAATTTAAATTTTGTGCATTTTTTTGTGCGCAGTAATTGTAAACAAACCGTTATTTTTGAAAATATTATCTTTATGATAATTTTTTTTAATATCAAATGGATCTCTCATTCAGGATGTTATGGTGTTGTCTGATTTCTGAGTCAACTACGACGCATCGTTCCGTAATAACATTGATACGAGCGTGTTATGTTACGATTATACAATTTTTGTTACATGACTGTAATGCTAAAACGATGTATAACATTTTTATTATCTGCCTATAACAAATGTTACAGAGCAGGTTATTTACATGTTATATAGCATCTACTTATCACAAGAATAACAATGTTACATTACATGTAACTTCCATGTTATATTGTCGCTATAAAATATGTTCACTGGGATGGATTGCGTATACATATTATCATGCAATGTAGCCACTTTTTCTTACGTCCAATACCATTTTAGGTCAGGACGTCACATGCATTGGCAATACATTGCATATAGATACATTGCAGATATTTTCTTATCTCTTTTTGTACTGCGTTTATGAATTACATATACTGTTTATTGTTTAAAAAATTCTGTATATTGGTCTAATCAGATGCAGATCATGGTATTTTTCTTGTAAATAGCCAGCTCACGATAAACGCCTCTGGCATTTTTTAAAAACTAGCCAGCTCACGATTTACGCCTCTGTTATTATGAGGCACTATTATGAGGGGTCTACAATGGCAGCAGGAGTAATGGAGTAGGAGTAAGAAGTAAGAAATATGAAATGAGATTTGCCTATTTACTCTTTTTAATTGGTCAATTGTTACTCTTACTCCTTACTCCATTACTCCTGCTGCCATTGTAGTCCCCGCATTATTAATACTACTACTACTATTACTACTACTACTACTACTACTATTATTATTACTACTATCACAATTGCTTCAATAAATGAAGAAATTGAAGAAATAGAGTAAAAAATTTTACATCTACTTTTGTTGCAATAAATCTTACATGGCCATTTCTTTTTACAATTACACAATTTGCAATTAAAACAAAATTACACTTACAAATTTACAATTACTATTTTTATTTACACGATATATCACATAAATCACGTATTGTTAGATAGCAATTGCGCGTATTGAACGGTAATCAATCGCCCCCATTCACGACTCGGTCCGCGCACTGAGTGGGCATACTCCAAACACCGTCTTCGGGGACCGATTCGAATTGAGGGAAAACCGACTCCACGGATAACCATCCTCGCGGGATAGACGCGCAAGCTGATCGCAGCAAACAGCTGATCGCCGCAGATAGCTGAGATAAACCATAGAGATATATAATATAGAGTCAATCTTCTGTGTCTTCGTCACTCAGCTAGTCTAGTGGGAGATTCAGAGGCGCGCTCCCCGCTCCCCGTACCTCACGATGCCGTTTGTACCACACGCATGCTTTGATGTACGGGGAGCGGGGAGCGCTCTCCCACCAGACTAGCTGAGTGACGAAAACAACACCTTACTACATATCGTTCTATCCCATAGAAGATGCGGACAGCTCCGTTCACAGAAGGTTGACTCTATATTATATATCTCTATGAGGTAAACACGAGCCCGCTGCGCCAAGTGCCGTCACTGCGCGTACCACAGCGCCGCTACCGTCGGGCCTTAGGGCCGCTCCGCACCAACACATCGTCGCGACACCGCCGCGGTTCCGAACACCGCATTATCACCGCTACCAACGCGCATACGCAACTAGCGCATACGCGCGTATACGTACTACCGAAATTGCAAGGGTCGATTATGTATTTTTAAAGAAAGTGAAAATGTGAAAATATGAGCCGCACTGTCTCTACTGATTAGTGTATACTTTTAGGATTAACGATATACACCAATCACTGTTGCTCGCTTTTCAAATTATTATTTCTTCAAAAATACAGAATCGACCCTTAACCCCATTACTTCCCAAGCGGACATTTTATAGTCGATTGGTTTTCGGCTCAGAAAAGTGATGAGATCACATGAAAACTTAAACAAAATATGCTCTTCTACGTAAAAAGAGTTGCTCTTTTCAGATTCCGGGGTCAAAATTTCAAAATTTTTTATTGAAAATTAAATATGGCGGCTCAAAGTTGATATAAATTTTTTCATCCACTATTGACTTTTTATAGTAGAAAACTTCGAAAAATTTTGTCCATGACTGTTGTAAACGATTGAAGTGACGGAGTTTGCTTCTTTAAAATATAAACTATGATTATTAATTAATTTTTTAAGTAATTCAAGTAGTTCAAGATGGTGGATGCAGTATGGCGTCCCCCGGACCCCGGAATTTGACCCCGGAATCTGAAAGAGCAACTCTTTTTACGTAAAAGAGCATATTTTGTTTTAAGTTTTCATGTGATCTCATCACTTTTCTGAGCAAAAACCAATCGACTATAAAATGTCCGCTTGGGAAGTAATGGGTTAATAAACGCTACCAGGGGCTCGATTCTTAAATTCATTTGCAAGAGAAACGTATTCGCAAATTTTGTTTTTACAGAAAAGTTGAAAATTTATTGGCTATCGTATGGCTTTTAACCAATAAACTTGCAACTTCTCAGTTAGAGCGGGTATTTGCGCAGACGTTTTCTTGCGAATGAATTCAAGAATCGAGCCCCAGCACCGACCACGTCGTCTCTCTAGCAACGCGATAACTAAATGCACAAATTAGCTTAGGGAACTTTCTTTTTTCTCAGTAGACACTGTCCGGCAGAAATGCCGGTGTCTCTTAGCCCGGATTTACAATAGTGTTGTAAGCTTTATGCCATAAGGAATTAATCAATTATATTCGATTATTCTTCTCATATTCGATTATAATTGGTCAATTTCTTATGGCATAAGGCTTACTACACCTATTGTAGATCCGGCCTTACCAAACTTCATTACACAGCTCTCGACATAATTGGAATATAAAAGTGGAGTCCCATGCAGCGGATTATGCGGAAGCGGAACGAACGGATCACCAATCACAAGACCGCTTCGACGGAATCTTTGAAAGAGTTCTATCAGAATAATCTGCGTGATTGGTAATCCACTCTTTCCGCTTCCACGTAATCCGCTCCATGGGACTTCACCCTTACATCCTTAGCAAGAAAAGAAAGTGAAGTTTGGCAAGGGACACTATTATTGCCGCGCGCGCGCGCGCATGCACACACACACACACACACGCACGACGCACGCACGCACGCACGCACGCACGCACGCACGCACGCACGCACGCACGCACGCACGCACTCACGCACGCCCACGCACTCACGCACGCACGCACGCACGCACCACGCACGCACGCACGCACGCACGCACGCACGCACGCACGCACGCACGCACGCACACGCACACGCATGACATACATGCACTTTTTTACATATAGAATAGGCCATTCCACCGCTATTCCCGTGAAACGCAACCACAATATTTTTCATCGTTCCTCCGTTATAATTTACGTTGTCTACAAGATAAGTAACGTATTATTTCTTATTTGAACATTTGTTTGCCGTAGCAATAATAACACGTATAAATTATATGTTTATCTTACGCCACTTTTTTTTGACAGTTTTGGTCATACATGTTTTCTATGATCAATAAAATTTCTACAAAACGGTATCATTACAATATTCTTTGAAATAATCTCGCTCATTCAAAGAATTGTTATTGTCTTGGAAAAGGCAAGAGTTTACAGTTTTCTACAATACTGACAAAATGTCGTCTCATACATTCAACGTCATTCGAATACGTTTCTTTGCAAGGATTTTAAAACTATATCCGTTGCAAAAGCAGCAGCATATATTCCACAAGATGTTCCATCCGGTTGCATTTGAACTTTTTCAAAGCTTATGTCGGTTGGCAGTACTTGTGGAAAACGAGCGCTTATGTATTCTTTTTCTTTTGACGTTATTTTATCGTATGTACAGCCCGGTATGCTGTCATAGACGTACAGTTTGATTCTGTCAAAAAATATACAACGCCAGTGATTAGTACAATTGCCTCCTATTATTTGTACACTTTTTCTAAAAGTGGCTGTAATTAATTGTGGAAATTCTATGTAATGTACACTTTGTGTTTCGAAACAAGACGTTTTCTGTCACAACGCGTAAGAATAGATCTGATGAATCATCATTCAATAGATTATTTTTAGGCAAGACATTGTTTTTCACCGAAGAAAGAGATATCTCACGACCATCTAAGACTCTTCTACGACTTGCCATTTCATTATCTGTCGGAATATAATCAGTTATTTCATTGATTATAATACAGTCGTCTTCTTCTGTCGCAACACTAGGAACAGAAGTACTGCTTTTATTGAAATATTATTTTTAATTTCTATATTGTGCGTAATGTTTTTTTCTTCTTTATTGACTGACACCATCGTTGTATGTTGCCGCTTAGTGTTATTATTATTTAGATTTTTGGACAACTTTTCTTTGCTTCTAATATATATTTTGGTTCTCTGATGGGCATATGTCTATTATACCGACTGTCCAAAATTCAGAAAGCATACAGTCCATAATAAAACGTGTTAAAAAATTAGACACTGAAAAACTATGCAACGGTGTCGTCAGACAAAAACGTGATTCTGAGGGAAACGCAGGATGGATTTCGGGTTGGGACGTGAATGGATACTTTAATTATTGCGTACCACTCAACATGTTGTTGGGGTTTTGCGAGATTACAGACGCGTGGTGATCAACGCTCGTCACGAGTTAATTTTAATACGCGCGCGTAACGATAACAACAGTCTAATGGGAAGTTCGGAGTTGGAACCCACGATTGATATATTCAAGATACAATGGCGCATGCCTCACGTACTGCTGAACGAGATACATAAGTTGTCGATGCTGCGTACTCTGGAGAGCGGACGGTACCTGAGCATGGCTTTTTGTTCGTGGGATCTGTACGAGTTTCCGCTATTGCAGCAAACAACTAAGCATTCGTGGGCCATCAAGACCGCTACTCAGCTCGAGAAGCCACGATATGTTATCTTTGCTCTGCAGACGGGTCGAAAGAACATTGTGTCCGAGGATCCAAGCCGATTCGATCATTGCAAATTGACAAACGTGAAACTGTATCTGAACTCGGAATGTTATCCATACGACGATATGAACTTGGATTTCGATAAAAATAATGGGCGATTCTGTACGACATGTACGCGCGTTTCTGCAAGGGTTATTATGGATACGAGTATCTCGAGCCAAACCTCACCACTTCAACTTTTCTACTTAACGGTCCATTCGTAATCATCGATTGCTCTCGACAGAACGAATCGGTCAAGAGCGCAACCGTGGACGTGCGCATAGAATTTAAATGCAAAGAGAATGTGTCGACGAATACCACCGCGTACTGCCTCATCATACACGACCGCGTGGTTCAGTACAACCAGTTGACAAACGTTGTGTGCAAAATCACCTAACAGCGTTGTCTCGTTGTACATTAAAGGAGAGGGATAGGACGATATATAAACTCTATGACACATCGAAGTCAATCACAGTCTTCTCAATAACAACAGTCATGTCTGCACCAACGTGCGTAGACCTGCAAGGTTTATCGTTGGAGGAAAGTTTATTGTTAAGAAATTTGCCTCTCTCAAAGATGGATTTGAACTCACCCACTACATGTTTACACCCACCTATCCATGGGAATACCTTACCAAGACAGAAAGATGTCAGGTGGCATGGTTGAAAGTGAATCATCATAGTATTTCATGAGAGGATGGATTAATTCCACACAGCATGGCTATGAGTTTGATTACAAAGGCGGTGATGGGTACAACGACGACTGATGATGAAATTATTGTGTACGTCAAGGGACATGAGAAATGAGAATGGTTGCGTGATTTGCTTCTGGACGAGGCGAGACAGGAAGCTTGTTACGTCTTGGAAGCGTTAATTCCCGAAGATACCAAATCTATGGTTACCCGAAACGTTACTTCCGCGCGTTACCGGTCAAAAATTGAAACCGTTTTATATCCCGTCTGTGATTACTAATTGCGGGTAGCAGCTTTCGCGGTTTTCATCAGAGGGGGCTCTCTATTTGTAATTTCAGGGCGACCGCCGCACGTCTGCTTAATTCCCAGGGAACGCCGAGAGCCAAAAAGATCGTTTATCGCTTATTGAGTGGAGAGAACAAATAAAGGATGAGAGACGGGGTTAAATGATTGTTTTTATTTATTTATTGATTTATTTGTGTTACGTCCCAGCCTTATAAGATATAACTCTTTATTCAGTAGGAAGGATATTTCAGGGGAGAACAGGTAAGGCAGGGGAAGAACGTAACAAAACGTGTAGAATTCCCATAGGCACACAGTTTAAGAGAGGGTATGTGCCTCGGGTCAAACGCACCTTTTATGACTCCAAAATATAGGTCAACGTGCCGATAGGCCCGCTATAACCCGTTTCGAGTCGTACGTCCGTCGGTCCCAGTTTCGAGTCAACGAATTGAATCGCTTTAACTCGGGATCGGACCAGGTGCAGTTTTTGTTCGGGATAGGCGAGGTCGTTATTAATTCAAAAAAATGATAAAGTTTTACATAAAATAACAAAAGTATTTATTCTAAATACAAATAAAAATAAAAAAAAAATACCAAATAACGCTGAAGTTGTGGTTTGACAATTTGTAA